>NC_091621.1:64519642-64822672 GCF_027580195.1 Bos mutus | reverse complement strand
AAATGCTAATCTTGTTCAGAAAAGCTTGTAGCCAAATATAGCAGATATTTAAAACACAAATACCTACACATGTTCTTTTATTGCTTATTCACATAATTTCCACATTAGTTGATAAGGTATACTGTGCTCCTTTATTGTTGATGCAAAATAACACACATAAATACCATGATTTAGGTTTTGGCACTGGTAATGCTTTTTGCATGCAAAAACTGTAAATGTTTTCATCATTAAAAAAAATATACTTTTAGACCAAATTCTAGGGATTCTTAAAAACAGCTATTATATTTTTACCCTCCTATAAAATTTTTCAGCATGGTTATTCTCTTAATGGAAAAGTCAAAGTACTTATGGATAGGTATGTATATGAGATTAAAGATGGAGATATGTATATGTATATTACCCACCCACACATATACTTATTGTACGATTTGAAAGTAACCAGTTAAGGTTCCACTTCCATCGGTCATTTTATTGTCAAATTACTTTGCTGAATAGTTTTGATTATATACTATTATTTCTATGGGAACTTTTTGAAAGCTATATTGTGATTTCTGACCTCAGATAAGTTCCACTGAGATTTTTTTTGCTTGGCTAATCTGCATTGATTCCAATTAAATATAACAGTAAGAGATGGCCTAAAAGCACATTTGACCTTAAAAATAATTTTATAAATTTCTTGTGTCTTCACTAACTCTTTGGTCAGTTCACTATGAGTAGAAATAATTTCAATTTTAATATTATAAATAAATCTTATAAGCTTGTATGGAGTGGCTACCTTCAAAAAATGATTTAGTATCAAATAGTCTCCTTTTCAAGTATCTTATTAGCTAGAGAGAAGTTCATGCTTTTTACGAGTCATATTACCTGGCAGTTAGTACAATAGACAGTAAGATCCATCTAAGCCTCTTTTTCAGCTGTGTTACTGCAAGGAAACTTTAGTGATTACACTCATTTCAGTGGTTTGCTTTAAGAGTAAAATAAGATTGCTCCCAGAGCAAAGTAAGCATGTAGTAAAAGCTAGCTTTAATATTACCTGTTATTATTGCTACTACTATTACTCTTCCAAGTCATGGGCTGGGATTAGGTGTAATGGGAGAATTACACTGTCTTAAATATGATTTCTGTCCTTTATCGAGCCCATCTTTGCATGAAATGTTCCCTTGGTATCTCTCATTTTCTTGAAGAGATCTCTAGTCTTTCCCATTCTGTTGTTTTCATCTATTTCTTTGCACTGATCGCTGAGGAAGGCTTTCTTATCTCTCCTTGCTATTCTTTGGAACTCTGCATTCAGATGCTTATATCTTTCCTTTTCTCCTTTGCTTTTCACTTCTCTTCTTTTCACAGCTATTTTTAAGGCCTCCTCAGACAGCCATTTTGCTGTTTTGCATTTCTTTTCCATGGGGATGGTCTTGATCCCTGTCTCCTGTACAATGTCATGAACCTCCGTCCATAGTTCATCAGGCACTCTATCAGATCTAGTCACTTAAACCTATTTCTGACTTCCACTGTAAATTCATAAGGGATTTGATTTAGGTCACACCTGAATGGTCTAGTGGGTTTCCCTACTTTATTCAATTTAAGTCTGAATTTGGCAATAAGGAGATCATGGTCTGAGCCACAGTCAGATCCTGGTCTTGTTTTTGCTGACTATATAGAGCTTGTCCATCTTTGGCTGCAAAGAATATGATCAATCTGATTTCACTATTGACCATCTGGTGATGTCCATGTATAGAGTCTTCTCTTGTGTTGTTGGAAGAGGGTGTTTGCTATGACTAGTGCATTCTCTTGGCAGAACTCTATTAGCCTTTGCCCTGCTTCATTCCATACTCAAAGCCCAAATTTGCCTGTTACTCCAGGTGTTTCTTGACTTCCTACTTTTGCATTCCAGTCCCCTATAATGAAAAGGACATCTTTTTTGGGTGTTAGTTCTAAAAGACTTGTAGGTCTTCATAGAACCATTCAACTTCAGGTTATTCAGCATTAATTGTTGGGGCATAGGCTAGGATTACCATGATATTGAATGGTTTGCCTTGGAAATAAACAGAGATCATTCTGTCGTTTTTGAGATTGCATCCAAGTACTGCATTTTGGACTCTCTTGTTGACCATGATGGCTACTCCATTTCTTTAAGGGATTCCTGCCCACAGTAGTAGATAAAATTGTCATCTGAGTTAAATTCAAGGACAGAAATGGTATGGACCTAACAGAGCAGAAGATACTAAGAATAGGTGGCAAGAATACACAGGAGAACAGTACAAAAAAGAGCTTCACGACCCAGATAATCACGATGGTGTGATCACTCACCTTGAGCCAGACATCCTGGAATGTGAGGTCAAGTGTGCCTTAGAAAGCATCACTATGAACAAAGTTAGTGGAGGTGATAGAATTCCAGTTGAGCTATTTAAAATCCTAAAAGATGATGCTGTGAAAGTGCTGCACTCAATATGCCAGCAAATTTGGAAAACTCAGCAGTGGCCACAGGACTGGAAAAGGTCAGTTTTCATTCCAATCCCAAAGAAAGGCAATGCCAAAGAATGCTCAAACTACCGCACAATTGCACTCATCTCACATGCTAGTAAAGAATGCTCAAAATTCTCCAAGCCAGGCTTCAGCAATACGTGAACCGTGAACTTCCAGTGAGCTTACCGTGAACTTACATCAAGGCTGTTTATTGTCACCCTGCTTATTTAACTTATATGCAGAGTACATCATGAGAAACGCTGGGCTAGAAGAAGCACAAGCTGGACTCAAGATTGCCAGGAGAAATATCAATAACCTCATATATGCAGATGACACCACCCTTATGGCAGAAAGTGAAGAAGAACTAAAGAGCCTCTTGATGAAAGTGAAAGAGGAGAGTGAAAAAGTTGGCTTAAAGCTCAACATTCAGAAAACTAAGATCATGGCATCTGGTCCCATCACTTCATGGGAAATAGATGGAGAAACAGTGGAAACAGTGTCATACTTTATTTTGGGGGGCTCCAAAATCACTGCAGATGGTGACTGCAGCCATGAAATTAAAAGACGCTTACTCCTCGGAAGGAAGATTATGACCAACCTAGGCAGCATATTGAAAAGCAGAGACATTACTTTGCCAACAAAGGTCCGTCTAGTCAAGGCTATGGTTTTTCCTGTGGTCATGTATGGATGTGAGAGTTGGACTGTGAAGAAAGCTGAGTGCCAAAGAATTGATGCTTTTGAACTGTGGTGTTGGAGAAGACTCTTGAGAGTCCCTTGGAGTAAAAGGAGATCCAACCAGTCCATTCTGAAGGAGATCAGCCCTGGGATTTCTTTGGAAGGACTGATGCTGAAGCTGAAACTCCAATACTTTGGCCACCTCATGCGAAGAGTTGACTCATGGAAAAGACCCTGATGCTGGGAGGGATTGGGAGCAGGAGGAGAAGGGAATGACAGAGGATGAGATGGCTGGATGGCATCACCAACTCGATGGACGTGAGTTTGTGTGAACTCCGGGATTTGGTGATGGACAGGGAGGCTTGGCTGGCTGCGATTCATGGGGTTGCAAAGAGTCGGACATGACTGAGTGGCAGAACTGAACTGAAATATGATTTCTATTTAATTCACTAATGAAGTCTACCTAGATTCTCTCTTGATGACTTTGGCTCTTTGACCGTGGTCAAGGTACTTCCTTGCATTTCGGTTGTCTCATCTATGAGATAAAGTGCTTAGATGACTCACAAGGTTTGTTTTGGCTCTAACAAGGTATGCTTCCATGAAATGGAAAGTCGGTATATCTGGCTTCAGTAGCTTTATTCAAAGGGCAAATATTAAAAAGACACAATTAATTTTCATGCCATTATGAGTTTCCATTTACTCCATGGAATATATCATTGGGATAAATGATTTTCTAAGTGCTGTTTAATCTAGGTATTCAGTAAAAATCACTAGCATAGCATTTAATTTGGCGAGAAAACTCAGAATTCATTAAACTGCCAATGCTACAGACTTACCTGAGATTCCTATTGAATCTTAATACAGGTAACCTAATTAATTAAAGCAAATAGGGTGATACTTTGTTAAGCTTATAAAACTAAAACTGCATTGAAATGATCTATACAAAGCTGTGTTGACTATTTTTAGAGAACTTCTTCTCAGAAAGCCTAAAATTCTTATTTGGTCAGATTGCAAGTCTTTTTGAGTAAATGTGGCTCTCTCTGTCTGTGGCTAGATCTCCGCATCAGAAGACAGCATTCCTCTGAAAGCGTTTCTAGTATTAACAGTGCCACAAGCCATTCCAGCATTGGCAGTGGTAACGATGCCGACTCCAAGAAGAAGAAAAAGAAAAATTGGGTAAGCTATTAGCATTCATCTAATTCACAAACTTATTACTGCACAGTGAGGCAGGATTTTTCCTTTTGGGCTTTAGAGATTCACAGCAGTTTATAGTGTCTCATTCAGGTGACTCACCCCTCAAATTCTATACTCATCAAAAAGCTCAGGGCAGCCTGTTGCTGAAGAACAGACATCTTGGAGTTGGGACTAACTGAACTTAGATTTGAATCCCAACTCTGATGCTTACTTTTTGGCTCTTAGGCAAGTTACTTCACCTTTTGGCGAGCCTAAATTTTCTCGTTTGTAAAAACTGGATAATTATACTGACTTTACAGGGATATTGTAAAGAAAAATAGAGTAGCATCTATAAATAAATGGCTCAAAGCAGGACCTTATTGTGAAGGTGGAGATGAAGAAGAAGAAAAGGATGAGGGTGATGATGGTGGTGGTGTTAGTAGTGGCGATGATGGTGATGGTGGTAAAGATGCTGATGGAAGAAGAGGAGAAAAAAATAGAATTGGTAAAAAAGAAAGACGAGTCCTTGCAAACTTCTGCACCCCTTGCATCAACAGAGCTTCTGGTGTGAAAGTACCACTGTATCAGAAATCAGTTCTGTATATTTTCACCAAAAGAACATAGGAGAAATATAAAAATGTACTTTAACAGAACTACCCCTTGTTAGCTAGAACTATCCCTTGTTAGCTAATTTATGATATAAAGTAATTGCTGAAAAACTGAGGGGAAGATGCTACCACTACAAAATGTTTAAAAAATAATGAAGTAAAGGATTTTTTTGACTGCTATGAAAGAAAAGTAAATTTTAAATAAGTAGAACTCTTGATGAAATCCAAAATGAAATTAGGAAAGGATTTTACTAGAGTGCTTTCTGTAAATAATGAGAGAAATATCTTTTTTGTTTTAAAAACAATGTTGATGCAGGTAATATTTTAAAATACTGATCAGCCTTCCTTCCCTTGGTTTGTAATTGCGCACTCTTTCATGTTTCTGCAAGGTGAACTCTAGAGGAAGTGAGGTGAATATAAATCGTGGACAGTCTGGCATGCATCTATAAAACACCCACCCTTGGCATGAATGCTATTCATTTTGGCAGGAAGCTTTTATACCTTTTAAAAACAGATTACCTTGTTTGTCTTTTCTTTGTGTCTTTTCATTTTAATCTTCAATTTTAAAGAGAAGTAAAACTACTTTCCAAATAGCGCTGTAGGGCGTACCAATTCTGGTTTGCATAGTCTGGGAACTGAAAATTTGAATAGAAACTCACGATTGATGAAGTGTTAGGTGAATTTGATTTCATTTTGCTTTTTAAGTTTGTACTGTCAGCAGGCCCTGACTTGACAGTAGAGCTAAAGTGGCCATTTAAAACAAATTGCCTTGAAGAGAGGAGCCTTCTGAAAGGAGATCCCTTCAAGGTACTTCGTTTTAAATGAGTGCTCTGATGGCCATGCCCTTGTCCCTGCACTGTTTAAAAGCCTTCCATGTTTGCGCTGTGCTGGATTAATACAAAAATAAAACAGAAACACAGAACACGGTATCTTTTTTTTTTTTTTTTTAATTAGAGATACCGTGCTGCAGCTGTTAATCCTTTGCTTATACATACTGACCCCAGGCAGTGGCTAGGATGGCACTTGCAAACTAACGGCCCAAAGCGAGATGCCCCCAGTGCAAATAGACAAGGAAGGTAATTTCTGTCCTTTCTTGCAGCTGAGAAGCTCATTCAAACAAGCCTTTGGGAAGAAAAAGTCCACCAAGCCCCCTTCCTCACATTCGGACATTGAAGAGCTTACAGATTCGTCCCTCCCAGCATCCCCCAAGTTGCCCCACAACGGGGGTGACTGTGGGTCAGCCTCCATGAAGCCCTCCCAGTCTGCCTCTGCGTAAGTCACCCCCTCTGCAGCACAAGGAAGAATCTATTGAAGACGACTTCAGGCCAGGCCCACGTGTGTGTTCTGAATGGAATCGCAGCATCGTCTCTGTGTCCGTTATTTCCAGATCTTCCTTAGAATAGCAGACAGCATTCATTTCTCTTCTGTTTTCCATACATTAGAATGTGAATGATTCTTGATCTCATTCTCCCCTTTTCTAAGTTATTATTTTCACTGGCATTTGTCCTTGTATCTATCTAACTGTGCATTAAATGCAGGTCACCCCTTGTCTGGCCACCAAAGAAACGGCAAAATGGCCCTGTGATCTACAAGCATAGATCCCGGTAAAATGGAGTGTGATGCATGAAAACTGCTCAGATCCCAGTTCTAACCTAAGCAGTGTTCACTCCTGCTTTCTCTAAAATCACTCGCATGTGTTTCAACAATGACTACCTCCTCTGCCCTCCTGTTGTGGAAGTAAAATTTTGTTACCTTAAGCCAAACTGCAATCCATTTTTCTTCAATTGTGTTAGATAATCTAGCATAGCATTTTTTATAGTATCCCACTAGAATGTTATAAGAAAGAATAAAACATGTAGAAGGTTAAACATGTGCTCTGATAATTCTCTTTGTTCTGTACACTGTTCAGTTCAGAGTCCATGTGTGCCCGTGACGGCAGCTCCCCGGAGCTGTCATATACACAAGGCCACAAATAGAACCATTTAAGACCGTGCACACTCTGTTTAATTCCCTTACTTAGAAGAACATAGCACGGTCATTTTGTGACCAGCAACTTAATCCTCACATTTTAAATAGAAAAGCTACTCATTAATACAACAGAAATTCTTTTTGACACATTTCCTCCCAAGCTGTCTACAAAACAACAACACAACAGCAGTGAGGATGTCGTGTATGTGACCTTCAAGCAGCCCCAACTAGCCCGCTTGTTTGGGTTGAAACCTTGCTTCAGTTTCATTAGCTGACCTCCTAAATCAGCCGAGCCTACCAGAAGGATTATATAACACTCATCCATTATTTAAATGTCCAACACTAATCTCCCTGATTTATTGTCTACAATATTCATTTTGAAGTTTTGTGGTAACCGGGAGATAGTATTATGGCAAAATAAGATTATTCTTTGCAAAATTTTATAAAACTAGAAATCAACATTTTGATACATAATAACTTTGTTTTAAACAAATTTAATATGTTGCAAATAGAAGGTTAAGTCCCTTGAAAAAATGGTTGAATGAGATATAGTAATACTCTGACTTTCAGCCCCACAAATATTAGCAACAAGGGAATTTTGAGTATCAGTTTCTATACAGTAAAGATAGGTTGTTTTTAAACTTCAAAAAATAGAGATTAAAAAAAGAGAGAGAGACAAAGGCCTACCTACTCTTTTCCATTTTGAACCTATGAATGTATTTCTGTTTGTAAAACTCTTTTTCCTTTTCTCTAGGTTTTGCCAGCAGCAAATAATCTCTGTACCTGCTGGATATTATTGCAGTTCAGCTTTTAAAAGAATCATTGCCTTTCCTAATCCTCTGGCTTCCCCAACTGCTGATTTTGTGCTTGTTTCTTTCTTCAGGATCTGTGAATGCACAGAGGCTGAGGCAGAGATAATTCTGCAGTTGAAGAGTGAGCTCAGAGAAAAGGAATTAAAATTAACAGATATTCGGCTGGAGGCCCTCAGCTCTGCACATCATCTCGATCAGATCCGGGAAGCCATGAACCGGATGCAGGTTGGTCTGTAAGCACCTTCAAGGAGTGAACAGGAGAGCTTTGAAATGCTGCTTATTCTCTTGTCTCAGTTATTGTAAAAGCAAATCTCACATTTAAATCCCTTTTGGAAATGCACTCTTTTTATTTAATCTCCGCAACTCCTTTCCTAATACCGGTTGGAGAATTTTGTAAAATCCAGCTTTGGAAATGGGAGTGCAAACTGGCTGGTTGCACTCAAGGACCATTGAAGGCACCTTTACTAGTGATTGAACTGGCTGAGAGCTAAGTTTTCAGAGAAACTACTGCAGCCCTTGCTTCTTGACTTCCCCGTGATTTACCTTTTGGTAACTTCTTCCTATAATTTTGAAATCTGACTTTCAAACACCTTTACATGTTTTTTATTGAAAAACAAATGAAATGAGGAAAGGACAGAAATATAACACAAGCTTTCTAAATATGAAAGTAAAAGTGATGTAGAATGCCATCTGTAAAAGTAAAGCTTTTGTATATCTTGAAAGGATCCGAAGGCTAAATTCAGAACCAGTCTGTGCTCAGACTTTCATTTTATTATTGTCAACCAATAATCACTTGGTACCGCAGATGACTGAAACAGGAAAAGCTCGTTGCCAAGCAGATTCCTATACCACTGATATATTCATCAAAAGGCTTGTGTTGTTTTTATGAGCTTAGTGCTCTGTTTCGAAGGAACAAAAACTTTTTCAGACGTTAGCTAGGATTCTGAAGTGATAATTTTAAATCACTTCATTTATATAACTTTTGTTTTACTGTGATTTTCAACTCTTCCTGAATTCAGAATATTACGAAGGGCATTTTCTTCTATGAGATATTAATAGTATTGCATTAAATTTTTAAATTTTATTTTATTAAAGCATAGTTGATTTATAATGTTGTATTACAAAGTTTCAGATGCACAGCACAGTGATTCAGTTATATATATATACCTGAATATAGATAGATAGATACATTCTTTTTAAATTCTTTTCCCTTACAGGTTTTTACAAAATATTGAGTATATAGTAGGTCTCTCTGTTGGTTATCTGTTTTTATATATGTTGTAGTGTTTAATTCTAAAATGAGAAATGGAATGACCTCTTCAATTATGTTATTCTTAATTCAGGTGAGACCACATCCTGGAAAACTCCTCAAATATATGATAGATTTTTTTTTAAGTGTGAAAAAATTCCACTGGTCAGTGTATCTATATTTGTGAATATCTGAATATGTATATATGGGAGACAGAGAAAGAGATTTACTTTTCCTTCTTTGGAAGGAAATCTTGTTTTCATAATTTGTAGTTGTTTTTTAATATCTCACCACATTAAAAAAAAAAAAAAACACTGATTAACACTACTACTAAAAGAGTTGATACCGTTTTCTCTTCAAGTTAGCGCCATGTTTTTCAATTTCACAACAGAACGAGATTGAAATACTGAAGGCTGAAAATGACCGGCTGAAGGCGGAGACGGGGAACGTGGCGAAGCCTGCTCGGCCCCCGTCCGAGTCCGCGAGCAGCACCTCCTCCTCCTCCTCGCGCCAGTCCTTAGGGCTCTCGCTCAACAATCTGAACATCGCGGAGTCTGTTACCTCAGGTGATTTTGCGCGCACAGTGCCTAATCATAGCATGCCTAGGACTTCACAAGCGAGGACACCTCGAATTTGGAGACCCTTGCCCACCACTGCCCTCACCCATTCCCTCTTCAAAGCGTTAACACCCTAATTCTCAGAGATAGCCCCTTTTCCTTATAAGTTCATTCTCAGTCATGATCATCTTAAAAGAAAAGAACATTCTGTGTAAAAGAGTGAAACGACTTAGACATACGGTTTTCATATCATTTTTTAAAACAATTGTTTGTGCTTGACAAGTACTTCCTCCAGGATTACAGATAGGACGAAGGAGTAGTATTCTCTGATGATGGTTTGTACTCATCACTGTATAATCAGAACCCCCTGCATTTTGATAGCGTTTTGCCCATTTACAGGTGTTTCAGGCACTATCCCTAAATTTGACTAGTAATCCTGCATTTTGCAGCCCAGGGAGAATACAGTGCTCCTCTGTCACCGGGCTACAGCTCTATTAAACTGTCACCAAACAGACAAAAAGGAAACGCTGGGTTCCAGTATTGAGTTTAGAATAAGGGTAGCATTTTAGTCAGTTGCAAATAGAATCATATAACCTAACGTATTAATATCTGATGAACTATTCAGTTATAAAGTATAACTGCTCCTTTAATTGAGTGCACACACACAGCATTTAATCATTTTTGTATACATAAAAGACTTGGTTGAGAAAGATTTACAGGAGGACCTGTGGTGATTACAAAGCACAGCCACTAGATGACGCTTGAAAACCAATAATATACATGTTCCTGGGCAATTTTAGTTCGGTTCAGTTCAGTCGCTAAGTCGTGTCTGACTCTTTGCGACCCCATGAATCGCAGCACGCCAGGCCTCCCTTTCTATCACCATCTCCCGGAGTTCACTCAAACTCACGTCCATCGAGTCAGTGATGCCATCCAGCCATCTCATCCTGTCGTCCCCTTTTCCTCCTGCCCCTAATCCCTCCCAGGATCAGTCTTTTCCAATGAGTCAACTCTTCACATGAGGTGGCCAAAGTACTGGAGTTTCAGCTTTAGCATCATTCCTTCCAAAGAATACCCAGGGCTGATCTCCTTTAGAATGGACTGGTTGGATCTCCTTGCAGTCCAAGGGACTCTCAAGAGTCTTCTCCAACACCACAGTTCAAAAGCATCGATTCTTCGTCGCTCAGCTTTCCACACAGTCAAACTCTCACATCCATATATGACCACTGGAAAAACCATAGCCTTGTCTAGACGAACCTTTGTTGGCAAAGTAATATGTCTGCTTTTCAATATGCTATCTAGGTTGGTCATAACTTTCCTTCCAAGGAGTAAATGTCTTTTAATTTCATGGCTGCAGTCACCATCTGCAGTGATTTTGGAGCCCCCAAAAATAAAGTCTGACACTGTTTCCCCATCTATTTCCCATGAAGTGATGGGGCCAGACGCCATGATCTTAGTTTTCTGAATGTTGAGCTTTAAGCCAACTTTTTCACTCTCCTCTTTCACTTTCATGAAGAAGCTCTTTGGTTCTTTGTCACTTTCTGCCATAAGGGTGGTGTCATCTGCATATCTGAGGTTATTGATATTTCTCCTGGCAATCTTGATTCCAGCTTGTGCTTCTTCTAGCCCAGCGTTTCTCATGATGTACTCTGCATATAAGTTAAATAAGCAGGGGGACAATATACAGCCTTGACGTACTCCTTTTCCTATTTGGAACCAGTCTGTTGTTTCATGTCCAGTTCTAACTGTTGCTTCCTGACCTGTATACAGGTTTCTCAGGAGGCAGGTCAGGTGGTCTGGTATTCCCATCTCCTTCAGAATTTTCCACAGTTTATTGTGATCCACACAGTCAAAGGCTTTGGCATAGTCAATAAAGCAGAAATAGATGTTTTTCAGAAACTCTCTTGCTTTTTCAGTGATCCAGCGGATGTTCGCAATTTGATCTCTGGTGCCTCTGCCTTTTCTAAAACCAGCTTGAACATCTGGAAATTCACGATTCATGTACTGTTGAAACCTGGCTTGGAGAATTTTGAGCATTACTTTACTAGCGTGTGAGATGAGTGCAATTGTGCGGTAGTTTGAGCATTCTTTGGCATTGCCTTTCTTTGGGATTGGAATGAACACTGACCTTTTCCAGTCCTGTGGCCACTGCTGAGTTTTCCAAATTTGCTGACATATTGAGTGTGGCACTTTCACAGCATCATCGTTTAAGATTTGAAATAGCTCAACTGGAATTCCATCACCTCCACTAGCTTTTTTCCTAGTGATGCTTCCTAAGGCCCACTTGACTTCACATTCCAGGATGTCTGCTCCAGCTGAGTGTGAGTGATCACACCATCGTGATTATATGGGTCATGAAGATCTTTTCTGTACAGTTCTGTGTATTCTTGCCACCTCTTCTTAATATCTTCTGCTTCTTTTAGTTCCATACCATTTCTGTCCTTTATTGTGCCCGTCTTTGCATGAAATGTTCCCTTGGTATCTCTGATTTTCTTGAAGAGATCTGTAGTCTTTCCCATTCTATTGCTTTCCTCTATTTCTTTCCATTGATTGCTGAGGAAGGCTTTCTTATCTCTCCTTGCTATTCTTTGGAACTCTGCATGGTTAGTGGGCTCAAACTTGACAGTTAAAAGTGCTTTTATGCTGGGGCTTTTTAACAGAAAAGCTTTGTAGAGTACATGATTAATTAAAAAAGAAGTAGACAGAGGACAATTGACAGAGGTCCAGTTCCTCAAATATAGTGCATGTTCCATGCATCCAATGAAGACAGAGGTGTGAAAAAACCTTTATTTTTCTTGTCAGTATTTCACTTGATTGGAACCAGAATGGCAAACCTTTTTATTCTATTTTCAATATGTTGACAGAGAACCATAACTTATTTTCCAAATAAATAAATAAACCAAAAACAAAACACAAAGAACCTAATCTCAAATTGGCTGTTGTTTGTTTTCCCTCAGAGTTGTTTGCTCCGGTGATCATCCCATTGGTGTACCAATGGGGAGACCCAGAGTGAGCCACGGTGTTCTCCTCCAACTGTTAATACAAGGAGTTAGAATAGACACACAGAGAAAAGGAGTAATGGTTAGAACAGGTGAACTTACTAAATACTGAGGATAAAGTGCTTTAAAAGCATTGTCTGTTATGCTCTCGATAACTCTACCAAGCTGGTGGTTTTATAACCCATTTTATAGATGAAGAAACCAAGACTTGGGGATGTGATTACTATAATTAGTTCAGTAAATGATAGAGCAGGGAATTCATCTTTCTCACCATGGTATTCATTTCCAGTGCCCAGGACAGTACCTGATTTCTTTGATGCTTAATAAATTATTATTTTAAATAATTATTTTTGAATATTTATAAACAATTATGAATAATTGAACAAAGTACTAAAGAGGTGATTTGGTCATGAATTATAAGATATTTAGATGTGAATAATTAGCCTGTTTAAAATTTTGAGAAAAGGAACGAGAATTAAAATGACACTTAAGGAAGAGTTTTGAGCAGGATAAGCAAAAAGATGAGACCAGGAGGATGTTCATCTAGTAAAAAAAAAAATAATTCCAGCAAGGGAGATTGTCTTTGACAATTTAAAAATTTCTAGCAAAAAAATCTCCATATTCCTTAAACTCTAAATTTGTTTTTCATTGTTACGGTATTATGGCATTTTTTAAACTCCTTTCTTTGCAAAATTGCATATTCCAATTATTAAAGTAATACAACAATTTTATTTTCAGAACCCATTTGATGAAATTGTTTCTTTTATATAATGATACAAAGTCCTTGTCTCTCTGAATTTACAATTTGAGCAATTGAGTCCTCTTGTCACCAGGCACATGTGATCTTCAACATATAGCTAAGTTTCCTTTGTCCACAGAACACTATCTTCATATTAAATATGCCTCTATAATATCATCATTTTCAAAGGAAAACATATGTGGGATAGTTTGCCTTACTCATTCTCCAAACTGAACATTAATCTCATATACTATATTTAAAAAATTAATCTTTAATCACATTTAAAGTTGGTAGTTTAAAGGTTAACTAGCTTTATCATGCTTCTGTAACTCTTAGCTGATTACTAGAAATATCATTTTTGTTTTGAAACTGTGAGCAGAAAGAGGACAGAAGAGCAATAATTAATATATTTTTGCAGGGAAGTATAATGCCATCATTGAAATTCAAAACATTACCTAAAATTACAGATATAAGGAAAAGTAATCATATAGCTGTGTTTGTACCAAATGCTTGAAAATAATTTCAGTTGACAGTCAATCTCAGCACCTTTGCATTCATAATTTCATGGGGTTTGAGCTTGGATATTTTCAGCTAGATAGAAAATCAGATTGCTTTTCAATTTGTTGCAGTTATAATGGTAACTAAATATTACTCAGGTATTACTCAGACCTGTGCATAATAGGGGAAGAAACCCCTTATTTCCTCATCTATTGCGATGGCCCAACACTTGGGTGAAGATCTTTGAAAACAGAAATAAAGTCTTAGATGAAAATTTTAACCCAACCACAGCCACCCATCTTCTTGAAAGCTGAGGTTTTTCACCTGTGTTAAGTTAGAATGCATGGCAGAAAAGGTAAATATTCCCCTTGAAAAGCGTAAAACTATGGGGGAGAAAGTGATGACAGTAGACAAATCTGAGCTAACATGATTCTGTTATGTGTGTGTATGTTTCTTTGGAAATTTGGTAGATATTTTGCTGGATGATCCTGGTGATGCAACTGGACACAAGGATGGCCGCAGTGTGAAAATTATAGTCTCCATAAGCAAGGGCTACGGCCGAGCAAAGGTATTTCTTTAATTTTAAGCTCTTTATTACCGTGAATGACCACAAGTCAAATATATTGAAATATGAGTATTTTTCCTGATAAATATACCACCAGCAGAGTTTGTCTTGGCATTGGCTTAATATGTTTATAAAAGCATGAAAGTTAGGGACTCAAAAAGAAATGGCCTCATCCTATAGATAGAAATGTGTCTCCGTACTTCATGTTTATTCACTGAAAATAGTAGCGGCTGTGAGCCACCCTCATTCCTAAAACCTAAAAAGAAACACATGGCTTTCTTTGACATAGCATCTTATCTAACTAAATACAGGTGATGTTTATGATGTATGGTACCGTGTTGCTAGAACTGTCAAGATGGTCTTTCCACAAAGAGGAGACTATAAGCTATGTGGCCATTCTAGACACTGGAAAGATAGATATATTTTATTAGACTCATTATAACAATGTCCATTAATACTACTTTTGTGTATCATTTTTAAGCAAGGCCCTAGCTGAAAAGGCAAATATTTAATTTTTCTGGAATCAAATATTGCCTTCAAATTGGCAGTGTCATCCTGATCCTAGACTCTTCTTGAAACAAAAAATTTTTTTTTTCAAGTTGAAATTGTATTTCAGTGGCCAAAAATACAAATTTGTAGGTATCCAATTTTTTCGTATCAAACAGAAGAGCAAAGAACTTTAGAATTTTAAGATAATTGCAGTATTTAAGTTTGAAAAGTGAGCTAGCAATTGTGAATTTTTACATTGAGCATATATTCTAAGAATTATAATGCCATAAGCTTTCTGCTTGAGCTGCAGATCTGTGCCTGAATTTCCCATGTGGGTCTTTTTGTAAAAGACTATAATAGTCTCAGTGAAGCTTGAACGATCTCTGATTTAAAAGCAGCAGCTTAAAAGCACTGTAAGCATGTCCATTTTGACTCAGTTACATTAACACCAGAAAACAAGTTTTCTTTTTCAAAATAATTCTGAAAGACAATATTTCTGAATGTTAAGAAGAAGATATCTTGGTCTTCTTGAGTTACCATAACAAAATACTGCAGATTGGATGGCTTAAACAATGGAAATTTGTTTTCTCCTGGTTATTAAGTCCAAGATCAAGGTGCTATCTGGTTTGGTTCCTGAAAAGGGCTCTCTCTTTGGGTTGCAAATGGCACCTTCTTGGCTATGTTCTCGCAGGCCTTTCCTCAATGTGTGTACTTGGGGAGAGAGAGATCTCTCTCTTACTTCCCCTACTTAGATAAGGCTGCTGCTGCTGCTGCTAAGTCGCTTCAGTCGTGTCCGACTCTGTGCGACCCCGTAGACGGCAGCCCATCAGGCTCCACCGTCCCTGGGATTCTCCAGGCAAAAACACTGGAGCGGGTTGCCATTTCCTTCTCCGATGCATGAAAGTGAAAGTGAAGTCGCTCAGTCGTGTCCGACTCTTCGCGACCCCATGGACTGCAGTCTACCAGGCTCCTCCGTCCATGGGATTTTCCAGGCAAGAGTACTGGAGTGGGGTGCCATTGCCTTCTCCAACTTAGAAGGCTACTGATCCCGTGATGTCAGACCCACTCTCATGGCCTAATTTAACTCTTATTACCTCCTGCTGACTCCATTTCCAAACACCATCAATTGGGAGTTGTGGTTTAATATATGAATTTGAGTGGTTTTGCTATGAATTTCTAACTTTTTTTTAAAAACAAATATTAGTTTCAGGTTATACCTAAGTAGTGGTGATAATCATTTACCCTTATAGAGTTAAATGCTATAGATGAAGAAATGTAGGTCAGAGCCAGCTAAGTGACTTGACCTAACATCACTTTTCTTAATTACATGGTAGATGTAGTTTCATCTTTAGACTTTCATATATGAAAAGTAAACTAACCACTTTAATAGTTTTGCTATGAAATGAACCATGTTTATATTTAAAACACCAAAACCCTACCAAAAAACAAAAAAATCAAGTCAATGAAAATCTTTGAGTTTTGAAATGTAATTTTGAAGATTCTCCAAGAATCTTCAAGGATTCCTTGTAATCCTGTAGGATTTCCTGGCAAGTATTCTAAATATTGAATTTTCTGATAAATTCAAAGTAGAGCCTGAGTTGTGAATATATGAATCCCATACTGCCATGGATAACTTATTTTTCAAATTTGGATTCGATCTTAGAGATAATCTAAATAAAAAATAATAAACTGAGTTTTGGACTTAACATTTAGATTGCAAAAATGTTAAGATGACATTTTAGAACTCAAGATATAGTTCTGTTGCATCTCTATCACCATCTCCTTCCCACCAAGCTGATTCTCTTCAGAAATGTACATGCTCGCTAAAATGGAAGGCTGTTCTCTCCTGGACCTTTCCTTTCTACTGAACAGGTCATGAATCAGTTTTCCTTGGCCATACCACTTCATCTAACTTCTTTCTCTCTTGTTTTGTTGCTATTCCTGTTACTTTGCTTGTTAGTTAATTAGTTACTTTGGTTGTTTTGTTTGCTGGGGTATTTTGTATAATCCACTGTGTATGTCTACTATTATATAAACCATAAGTTTGATATATATTTTCGTGTTAATCACCACCAATATTAATATTTTAGTAGACATAATAAAACAAGATGCAGTTGTATTTTATCTTATTTTATTTTGATCTTACTTAGGATCAGAAGTCTCAGGCATATTTGATAGGATCCATTGGTGTTAGTGGAAAAACCAAGTGGGATGTCTTAGATGGTGTAATTAGACGTCTCTTTAAGGTACGTTGTACAAGATATCCTGATACTAATTTTCAAACGTGTTTCATTTTGGATGTTTCCCTTAGCTTTAATGGCATGTGCATATCTGTTTTTCCTCTCCTGCATTTTAAATATTAAAGGAAGCTTTCTCTTTATGCTGTGTGATATTAATAGTTATTGTAGTACCCAGTTCTAAAATTCATGATAGCTAGTTTCATATCCCCGTGAATTTTACACTGGTAGAAGAGTGGTCCCTCTGTTTTGACTTTGCATCTTTGTGTATACAACTTCAGGAATATGTGTTCAGAATTGATACCTCCGCTAGCCTTGGTCTGAGCTCTGACTGCATTGCCAGCTACTGTATAGGAGACGTGACCAGATCCCATGGCCCAGAAGTGCCTGAGCTGCTGCCGTGTGGGTACCTTGTGGGTGATAATAACGTCATCACTGTGAACCTGAAAGGTAAAAATAAAAATGGAAAAAAAACCCCACAATTTCATTGTTACCAATGTTTCTTTCTTTTTTTTTTTTTTGCAGTTTCACTTCAAATTTTCATATTTGAAAAATAGGCTAACTACTTTAATAATTTGGGTATGAGATGAGCCATATTTATATTAAAAACACAAAAATCCAACTAAAAACAAAAATCAAGTAAATTAAAGTCTTTGAGTTTTGAGATGTAATTTTGAAGATTCTCAAGGACTCATAAAGGAAGTGACTTGTCAAATTTCAAATTTCTAGGTTTTCTACATTATCCTCTTTGATTTAGGGGAAATTTCTAAAAGTTTATTGCATAGTCTAAGGTAATATATTCATCCCTATACCTTCAATTTTAAAATATATATGCTCAGCAAGGGCTTCCCTGGTAGCTTAGATGGTAAAAAATCTGCCTGCAATGCAGGAGGCCCAAGTTTGATCCCTGGGTTGGGAAGATCCCTTGGAGAAGGGAATAGCTACCCAGTCAAGTGATCTTTCCTGGAGAATCCCATGGACAGAGGAGCCTGGCAGGGTACAACCCATGGGGTCACAAAGAGTTGGACGCAGTGAAGAGACTAAGCACATATTCAGTGAATACCCACTGGGGACAGAGAATGGAAGTTAAGAATCAGGGATGAGAAATTCTTTTGCTTTGAATAATGTGATTATTTCTAGGTAAATGGAATATCTCAGGTATCCTTGTCTCCATAATTTCTTGTTCACATATGTTGATGAGTTCAGAACATATCTAGGTAACTATGGATTAATAGAGGGATTTGTCAATATTTGATTTTATGATTAAGATAGTTGAGATACTGTTGCTCTCCTTAATTCCTTGCCAAATATCACAATATATATTTTTCAAAAGCTTAAGTGATGGTATAGCAGGGATGTATAATGAGAGCTAGAAGGAAGTACAGAGAAGGAGAAAAGAGGAGGAAAAAGAGAAGAACACAAATTTTTATATTTATGCTTAACAAAATTACCACCTTCAAAGAGAAGAATAGTTCTTGATAGCATTCATAGTAATGCTTCCATTTCTCTGTGGAAACATAAGCGGGAAGCATGAAGTAGACAGGGGAGAGAGTCTCAGGAAAAGCAACTGGCTTGCTTTCATTCCTGTGTTCACTCTGCCTTATTTCTCATGTATTCTGTCTTAAAATAGCAACACATGTTTGTGAGACAGAAATGTCAAGGAAAGTCTCTTGCAAGGAGTGTTATTCCTACGGCTAACAAAGCCCAGGTGCCAGTTGACACTGTGTTTTAAATTCTAGCTTATGTAGAACCATAAGCCATTCTCTTCCCTTTGTTTCTCCCTTTAGGGGTAGAAGAAAACAGTTTGGACAGTTTTGTTTTTGATACTCTGATTCCTAAACCAATTACCCAAAGATACTTTAACTTGTTGATGGAGCATCACAGAATTATACTCTCAGGACCTAGTGGTACTGGAAAGACTTATTTAGCACACAAACTTGCTGAATATGTAATAACCAAATCTGGGAGGAAAAAAACAGAGGATGCAATCGCCACTTTTAATGTGGATCACAAGTCTAGTAAGGTAAGTCACAGACTCCTAAGACAACCGCTGCCATTTATCCGTAATTGTATTACTCAACTAAGCATTAAGATTACATGAAACTTCCATGTTGTGCCTGGAAACGTGTCTATCTCATTGGCTAAGGCTGGAATCTGGAGGATGAATAAATCCTATTTGTGAATTTGAATAAGACTGCTCAGTGGCATTCAGTTATCTAGTACTTCATAAGCATTGGGAATTGACAGCAGAAAAGAACAAGGTCTCTATTGTCTAATTTCTCTTAGACATCCATTTAGGAAATGTTAGAGCAAAAAGAGATCCAAGTAAATAATATGGAAGCAAGAGGCTAGAACTCTTCCTGGAGGAATCAGAGCTTTCAAAAGTCAGTATCTGGTCTGGGTCATAATAAATAAGGAATTAACTGGAATATTGTAATAATGGAGATTTGGGTATGATTAATATATTCTAAGCAGAAATTCTGGGAGCAGAAAATTGTTTACATCATATTTCTATAAGATTTCTGTGTAGGAAACTTAGGAAATTGAATAGTATTCCATTTCACCATCACCTAAGGTCTCAGTCAGTTCATTTCAGTTCAGTTGCTCAGTTGTGTCTGATTCTTTGCAATCCCATGGACTGCAGCACTGCCAGGCTTCCCTGTCCATCACCAACTCATGGAGTTTACTCAAATTCATGTCCATTGAGTCGGTGATGCCATCCAACCATCCCATCCTCTGTCGTCCCCTTCTCCTCCTGCCTTCAATCTTTCCCAGCATCAGGGTCTTTTCCAGTGAGTCAGTTATTTGCATTAGGTGGTCAAAGTATTGGAATTTCAGCTTTAGCATCAGTCCTTCCAACGAATATTCAGGACTGATTTCCTTTAGAATGGACTGGTTGGATCTCCTTGCTGTCCAACGGACTCTCAAGAGTCTTCTCCAACACCACAGTTCAAAAGCATTAATTCCTCAGCACTCAGCTTTCTTTATGGTCCAACTCTCACATCCATACATGACTACTGGAAAAACCATAGCTTTGACTAGATGGACCTTTGTTGACAAAGTAATGTCTCTGCTTTTTAATATGCTGTCTAGGTTGGTCATAACTTTTCTTCCAAGGAGCAAGCATATTTTAATTTTTCTGGCTGAAGTCATCATCTGCAGTGATTTTAGAGCCCCAAAATATAAAGTCTGTCACTGTTTCCATTGTTTTCCCATGTATTTGCCATGAAATGATGGGACTGGATGCCATGATCTTAGGTTTCTGAATGTTGACTTTTCAATCTCCTATTTCACTTTCATCAAGAGGCTCTTTAGTTCTTCTTCCCTTTCTGCCTTAAGGGTGGTGTCATCTGCATAACCGAGGTTATTGATATGTCTTCCATCAATCTTGATTCCAGCTTGTGCTTCATCCAGCCTGGCATTTCACATGATGTACTTTGCATATAAGTTAAATAAGCAGGATGACAGTATATAGCCTTGACATACTCTTTTCCCGATTTGGAACCAGTCTGTTGTTCCATGTCCATTTCTAACTGTTGCTTCTTGACCTGCATACACATTTCTCAGGAGGCAGGTCAGGTGGTCTGGTATTCCCATCTCTTGAAGAATTTTCCAGAGTTTGTTGTGATCCACACAGTCAAAGGCTTTGGCGTAGTCAATAAAACAGAAGTAAATGTTTTTTTCTGGGACTCTCTTGCTTTTTTGATGATCCAGTGGATGTTGGGAATTTGATCTCTTGTTCCTCTGCCTTTTCTAAATCCAGCTTGAACATCTGGAAGTTCACGGTTCGTGTCCTGTTGAAGCCTGGATGGGAGAATTTTGAGCATCACTTTGCTAGTGTGTGAGATGAGTCTATACTAAGGTCTGGCATACCAGAATTATCATCCTGAACACTCTCAGCTCTCAAATAGCCGTGAGGGATATAAAACGCAGCCAGTACTTTCATATACTCCAAGCAGTCAACAATTTTAAAAAGAAAATAGTTGATGCGTCACATACCGCTAACACAGGGCTACTTTTACTGATAGTTAATCTAACTACATTCTCAGTCAGTGCAGCCAGAGGCTCTCTTAGGAAACTACATTTGTTATTAGCAATACCTCGAGGTTACCCAGATGACACTGGGTCACTGTGACTTTTTTCAAAAATGACCTGGTTAAATGATCTAAACTGACCCAGTCTCACAGTAACCTCCCTCCTACAAATATTTAGAAAATAAACATGACTCCCCAAAGCAGCCCCAAACCACTAAATTCTTGAAAGATGTTTAATTTAGTGAACAAAAATGCCTTAAAGGAATAGTTCATTAAGTTCATGACACCAACCAACTGTGGAACCTAGGGCTGATTCTTTAATTTCTTTGTGCCTCAGTTTTCCCAGCCATAAAATGGGGAAAATAGTGAAGTTGTGTTAAGGACTAAAGGAGTGACTCTGTGTGTGTGAGAGAGAGAGAGAGAAATAGAAGCCAGGAAGAGAGAGAATAGTGCACATAGCAAGCACTGTCTAAGGGTTGCCCACAGTTACTAATTATAGCTCTTGGCTGCAATGAGGATTTCTTATACAAATACACTCAGACCCATACAGACCACCCACCCCTGTGACACACACAGACCTTTGTTCAAATTGTCTTATATGTATTTTTCAAGGAGAGCAGAGTTGTGTATAATGCAGGATATTATCTCCTCACGTTGACTCAATAAAGCACATGAATTCTGACTACGTCCTTGGAATTCAGCACTATTCAGATTGTTGATGAACCAAATATTCTCATTTTAAGTAGAGAGAGACATGGCACCTGAGACAGAATATTAAACTCTTCTCTAAGTAAAAGCAGAAGACACAGTTGCTTGTTTGCCTCAGCCTACATGTTTAATGCCTCCAATGAATTCTGGGTCTCCTCATCAGTTCAGTTCAGTTCAGTTCAGTCGCTCAGTCGTGTCCGACTCTTTGCAACCCCATGAATCGCAGCACGCCAGGCCTCCCTGTCCATCACCAACTCCCGGAGTTCAACCAGACTCATGTCCATCGAGTCAATGATGCCATCCAGCCATCTCATCCTCTGTCGTCCCCTTCTCCTCTTGCCCCTAATCCCTCCCAGCATCAGAGTCTTTTCCAATGAGTCAACTCTTCGCATGAGGTGGCCAAAGTACTGCAGTTTCAGCTTTAGCATCATTCCTTCCAAAGAAATCCCAGGGCTGATCTCCTTCAGAATGGACTGGTTGGATCTCCTTGCAATCCTTACAGTTCAAAAGCATCAATTCTTCGGTGCTCAGCTTTCTTCACAGTCCAACTCTCACATCCATACATGACCACAGGAAAACCATAGCCTTGACTAGATAGACCTTTGTTGGCAAAGTAATGTCTCCGCTTTTCGATATGCTATCTAGGTTGGTCATAACCTTCCTTCCGAGGAGTAAGCGTCTTTTAATTTCATGGCTGCAATCACCATCTGCAGTGATTTTGGAGCCCCCCAAAATAAAGTCTGACACTGTTTCCACTGTTTCCCCATCTATTTCCCATGAAGTGATGGGACCGGATGCCATGATCTTCATTTTCTGAATGTTGAGCTTTAAGCCAACTTTTTCACTCTCCTCTTTCACTTTCATCAAGAGGCTTTTTAGTTCCTCTTCACTTTCTGCCATAAAGGTGGTGTCATCTGCATATCTGAGGTTATTGATATTTCTCCCAGCAATCTTGATTCTAGCTTGTGCTTCTTCCAGTCCAGCGTTTCTCATGATGTACACTGCATATAAGTTAAATAAGCAGGGGGACAATATACAGCCTTGACATACTCCTTTTCCTATTTGGAACCAGTCTGTTGTTCCATGTCCACTTCTAACTGTTGCTTCCTGACCTGCATACAAATTTGTCAAGAGGCAGATCAGGTGGTCTGGTATTCCCATCTCTTTCAGAATTTTCCACAGTTTAT
Organism: Bos mutus; assembly: GCF_027580195.1. Taxonomy (NCBI): domain Eukaryota; kingdom Metazoa; phylum Chordata; class Mammalia; order Artiodactyla; family Bovidae; genus Bos; species Bos mutus. Next base: position 64,799,714 of record NC_091621.1, on the reverse strand, counting down.
TGTGATCCACACAGTCAAAGGCTTTGGCATAGTCATTAAAGCAGAAATAGATATTTTTCTGGAACTCTCTTGCTTTTTCCATGATCCAGCGGATGTTGGCAAGCTTTATTTAAAAGCTTTAACATATTTTGTTTCTTTTCAGCCAAAATGATAAAAGAATTGACATATCTTAATTACCCTGTGTTCTCTTTGATTTTTCCTTAATGTTAATGTGGAAGAACTCTTTAGAAGTACTTTTTTCTGGAAAAAAAAGAAAAAAAAAAAAAGCAACTGGTTGGAAAATAGGAGATTAATTAGAGGAAACGGGACTTTGATAAAGTTGGAGAATCACTTAAAGTCAAATTTTGAGTCAAGTTGACCATCCTTCCTCAGGATATAATTTGACATGCTAAAATAAAGTAGGGTAACTTACATTAGTTCTAAAATTTGCCTCACTCCATAAGACACTGTTATATCTGTTATTTTTATTTCAGTTAAAAAATGTTTAGTGCTTGGGGATGTTTTTAAGCAATAACAATTTATATGGCCTTTAAAATTTGATCAAATACAGCCAGCACTCTTATTTTCTACTTTTTCTGAATAAAATCACTTGTGCCATTATGAGGTCAGTTTAATCTTTGTTATTATAAAGTAATAAATAAAGCATGACAAAAGTGAACAGAATGGATGACACTAGAGAACAGTTATAGGAAGAGATCCGTGGACAAGTCACATAGTGTTCATCACCAAGAAAGCACAGAATCCAACTAACAAATGTTTATTATTTCTTTACGGTTGTAAGATATGAATGACCCATCAGTAATGTTGGATACCAAGTCCTGGCCTGAGAATTTGGCCAGTTCTTGCCACATTTTTAGAGAATTTGCGATAATTTTCTGGGAGTTGATGGTATGTGAGAGTGGTATAGAAAACTGGGGATGGCAGGCTAGCGTTGTGGGAGGGGCAGCTAAGTGTCGGTTACGACAGTAAAGGGTGGATAAGGTGGGAGATAAACGCCTTCCCTGAGAATCAGAGCTGCGTAACTGCTGACATGCTTTATGCTGTGCCTCTGATAGCTCCGAAGGGACAAGGCACAAAGTACTCAGTGATTCCAAAAACGTCCACCAATAAACCATCAAATGAAAACAAATCTTTTCATGTTTTGGGTGTCTCTGCATTTTACATTCTGTCCCTCTTCCCATTCTTCAAGCCCTCTCTTGAGCTGCCAGCTGGAATACTTTGATTGAAAGCAGGACACATAAACAATTACACTTTGTGACATTTGATATAGTGGGCCCAGAAGGCTGGAGATGGATTCAGTAAAGAATATGTGGCCGGCTGAAGCCATTTGGAATGTTAGGTGGGAAAAGATCAGAAAGCTGGACTTGGCAGATTCATTTTGAGTGTGTCTAGAGTCAAAATGAGGGAAAACAGTGATCAATAGTTTTTATGCAACCTCTGTGTTCTGTGTGTATTTTCAAAGTATGGGATTCGTCTCATTATCAATATTCATCTGGTAGATATACCTGTTTATTTTTCTGCCTTATTAGATCTTGGACTAAAACTTCTAATGCTAATATATCAATACTTCAATCTAAGATTTTACCCCAGTTAAGCTAGAGTGAAGTTCATGAAATGATTTCAAGTGGGGTTAAAAAAAAAAAAAAAAACTCAAGTTATATGACTGAATTACTTGTATTTGCCTATTTCTACTTCTGACTGGTCCATACCTTTTATTAGATTCCCAAAGGAATCTGCTACCAGTCTCAAGAAAAAAGAGAACTGTAATAGAATCTTCTAGCCCTATTTTTTCAGAAATCACCCAGTGACTTCTTATTTACCAAATCCAAGTCAAGCTTCTCCACCTCCCTGTCCCCACCTCCCTCCCTCAGCCACCTCCCTGCTTCACCTCCTCCTCTTCCTCCTCTCCTCTCGCCTCCCTCCTCTTTTCTCTCTTTTGATTTATGTGTACCTGATTACTATAATTGATCCCCCTATCTAGAAATTGTTCTCATTTTCATGATTATGGAATTCTCTCCTGTTTCCTTCCTACCTTCTAGTAAGCTCCTTCTTAGTGTCGTTCACTGACTGTTTTTCCTTCACCTTCCAGTGAATGTAAATATTCCTCAACATTCTGATCTCCTCCACATCTGTTTTCATCCAGATAACTTCCTTGTTTGAACTTGTGTCGGTTCCAGTTGGACACTATTAGCCATACCCGTGTTGCATATGGTAGACATTTCTGTTAGCTTACAGATATGTTTCCATTAGTACAGTAAATATACATATTTAGAAATGCCAATTCCAACTCTAAAAATGTATCACAAATGCATCTTCTTCTATCCATCTCTGCTACCACCACCCTCCCAAACAAATGAACACTCTATCGCTTACCTGGGCTACTGCAGTTGCTTACTAACTGCTTGATTTACAACTTCCATTAAATTCCAATTCTCTGTGTGTCTCTTTTTGCTTTCAGTTTGTGGAAATGGAATGTCTTTTCATAATTAAAAGCTGATCACTTTAAAATCCAGCAGTGACTCCCCATTGCTGTCTGCTCTAGGTCAAAAATCTTCCCATACCTCTATTATTCCTCTTGAGTCCCACAGTGTGTCTTGGCGTCAGCAATTTCAGTATTCTCTTGACTGATTTCTCTTCTTCCTTTACAATATAGTTGTTGTTGTTCAGTTGCCCAGTTGTGTCTGACTCTTTGCAACCCCATGGACTGCAGCAGGTCAGGCCTCTCTGCCCTCACCATCTCTGAAGTTTGCCCAAGTTCATGTCCCTTGTATTGGTGGTGCCATCCAACCATCTCATCCTCTGATGCCCTCTTCTCCTTCTGCCCTCCCCCCCCATCTTTCCCAGGATCAGGGACTTTTCCAATGAGTCAGCTGTACACATCAGATGACCAAAATACTGGAATTTCAGTTCAGCATCAGTCCTTCCAACAAATATTCAGGGTTGATTCCCCTTAAGGTTGATGGTTTGATCTCCTTGCTGTCCAGGGGACTCTCCAGCGCCACAGTTCAGAGGCATCAATTCTTCACTGCCCCACCTTCTTCATGGTCCAACTCTCACAGCTGTACATGACCACTTCGAAGACCATTGCCTTGACCATACGGACCTTTGTCGACAGAGTAATGTCTCCGCTTTTCAACACACTGTCTAGGTTTGTCATAACTTTGCTGCCAAGAAGCAAACACCTGATTTCATTTCTGCAGTCACCATTCGAAGTGCTTTTAGAGCCATAGAAGAGGAAATATGACACTACTTCCACCTTTTCCTCCTCTATTTGCCATGAAATAATGGGGCTGGATGCCATGATCTTAGTTTTTTTCTTAGTATTTAGTTTTAAGCTGGCTCTTTCACTCTCTTCCTTCACCCTCATCAAGAGGCTCTTTAGTTCCTGTTTGTTTTCTGCCATTAGGGTGGTATCATCTGCATATCTGAGGTTGTGGCTGTTTCTCCCACCTCTGTTGATTCCAGCTTGTAACTCATTCAGCCCACCTTTTCTCATGATGTGCTCAGAGTATAGAGTTAAACAATATATTTACCTCACTTAAAAATCATGATTCTGGCTACATTACTCAGATCTCCAAAATAGTGAATGTTTCTTCACTGTCAGTAGGAAAAGTCCAGTAGTCTTACCAATCATTCAAAGTTGCAAACTTTTCTTTCCAATTTACTTACAACTCTTTCACAAAACATATACTACTGGTTCTTTCCTACATGGAGCTCATATTTTTGTGTTTTGCCTTTGTTTGTCTCTATGTGGAAAGCTATTCTTCCATTTTTAAGCATCAAAATATCACCTAACCTTTAGAATAAAAAGTTAATAGCAAATAATACTGCCACCAGAAAGTCTTTCCCAGAAGCCACAAGTAATCTTTATATGCAGTGAACAAAATCTTTGTTGTATACTCTTTTGAGGTAATGTATTATTTTCCACTATGAATTGTAGTTATCTGCATACTGTATGTGCCTAACCTACTCAAGGCAGTAAGCATCTTGATTGGTTTTTCCATTTCTAATTGATCATCCTGTCCTTCAAGCATCTACATTAAAAGACACTTGCTCCTTGCAAGTAAAGCTATGCCACCTACATAGCATATTAAAAAGCAGAGACATCACTTTGCTAACAAAGTTCCATATAGTCAAAGCTATGGTTTTCCAGTAGTCATGTATGGATGTGAGAGTTGTACCATAAAGAAGGCTGAGCACTGAAGAATTGATGCTTTTGAGCTGTGGTGTTGGAGAAGATTCTTGAGAGTCCCTTGGACAGCAAGGAGATCAAACCAGTCAATCCAAAAGGAAATCAACACTGAATATTCATTGGAAGAATCGATGCTGAAGCTGAAGCTCCAGTACTTTGGCCACCTGATGCCAAGAGCTGACTCATTAGAAAAGATCCTGGTGATGGGAAAGATTGAAGGCAGGAAGAGAAGGGGACAGCAGAGGATGAGATGATTGGATGGCATCACCAATTCTATGGACATAAGTTCGAACAAGTTCTGAGAGTTGGTGAAGAACAGGGAAGCCTGGTGTGCTACAGTCCATGGGGTCACAAAGAGTCAGACATGACTGAGCTACTGAACAATGACAAATCCTTCAAATATATGTTTTCTTTGATAAATTCTCTACCCTTGTCAAAACAACAACAGCATATGAGTGGTGTTTGTGTTTATATAGTAAAATCCAAATTTCTCTGCATGGATTCAGTCTTTTCTGTTTTCTCTCATTGAGATCACTACTACCGTGTACCATTTTATGCAAAAGCAGAACACTAATATTTCTCCAAACACATCACACACTCATATCTTCCAGCTCTTATGCTTTACTCTTTATTCTTCAATTATACCTCCCACCCCCATAGCGTATTTCTCTGAACCTTAAATCTGAATTAGATATCTCTCTTTAGTTTTTCTATAGTGCTTTGTGCATTTCACTTATCACACTACATTGTGATTTACTTGTTGGCCTGCTCTTTTGTTTGTCAACTATAATGCCTAGAATGTAGAAGTAAGCTCTAAATCCTTGATGCCAGAGTACCTGGCACATAGTAGGCACTTGCTAAATCTGTGTTGAAAGAGTAAAAAACTACATACTTATCATTTGGAATTCTATTCATTATTTTCAAGATCCATCATGAAATTGATTTTAACCCTGCTCAAGATTTACAAATTGAAAATGTCATTGTAAATATGCAAATATTATGGAAATGCTCTTACTGATTAGGATAATTCTAAGAAACCTAATTATGTTTCTGGCCTACCCATCTGTGACAGCAATCAGTGAACTGGTTATCATATTTAGATTAAAAGCTATTAGAAAGGAAAAATACCTGTAAATAACCAAGAAACTTAATAAATGCTAAATGCTAATGTCAAGTGACCCAATGAAATATAACAACTTTTGTCTTTGTTTTAAACTACAACAGTTGCATGCAGATAATAAATAAGTCAATCAAACAACCAACCAACCACAGTTTTATCTGAGTCCCAGGGCTGTATTTTCAGATGCACCTCATCAAAATAATTAAGACGTTTAGAGTCTAAATGGAAATTTAGGGGTATCATTTTGGATTTAGTCTATACCTCAAATTATAAGGCTTGCTAAAATCCATTTTTATAATTATATCAAAAGTAAGAATGGAGTCTCAATATTTATGGTTTACCATAAGAGCTCATATCAAGAATTCATTTTTTTTTTTGCCTTTCTTCCAGGGAGAGAACAAACTGAGAAATATGTCCTTGTGTTTACAGTTTTATATTTGCTTCAGATGTTCTGTACTGGCTTTTCTCTTTGCTTTAAAAATGTACACTTTCAACATTATATGTTTTTTGCTTTGTAGAATAAGATTTTATATCAATGGAATGATCTATGAGTTTTAATCACAGAACTCAGATGGAAGACAAAATGCATTATTCCTAAAGTATGAATTGCTTACCATTAGTATGAATTTATCATTGATGTGTTTGTTTTCTTTATTTTTTAAAGGAATTGCAACAATATCTAGCTAACCTGGCTGAACAATGCAGTGCTGATAATAATGGTGCAGAGCTTCCAGTTGTAATAATTCTCGATAATCTTCATCATGTGGGCTCTTTGAGTGATATCTTCAATGGTTTTCTCAACTGTAAATACAATAAATGGTATGTTTGAAATATTTTGAATGATGAAATATGAAAAATGGGGATCAAACTTGCATTCTTGTGCCTTTATTCCCTTTAGGACCTATAGTAGATGCCATTCGGAGAAGGCAATGGCAGCCCACTCCAGTGCTCTTGCCTGAAAAATCCCATGGACGGAGCCTGGTGGGCTTAGTCCATGGGGTTGTGAAGAGTCGGACACTATTGAGCAACTTCACTTTCACTCATTGGAGAAGGAAATGGCAACCCACTCCAGTGTTCTTGCCTGGAGAATCCCAGGGACGGGGGAGCCTGGTGGGCTGCCGTCTATGGGGTCTCGCAGAGTCGGACACGACTGAAGTGACTTAGCAGCAGCAGCAGCAGCAGTGGATGTCGTTAATTTGAAAAGCCTTCATTACTATTATACCATGTTTACAAACGTCTATTTATTCATTCAAAAACTGTGTCCCAGGTGCTTTTATAGCAACAGTATTTACTTGATGATATTACCTTCCACGCGTATGCTAAAAGTCTGGAAGACTATTGTCAATAAGAGAATGTTTAAATCAGGAATATTAAGAACTAGAACGAGGCTATGTGATGTGATATGAAAGTCGCTCAGTTGTGTTCAACTCTTTGTGACACCATGGACTATGCAGTCCATGGAATTCTCCAGGCCAGAATACTAGAGTGGGTAGCCTTTCCCTTCTCCAGGAAATCTTCCCAACCCAGGGATCAAACCCAGGTCTCCCACATTGCAGGTGGATTCTTTACCAGCTGAGCCACAAGGGAAGCCCTATTATTGACTCTTATCAATAACAGAATGTTTGAATCAGGGAAATTAAGAACTAGAACAAGGCTATAGAACTGTTTCATTTTTAGTCCATAGTAAAGTTTAAATTCAACCTTCCTATAGAAATAAATTTATTACATTCAGATATACCTTTGTCCTTAGTGATTCTAATGTTTAGCTATTTACATGAGAGAAAAGGTTAAAGTAGGGTATAAAAAATCTGAAAAGATTGTTAAGATTCACTGTAGTATGATCTCTAAAAAAGAACATATAAGAACAACTGCATAAATGTTAGTTTCAATGGTGCAAGTATCCCAGTTATCTCTGCTAGAAATATGAAATAATAAAGGAAAAATTAATTAATTGGATTATAAGCAAAAGAATCATTAGATATTAGAGTGGGATGAGATCCCTATGATTATTCTACTTAATCTCTTTATTTTATATATGAGTAAACATGGGATTAGAGAGGGAAAATGATTACAATGATTTGCCTAGAATGCCAGAGCTGACATTTGAGCCCCAAATCTTAATTTCTACTTCAGTGATCTTTGTCATTTTCCAGCCAAATGTCATAAAATTACCCCTTTACAGCATAATTTTAAAGGGAAGAATACAAGTTTATCCAAATTGTTTCCTGAGGCAATTTTAACGTATTAATATCTTTTACCTTTAATGCATATACATTTTCTTTTCTTTTTGTCTCCAGTCCATATATTATTGGAACAATGAATCAGGGAGTTTCTTCATCACCAAATCTAGAGCTACATCACAATTTCAGGTAAAAATAAGTTGGAATTGTTTGTATTGTCTCTTTTCTGTTTGCTTTTGGTGGTTGTTTTTTTCCATTTGTACACTGACGAATCGGTAACCTGGGGTGTGGAAATAATTCTCACTTCTTCTGACACTCTTTCTCAAGCAGACATTTTGTGATCCCTGACCTATAATCAGAAGTGTTTCTTTAAAAAAGAAGAAAAAAGAAATGTTTTTCCTGCTCACTATGTTACAGCTAAAGTAGAATACTTTTCTTCTAAATGTGAGAAATGTGAAGAGAGTTCCTATTTCAGGATTTGTGATTCTCCTACAGAAGAGTGCTCAGCGTGCACACTCCCACTCACTGCTGTGACGCACATGAGCTTCTCTTTAGCTCAGAAAGAAAAGTTACATACAGTTTAGCTCTAATGTTAATAGACTGTCTCATCTCTTTGATCATTAACATATGGCCTCCAACTGAAATAGGAACATTATTACTTTATATTGGAGAGAGAACCACTGTGGACTTTAAGTTTAATTTATATAAGGATTTCTGGGTTTTGGTTTTGATTGTTTTTTTTTCTTTTTATAGGTGGGTACTATGTGCAAACCACACAGAGCCAGTGAAAGGCTTTTTAGGCAGATACCTTCGAAGGAAACTGATAGAGATGGAAATTGAAAGGAACATTCGCAATAATGACCTAGTCAAAATTATAGATTGGATTCCTAAGACGTGGCATCATCTCAACAGTTTTTTAGAAACACACAGTTCTTCTGATGTTACAATTGGTGAGCTCCAAAATTGTAATATGCCATTTTCCAGGAACTAAGAGTACTTGGTTAAGATAGCCAGATTGGAAGTAGAAAATAACAACTGAAGCTAATGTTTTTGAAGCTTCCAAAAATTTAAGTTTTCATTTTTTTTTCCTCCTTCCGAAAGTTTGCCTTCAAGCTTTGTGTCTTTTCATCTGACTGTTACAGTTTACTAAGGCTTCCCAGGTGGCACTACTGGTAAAGAACCTGCCTATCCATGCAGGAGACATAAGAGATGTGGGTTCAATCCCTGGGATGGGAAGATCCCCTGGAGGAGGGCATAGCAACCCACTCCAGTATTCTTGCCTGGAAAATCCCATGGACAGAGGAGCCTGGAAGACTACAGTTCTTAGGGTTGCAAAGAGTCAGACATGACTGAGAAGACTTAGCACGCATACAAGCATGAAACTTTGCTAACATCAACTAATGTAGACAGCTATATTAGTTTAATATAGACAACTAAAAGTCAGGTAGCCATGTGAAATAAATCATATATTTTTAGAGTATCATTTTTATGCTAAAACAAATTTTAGCATATATGAATTATAGTTGTGAGAGATTTTAAGATAATTTAGGCATTTTATATTTTCATGAAGATACAATTGTTTGAGTTATTTGTCTTGAGTTGGCATAAAGATGTTTACTTTTATATTCCTTCTTAAGTTGCACACAAAAAAAGTCCCCTTTTCCTTGCTGATTCTTGTGGATCAGAAAGATGTACTCACTAAAGGCACAGTGTAGAAAGAATTAGGACAATTCTACAATTGGGATCAGAAGACCACTGCAGAGGCCCACTTCCAGCAAATAATGACATATTTTATATTTGACAATTCATTCCATCATAGTTTTGTCATTTGTAAAGTGGAGCAGATTGACTGGATTATGACCTTTAAGGTTTCTCCTAATACTAAAATGTTATGTATTAGACTAAGATTTTAGTGTAAAAATAAAGGAGGGTCCTGAAGATGGATCTTCAGTAAAACACTGATAATAATTAAGCTGACCAAGATTATAATTTTCTAAGAATCCTATAAGAAGCATATTAATACCCCAGAACGGTGTCTAAATATGTCTTTAGATTGCTAAATACAGGGATTCTCATAAATGGTTTGTTATTTCTTTCTTCTCAGGCCCTCGACTTTTCCTGCCTTGTCCCATGGATGTAGAAGGTTCTAGAGTATGGTTCATGGATCTCTGGAACTATTCTTTGGTACCTTATATTCTGGAGGCAGTAAGAGAAGGTCTGCAGGTATAGTACTCAATTTTCTTAACTGTTTTAAAAAACGAAATAGAAAAAAAAAAAATCATCCTTTAAAAGCAAAAAAACAAACAAAAAAAATAATTTCTCTGATTTGTGCAGAAAAATAAAGGTAGCTTGAAAGAACAAATAGTTTCTAATACATTTTTTTCTGAGAATAAATATGTAGGAGAAAGAATTCCAATAAGAACACACTGAAGGCCAAATTTATTGCCATTGGTATTTACGAACTGTTCTTATTAGATAGCTAGTTAATTGCACAGTTCTGCATCTTATAAAACAGGCATGTTGATATGGACCGTGGTCATTTGTTCTCTTCTTTTTTTTTTCTTATGTCACACAGCATTCGAGATCTTCCCTGACTAGGGGTGAAACCCATGCCACCTGCAGTGGGAGCACTGGATCTCTAGGAAATTCCCCATTTATTCTCTTCTTATATAATCAGTAGCAAGTAGTTTGTGCTTACATTAATAGATTCCCTGCTTTAGGATGTTTCATTGCTTGAAACCCTTTAACATCCCTTGCAAAATTCCTTTCTGTTTTTACAGGTGCTCTAAATCTAAGGCATTTCATTTTTCAAAACAGGTTGGTTTAGCAGCATCTCTGCTCCTCCCTCCTCTACCTTACATCAAGGCCCTGCAACCACCCCTTCTTTTACTCTTAACTAAGAAATCAAAATACATCCCTAATAAGAAAACCCCTTTTCAACAAAATATATCATCCCTTTTCTGTAAGTCTTGATTATTTTTCCTTGTGTGAATTTTTTTTTAAGATTCGCGTTGTATAATCACCAAACTTGTGGCAGAAAAATCCAGTCATCTTTACAATAACTCAGCCAAGGTTTAGGCAGTTTTTGCTTTTCTCTGTTCTCAGTTTTAGGCATCTCTATTTCTGGTTATCACAAGTACTGCCAGAACTAAGATATACTTCATGCTTTTCACATTTTGTCATCTGCAGCTCTGTGTTAAGTCTTTATATCACTGTCTAAAAAAATTGGTTGTCTATTTTCCTTCATTTCACTTCCTTTCACTTCCTTATGCTTTCCTCACCTTGTAGAAAGGCATGGCAGTGATTTAGAACTAACAGGATGGTGAACGTGATGAATATTATGAGGATGTTCAGAACGTACAGGGGTAATGATCCTAGAGAATGCTATCAACTGGTTCTACCTCAGATTTAAATAACTCAGTTTCATATTTTTAATGGTATGAGCCAAACCAGCCTGAGAAAATGTCTCCACCAAAGTTAAAGACTGTGCCAAAAGTTTTGATTTTCAAGTATAACTTAGTACATGTCAAGATTCATCTAAAACTATTATGCTATCTCAGAAGTAAGTTGGGTCTCTTGGTTTCAATTATTTGTTCCAAAAACATCATATATTTGTATGAAATTTTATTTAAAATATTCATGAGGTCATGATTTTTAAATTAATATTTAAATTAATTATGTGTTCCTCTAGATCTATTTCAGCATTAGTAAACTATTATCCAAATCTTTATATATTAAATTTTCCTTATTTCTTATTCATTTGCTAATACATCAGAAGAATTAGAAGGGTTTTGAAAACTCAAAAACAGTAATACCTTAAAAATCCTTAAATCTCGTTTTTTAGAAGTATGTAGCATTTTTAATGTTCAAGTCATTATTTATAAAGCACCATCCTAAGAATTTATCATTCTATAAAAATTCCCTTTAAATAAAGATTTGGAGAGATACTCCAAAAAATTTTTTTTGAGGAGAAATAAAAATATCTCAAGTTTTCTGCTGTGGTTCTAGATGTTTGTTAGTAGGTTAGAGTGAAAGTTGGATCAATCACAACATAGGGAATAGCTGAGGCTTGGGGGGAACGGAGGATGCAGGAGGCAGATACAGCACTTTGAGAAAAAAAGGAAAACCCTTTGGTGAGGAGAGAGTTATCACTACTGAAGGATATGCTGGACTGGAAGTCTGTTGGCAGATGATATTCTTGGGATGGTCCATATGTGACTTCTGGAGGAACAGGAAGAAGAGAAATCACACATGTCATGAACTATTTTCTTGGATATACTGGCAACAAAGAACCATGAACTGGAACAAAAGGTGGAAAAATAAAGCATGGTTGCAAAGATAAAATCTGAGTTGAGAGGAATAGAATAATTTCTCCCCAAATGAAGGCTGATGCTTTGGTGGGGGACCGTATGGCAAATACTCTTTGCCAGATGTTCTAGTTCGAAAAAACACTGTGATGCACTGGATTCTGATTTTTATCCTGATGATTCTGTCTTTCTTGAAATGTCAGCAGTCAGATCATCTCCTTCTGAATATTTAAATGTCTCTTCTTTCATTTCTTGTTCTATAACATCTACTTAACTCTGAAATACAGAATTGAGCCTATTTACCTTTTTATTGGTCACCCCCAATTTTGCTGTCCATGATGATTCTGGACATCATCAATTGATTCTGCTAGATTTTCATATTCTTTTTGTAATGTTTCCATTCCAAGATTTATATACTTTCCTTCAATTAGTTTAAGTTGTATAGCAATCTAAGTAGATTTTTAACTGAGAGACAATTTCTGCTCCAAAATAACAGAACTATTTTTAAAAAGCTGATTACTACTCCTACTGTTATCCCCTGCTGCTGCTAAGTCATTTCAGTCATGTCTGACTCTGTGCAACCTCATGGACTGCAGCCTACCAGGCTCCTCCGTCCATGGGATTTTCCAGGCAAGAGTACTGGAGTGGGGTGCCATTGCCTTCTCTGACTGTTATCCCCTAGATGTGTAGATATCAAGACCTGAACTTTTTTTTTCCTTAAGGCAAGCCTGCCACAACCCATGCAACTTCTCCAGGAGAAGCTCAAAAGACAGTTCCAAGCAGACTGTGGGCCTTTCCTGGACTCAGCATCCGCCATTTTGTTTTTGTCTCACTGAAGCACAGCAAACCACACGAAACGCTTCACACTGGTATTCGGTGCCTCCTGGGACCAAATGTACACCTAATAACCAGGGTTGCCCTCAGTAGAGTAGGAAAGTCCATCAAAGAACTAGTGTGCCTATGTTACTACCCTCTACTCTTAATTTTAACCTTTCTTTCTATGCCTTTGTGGTCTGTACTTTTTCTTTTTTTTTTCCCCCAAGCCCACCAACCTCTGTCTCCTTAGTGTGCTGTTTCTCGTTTGGTTTTGGCTTTGCTTCCAGTTTAAAATTTTTTTAACGTCACTTGTGTTCATCTGCTGTCTACTCCACTACCTGTATTTTAACCAGGCTTTATAATCTCTTTCTTATCAACTTTCTTCCTCCAGAGGAGTTCTGACAAAGTTTTCAGTGGTCTTACAAACAAATATCTCAAAGAAGTTTTAATAGGAAGCAATGAGATTACAGAGGAAATTAATCTGATGGAAATGGTTGTCAGGGAAAGAATGCTTATTGTCAAGGAAAATCTGAGTAGAATGAAGTAGAGAAAAGAAATCTCTTGTATTCATCATCTTTCCAAAGTACACTTTAGTAAATAAAGGTATTTAGTGTCTAGCATGAATCTTTTTATTTCTCTATTACTGGAACTTCCCTTTCTCAATGTTGAGCTTTCATTTAGTTTGTAAAATTACTAACAAAGATAAATGTGGGTAGTCATTTCTTTATGTATTTAAAATAAACATCCCTCATACTCTCCCCCAAATGCTGCCCATTTATTTTGTCTAGCCTTCAAATTTAAAGTGAACTATACAGATAGTTTAAAATCTGGGAAATAGCATATGGACACTTCATTCCCCTGAAAGTCCCACAGGGACTCAATGTGCAATTAGTAGCCACCTCTGTACTGAACAGAGATGTAGGGAATTCCCTGGTGGTCCAGTGGTTAAGACTCCAGGCTTTCACTGCTGAGGGCATGGGTTCAATCCCTGTTCTGGGAACTAAGATCCTACAAGCTGCATTGCCAAAAAAAAACCCACACACACAAGGAATTTATTTTATATGTGCTAAATATGTGATCACTTTTTAGATGTATGGGAAACGAGCACCTTGGGAAGATCCCTCCAAGTGGGTGCTTGATACATACCCATGGAGCTCAGCATCTCTGCCTCAGGAAGGCCCAGCATTACTTCAGTTGCGACCAGAAGATGTTGGGTATGAGGGCTGTATATCCACGAAGGAAGCTACAACCTCAAAGCACATTCCACAAGCTGACACAGAGGGGGATCCCCTGGTAAGAAGCCGATGTTTGATTCTTCCTGTCTAATCCTGACTACAGTGTGCAGCCACTAGCATTTAGTCATTTGCATCAGAGACACTAATTCGTTTTCCTGGGTAATATTTGAGATTGTCCTGATGTTGATACTCAGTTTTCAAATTTTTACCTTTGGCCTACATTCATTGGGTGAAACTCTTAAAAAAGACCAAACTTGTATACTTCAAAATAATCAAAAACACTTAAACCAGGCTGAGCTCTGAGGCCATAATTTTTCTTTTATTAAGCAGAAAATTATATAAATAAATAAACTTCAAACATTGCAGGACTCAATTCATTAGGTATGTAAGAAAAAGCTGAATTTTGTTCTAAAATGACAAAAAAAAAGAATATAATCTATACTTGAAAAACTAAAGACTATTTTACATGTATCAATTTTACATTTTACATGTAAAATTTTGTCTAACTAAATTTAGGATTAGTGCTCCATTGCCAACAGTAGAGAAGAATGAACTGACTTTGGAATTCAGTTCAGTTCAGTTCAGTCACTCAGTTGTGTCCAACTTTTTGTGACCCCATGAACCTCAGCATGCCAGGCTTCCCTGTCCCGTCACCAACTCCCGAACTCCACCCAAACCCATGTCCATTGAGTCAGTGATGCCATCCAACCATCTTATCCTCTGCTGTCCCCTTCTCCTCCTGTCCTCAATCTTTCCCAGCATCAGGGTCTTTTCCAATGAGTCAGCTCTTCGCATCAAGTGGCCAAAGTATTGGAGTTTCAGCTTCAACATCAGTCCTTCCAAGAACACCCAGGACTGATCTCCTTTAGGATGGACTGGTTGGATCTCCTTGCAGTCCAAGGGACTCTCAAGAGTCTTCTCCAACACCACAGTTCATAAGCACCAATTCTTTGGTGTTCAGCTTTCTTTATAGAGGGCTATTATTCCCTGCCTTGCTCAGATTGCATTCTTGGAAGTCATACTATAAGTCAATAAAACCCCGAAGCACGAATACTCTGGAAATACTAAGCACATGCTGTTCCTAGTAAAATAACTTTATTCTCATACGTATTTTTTTATTTTTAGAGATGACTTGCCATAAATTTGTCTCAAATGTAATGTGTTTTTTAGGTTACTATTCTGGCTAAAGAAATCACTGAATAACCAATACAGTAAGAAGACATGCTGAGATAAAGATCCTTATGTTACTTAAACATAAAAAGTGAAGTCGCTCAGTTGTGTCCAACTCTTTGCGACCCCATGGACTGTAGCCCACCAGGCTCCTCCATCCATGGAATGTTCTAGGCAAGAGTACTGGAGTGGGTTGCCATTTCCTTCTCCAGGGGATCTTCCTGACCTGGGGATCAAACCCCGGTCTTCCGCATTGCAGACAGATGCTTTACCATCTGAGCCACCAGGGAATCTAAAGAAATGATTAAATTATAGTCTGTAACCATACCTGTTGCTGCTGCTGCTGCTAAGTCGCTTCAGTCGTGTCCGACTCTGTGCGACTCCATAGACGGCAGCCCAACAGGCTCTGCCGTTCCTGGGATTCTCCAGGCAAGAACATTGGAGTGGGTTGCCATTTCCTTCTCCAGTGCATGAAAGTGAAAAGTGAAAGTGAAGTCGCTCAGTCGTGTCTGACTCTTAGCAACCCCATGGACTACAGCCTACCAGCCTCCTCCATCCATGGGATTTTCCAGGCAAGAAAACTGGAGTGGAGTGCCATTGCCATCTCCAACCATACATAAAGACATAAAATTATAAGTTGATATTTTGTGGAATATCCTTACACTAATAACCACAACACATGTACATCTCATCATTTCAGTTGACCATTTTGAACATCTTGGAATTTACATATGAACCATCTGATAAAGTTTCATGACTTTTTTCCTGATAAAATGCATGCACACAGAAGATTTTCCATACTATGTCAAAAAGTTCCATAAAGTCATAAGAAATATACATTGATCTACTTAGAGGCCAGGGATCTCTTATTTAGAACATTTGATCTAAACTATAAACTTCTTGGGGCTTCCCTTGTAGCTCAGCTGGTAAAGAATCCCCCTGCAATGCAGGAAACCCCACTTCAATTCCTGGATCTGGAAGATCCACTCGAGAACAGATATTCTACCCACTCCAGTATTCTTGGCTTCCCTGGTGGTTCAGCTGGTAAAGAATCTGCCTGTAATGCGGGAGACCTGGGTTCTATCCCTGGGTTGGGAAGATTCCTGGGAGAAGGGAAAGGCTACCCACTCCAGTATTCTGGCCTGGAGAATTCCATGGACTAGGGCTTGGAAAGAGTTGGGGCTTGCAACTCTTGGGCTTGCAAAGAGTTGGACATGACTAAATGACTTTCAGTTTCATAAACTTCCTGAGGACCTGAACTTATATTTTTATAACAAGTGTCTGGCCCTTTAGCTCATACATAGCTAAATAACTAAACAAGAGTGATGGTGAAATTGTTTTGAATTCCACAAATCTGTGACTATACACTAAGTAATTCCTGATCAGTTCAATTCAGTTCAGTCACTCAGTCATGTCCAACTCTTTGTGACCCCAAGTACTGCAGCACCCCAGGCCTCCCTGTCCATCACCAACTCCCAGAATTTACTCAAACTCATGTCCATTGAGTCAGTGATGCCATCCAACCATCTCATCCTGTCATCCCCTTTTCTTCCCACCTACAATCTTTCCTAGCATCAGGGTCTTTTCAAATGAGTCAGTTCTTTGCATCAGGTGACTAAAGTATTGGAGTTTCAGCTTCAGCATCAGTCCTTCCAATGAATATTCAGAACTGATTTCCATTAGGATGGACTGGTTGTATCTCTTTGCAGTCCAAGGGGCTTTATAAGATTCTTCTCCAACACCACAGTTCAAAAGCATCAATTCTTTGGCTCTCAGCTTTCTTTATAGTCCAACTCTCACATCCATATGTAATAGACAAAAAATAAGCCTTACAGTACAAATATGGGTTATTTCTTCTGAATTTTTTATAATTTCCAGTTCTCCCTTTGCAGTTTCTCATACAGTTCCTGATACAGGTAAGGTGTTTATAAGGTTTGTTTTCAGGGTTACACTATAGAGTATGGGACGTTTAGGGGATGTCCTAAATTTTCCCAGTTCACACAGTCCTGGTGAGCTAAACCCATTAATCACTCTTTTCCCTGACTGTAGATGTTCTTATCTTCTACTTTAGAAAAGGGATCAGAATCTCTACATTCTGAATGAGAACTTGAGTTAAAAAAAAAATCTCTGATTCCTAACCCTCTGCTTCACTCAACATCTTAAAGAACAAGGGGTTATGATGTTTGACATATTAGATGAGAAAACCTTCTCATCTAGATATCTGTGAATCAGGCACATTCTGATTGGCAAGTATCTCTCTGCATTTATTGCTCTATATTTTTATAATGACTGACATAAGGTAACAACATATTTGTAGTCCAATCTAAATCAGAAGTACTCAGAGAACACCTCAGTGTCAGTAATATATTTTTGACTCTGAACAAGGATGTAAGTTTTTGGCACATCTCACAGTATTGAAAATATAATGTGTATTCATCATCAATAGACTCGTTAATTCAGTACATATTAGTAAATAATAAGTATGTACTCCAGGCTAAATCCTGGTGATCATAAAATCAGTATCGTTTGACATTAAGAAGCTCATAATCCAGCCATGGAGAAAGATGTCTACATATATAAATTACAGTGCGATAATGATAGAAGCACGTTCTAGGTAAAGTTTCGAGTCTGTTGAGAAAGTGGTTAGGATAAAGCTCCTCAGAGGACGATATTCTTGAGCTAGGTCTGGAAGATGAATAAAATTTCATAATGAGGTTGGATAGAGACGATCCAAAATGTAAAAAACAGCAAGTGAAACATGATGAAACAGTACAATAAAAATAATGAGTTTAGGGAGCTGTATACAAATCTGTGGAATTAGAATAAAAGGGACAGAAAGAATTAAAGCTACAGAAGTCTACAATTGATAAGTGATGTGAAGCCTTGTTTATCTTGAAGTTAAATTTTTACCACACAATGGGGAGCCACCAAAGATTTTTGAGCAAGGGACTTACTAGATTTGCAGTTTATAAAAATCACCTTGGTAATAGAATAGAGGGCAGGTTAAAGGAAAGAGGATAGAGGCTGGAGGACGGGCAGATGTGTCAATACCAGGGATGATAAGGACCTGACCAGGGTGTTACAAATGATAGGCACTGTGTTTATGCCTATGGGTCTGGGAAAGAAGCAGGGGAAAAGAGTGCAAGGAAATACTTGTGTAGATAATAATGATCCACCCTGATTATACCCAGTCATATTACTGATTGATGTGAAACTTACCTACCTCCTTTGACTCGAATGTACAAAGCAACCCTCTGAGAAGGCACGGTAAATCCTTTATATGTATTTACCAAGAATCTGAGACTTGGAACTTATTTTAATGGAACATATTTACTATATGGCACCATTTTCAAAACATAAGACTTTAATAATACTATTATTATACCGTAAAACTTTTATAACAGTCAGCTTTCAAGTGATTTCAAATATTTGAGATCAAGGCATAACCTTGAAAGCATTTTTGAGATCAAGGCATAACCTTGAAAGCATTTCTATTCTTGAAAGGTGCTCAAAACACAGTGTTTTTGTTTTTGTTTTTTACAAATTATCTTCACCCAGATGCTTGAACATACAGCCAGCTACTTAGAGAGAGTAACAAAAGAAAGGACAAAGGAATATGAATGTGCATGAAGGTGGGAGTGTATGTGTCTGTTCAAAAGAGAGACAGAGAAGGGGGGAGAGAAAGAAACACTATGTTGATGGAGACATTTAGCTTTTTGACTCACTGAGTTTTAAGAGGTTATCATCAGCTACTTTTATATGTTTATGTAGCTTGTTTAATAAATTCAGGGGATTAGACAGAAACTTACGTTGAAAAATATTGTCCTAAAGAATATTAAAATGACTTTAAAATATGCTATAACTATAGCTTCTTTGTCAGGAAGGCATTCTTGATGGAACTGGTAATTACCAGTGTGTCACTTTATTTCACAAACATTTTTTTAATTGAACACACATTTTACACTGAATGTATCAGCAAGCAGAGCTTAACATATGACTAAGGAATCCTTTTTGATTTAGCCTTTCTATTGGATCAGTTTCCCTAAATTTTAAGTTGGGGGAAAAAAAGAACATCTTTGATTACATAATAAATAGTAAAGTTAGCATGCATTAAACAATACAAAGATTATTACCATTAACAGAAACTCTTGATAAGAAAACAAGTCCATACCCTCCCGAAGATGTGCCAATTTTTCTGTGCTTTCTAAAACTGTCAAATCATTTATTCACGATTTGCTTTTGAACAAGATTTCTTTATCCATCTCTACCACTGAATCTGCAGATCTCTCAAAATCCAAGCAAAGTGGCCTCCTTTTATTTTCTAATACCCGGAAACACTAGCTGCCTTTCTCCCCAGCTGCTTTCCTGCCCATGTCCCTTTTATGAGAACAAACGTTGCCATTGTCCTAAAAGGCTGGGAAACTTGAGACAGCTGCTCTTGTTCCAGAAGGTGGTTTTTCTTTTCAGTGAGATATCCGTCATATTTTAGCCAGGTGTTCAACAGCCACAGAAGCTTGACGGTGATTCTTCCCTTTGCCCTCTTCAAATGCTCATGGTCAGCTTCATTCGGTTGCCTCCCCTCGAGGTCAACGCTTAAGCAGCAGATGGGGGGCTTGTATGAAGCAGCTGGTTCCATTCTACTCCAGCCCCGCCTTCTCTCCAGGGACCCTGAGCGGAAGCCTGTGTGCCCGTCGGCGTGTAGGAACGTTCAGGACTTTCAGTTGCCATTCAGCGCTTTCTGCTTCTCACAGCCAAAACGCTGGGCAGCTTGGCGTCCTCTGCAGCCACGAGCCCAGATGTCCGGCTGTGATACAGTTTCCTTTCCGCGCTCCCTGCTGGCGCTGTATTCATTTACAATCGCGAATAAAAGACTTATCCAGAGGCCCTATTTTGTCCTTATGGTTTGCCGTTGTAGTCATGTGTGGGAGAAGCAGTCTGGGAGCCGGGGCAACCAGTCAAAGTCTAAAATTGTTTTCCGTTTCCCTTGGAGGGGATGAGATGGGTGCCCCGTGTGGCTCGGGGCCGTGTATTTTCTGGGCCTGGCTTTTTCCATGCATCATCGCCTCCATCGATGTCTCTTTTTCTTTCTTCAGATGAATATGCTAATGAAACTCCAAGAAGCAGCCAATTACTCGGGCACACAAAGCTGCGACAGTGATAGCACCAGCCATCATGAAGACATTTTGGATTCGTCTCTTGAATCTACCCTCTAGAGGGTGAAAAAAAGTTAGGGGAAGAAGACTATGCTTAAAAAAAAAAAAATGTTTGATAAGTAAGGTATTTTCATTAAACCACTGCCAGTATGAAAGCATCCTGTCAGGGCCCTGACCCAGAGTTGTGGTCTCTAAGGAGACAGCAGAACTAAGTCTGAACCGCCAAGATACTCAGTTGACACAGAAGCATAACTTGCTTTTCTTTCTAGGCATTTTTTTTTTTAATCTCTGTGGAGTGATGTAAGGCTCCAATACTCAACTGGAAAGGACCCTAACGACAGGGCACCTGAAGATTGCGTGTGGGATAGCCAAACTGGACTTTCTGTTTTTTCTCTTTAAAAGTTTACAGTGCAGACCTTTTCTTTCTTTTCTTTGTTCTTTTTCTGTTATTGTCGTTCCTTCTCTTGGTTTCCTCTGAGGGGTTCTCCCCGAGCAGGGGCCACTCTCCTGACCCGTCCAGCCTCCTTTGTGCCACATGGTGCTGGTCGCGGAGCCCCAGTAGTGTTTGCGTTGTGTGCTCACCCCATTCCAAAACGAAGAGGCCAGGCCTCTACAAGCACAAACGGAATTGTGCGACCCCAGGGAAACACTGCTGTGGCCAGCTGGAGGAGTGCCAGCATCATTCTCTACCGCCGTGAGCAGGGGATGTTGCTTCACCCACGCTTTAGTGTCTGAGTCACAGGTTTGATAAGGTTGTTTTTCCCACTGTGGTCTTTTTAAACCACCTGCCCATTCCCTTAAAAAAAAAAAAGTTTTATACCAATTATTAGTCAACACTGACAACAGGCTTTTTTAGGGCTTTATTTGTTTGAGCCTTGTCAGTGAAAAGAAGGAACATTTCTTATGGTGCTGTCTCACTGCCTTAAACCGATTTCTACAACAGTTTAACAGTTGGTTTAAATCCTGAACCATTGGTAATTTCCACCATCTTCACTTATAACACCAGTTAACACAGTAGCCTCATCTCTATTTTTGTGTTTGTTTTTGAAGAAATGGATAGGAGAAAGATCAGTATTTTTACCTTGAGAATAGATTGCTTTGCCTATCCTCCAAAAGACTCAAGTAACCCAGAAACCCTCTTTGACTGTCATTTAAAAGCTAAGCCATGTGGCTATCTTCCATCCAGTTCTAGGGGAAAGAGTTTCAGAAGGTGGGAGAGGGTGAATTTTTATCCAGCAGAGCTGGAAGCACTACATGCAGCATGAGCACAACTATTCGGCTTTTCTCTCCTATTTTTTTTTTTAATTATTATGAGTTTTGAGCATGTTGTTTTGATGGGTATTATTGTACATGAGAAATTCAGCATTCAAGAACACTGAAGCAGTGAAGTCACTGTGGATGAGAAGGCATTTATACTGTAAAAGAAGGTTAGATTTGCACAGTCTACTGGGTAGGTATTGTAAATAATCATTTAAAAAACTTGCACAACTCAAAACAAACACACACACAAATTGTATTTTATCCTGTGGGTGTTAAGAGATGTTTCACTTGCTGAGATTTCCTGTACGTTGCAAACAAATACAGAATGCAGACCCTCAATGCTGTTGTTACCTGGTGTGTTTGTCCTGTATTTACAGTCGTGATGACCATGCAGGAGCTATCAGTGCTAGAGTGAGCATGCTTCAAAACTGTCCATGAAGCCAATACATTTTTGGAAAAGTAAAAATGTCTGAAAGTGCATCTGTCATGGCAGGCTTTCAAGAGAGTATATGAGAGCTGACGGGAGTGACTGGAGAAGTTCCCACCACGCACAGAGGACAGGTTTGAAATTCATCACCCCAAGGGCTAGGCCACGGTGTAGACTTGGTCCATGCGTGTGAAAATTTGCTACTTCAGGACGTCCAATTGGTGCTACCCTCTGTGACGGCCCACGGGTCAGCTGCTGTAGAACAACCACCACACGAGACACCGGCGCAGCTGCCAGAGTCGCTCAGTCTGCAGGCCCTCCACGGTGCTATCGCCCTAAGGGAAGTCGGGACTGGATGTGCGCACATAGGAAGGGCACCCTGACTGTGAAGCCTCAAACGTGGATCACGTCTGCAGTGAAACGTCGACGTACGTAGCTGGATGAGTGACTGGTGGCCCTTGTACAATATGTGATCTAAGAAAATTGCTAATCTTTCCCTGCCGTTTTGAGAACCACAGTCCAAACATGATCATTAAACAGAAATTCCTGCAATACATCCCAGTAGGTCCGCCTAGTTCACAACTTAAACTAGTTTGTGAAACATTTGTCTGTATACATTTTATATTTTGTACATTTTTGATGTAACATACCGTGTAAATAGAAACAGTGAAATAAATCATCTGAAAAGTTTTGTAGTCTTTGTAAAGCCCCGACAGCAACTACTTGGTGTCAGTGGACTTAACTGGGTGATGTATTTTCTATTGGTTGGTTGTTCCTCTAGCTTGTAAACCAGCTTGCATATATTTTTTTGCAAATGTGCACCCTGTATCTGTCTAAATTATTACTTTGACATTAAAGTGGAATTATTTATTGACAACAAGGTGTGGTGTCTATATGTGGAGAGAATTGAATAATTATGCACCAAAAGTATCAAACTTTAAAATGTTGCTTGCACTATTAATAAGCCATGAGTAGGATGTATGTGATTTTTTAATTTTATATTCCTCATAGAAAGAACCTCATAGCTTTTAAATGAGTAAATATATTGAAGGCACTAGGTATATCTTTTTAAATGAAAGTTATTTATTCAGTGAATATTTTTAGAAAACTCATTATTAGTCTACCTAAGTGATTATAAAATAAGCATTAATATAAAATAAAATATTAATATTCACTTAATTATATCAACTTATTAAATGTTTCTTTGTTTTTATTCCATTAACTTTTTTTGACCTTTTAGCTCTAAAGATGCTTTTAACGTAGAAGAATTCTTCTGGTGATGGTTTATTTTTAAGAGATTATAAAAGAAAAGGAACCCTCTTTAAAATGAGAAATTTTTTCAAAGCACCTTGGTCTTTCATACCAGTAATTGGAATGCTTACTTGGGTACTCTAAGTAGGGTTTTAATTCTAAAAGCAGGAAAATTAGGACACTTGTTGAGAAAAAAAATATATATATATATTTAGTTAAAATGAGTTGAAGAACAGTAATAGATAAAAATGGATAAATGTTTCCTTTATTCACACCTTCAGAGATTTGGAAATTTCCACAATTCATCTTATCCAGGTAAACACTGACTTGATATAAAACTTGAACATTATTCTCACACCTTTGGTATCAGGCTGTGTAAGTGTGGGTCCCAACAGTATCATTCTCTGTAACCTTGGCCAATTACTCACACTCTTTATGCCTAGTTTCCTCACCTATCAACTGGATGACTGGAATAATATCCAGCTCTTACAATTACTGTGTTTTCAAAGATCAACAGTATTTTTTTTTTAAGACTGCATCTTCTAAAACTCAGTGTTCTCATTTATAACATGAGGTAATAGTACCTATCTCATAGGGCTATTGGGAGTATTGAATTTAGATCTGTAAAGTACTTCAAATGATGCCTGGCACTCAGGAAATGGAATAAATGCCAGCTACTATATTAGCACAGCCATTATAACACATTAATAACATCAGTAGTGTAACAAATACTCTCATTATTGAATTTGTAAATGTATTCATGTTAATATTAAAGTCTTATGAAAAGTATGTCTTTTATCCAGTTTGCCAATCTGTAAAATGGGATAGTTTTAGTTCCTACTCATAAGATTGCTTTAAAGATGGAATATTTTATTTATTTATTTCAGTTTCAGTTCAGGCGCTCAGTCGTGTCCAACTCTCTGCAACCCCATGAACTGCAGCACACCAGGCCTCCCTGTCCATCACCAACTCCCAGACTCCACCCAAACCCATGTCCATTGAGTTGGTGATGCCATTCAACCATCTTATCCTCTGTCGTCCCCTTCTCCTCCTGCCCTCAATCTTTCCCAGCATCAGGTTCTTTTCAAATGAGTCAGCTCTTCGCATGAGGTGGCCAAAGTATTGGAGTTTCAGCTTCAACATCAGTCCTTCCAATGAACACCCAGAACTGATCTCCTTTAGGATGGACTGGTTGGATCTCCTTGCAGTCCAAGGGACTCTCAAGAGTCTTCTCCAACACCACAGTTCAAAAGCATCAATTCTTCTGCGCTTAGCTTTCTGTATAGTCCAACTCTCACATCCATACATGACCACTGGAAAAACCATAGCTTTGACTAGATAGACGTTTGTTGGCAAAGTAATGTCTCTGCTTTTTAATATGCTGTCTAGGTTGGTCATAACTTTCCTTCCAAGGAGTAAGCATCTTTTAATTTCATGGCTGCAGTCACCATCTGCAGTCACTTTAGAGCCCCCCTCAAAAAAAGTCTGTCACTGTTTCCACTGTTTTTCCATCTATTTGCCATGAAGTGTTGGGACCAGATGCCATGATCTTTGTTTTCCTAATGTTGAGCTTTAAGCCCATGTTTTCACTCTCCTCTTTCACTTTCATCAAGAGGCTCTTTGGTTCTGTCATAAGGGTGGTGTCGTCTGCATATCTGAGGTTATGGATATTTCTCCTGGCAGTCTTGATTCCAGCTTGTGCTTCCTCCAGCCCAGCATTTCTCATGATGTACTACTCTGCATATAGGGTAAATAAGCAGGGTGACAATATACAGCCTTGACGTACTCCTTTTCTGATTTGGAACCAGTCTGTTGTTCCATGTCCAGTTCTAACTGTTGCTTCCTGACCTGATTATTTCCTATTTTTCATTTTAATTTTAATTTGTTAAGTATAATTTATTTTCAATGTTGTGTTAGTTTCATGTGTACAGCAAAGTGAGTCTGTTATATATATACATATATTGATCTTTTTTTTTCAGATTATTTACCATATAGATTGTTACAGAATATTGAGCAGAGCTCCCTGTGTAATACAAGTAGGTCCTTGTTGGTTATCTGTTTTATATATAGTAATGTATGCATGCTAAGCCCAGCTACCTAGTAGTGTATGTATGCTAAGGCCAATTACCTAATTTCCTCCTCCCAACATTTCCTTTTTAATAACTATAAGTTTGTTTTTGAAATCTGTGAGTCTGTTTCTGTTTTATAAATACGTTCATTTATATCTTTTAAAAATTAGATTCCACGTATGAATGATGTCATATGATATCTGTCTTTATCTGACTGACCTACTTCACTTAGTATAATAATCTTTAGGTCTATTCATGTTGCTGCAAATGGCATTATTTCATTCTTTTTAAATGGCTGAATAATAATTCCGTTGTATATATGTACCACGTCTTCTTTATCCATTCCTCTTTCAATGGATATTTAGTTTCCTTCCACGTCTTGATGGCTGTAAATAGTGCAGCAATGAACATTGGGGTGCATGTCTTTTCAGTGTATGATTTTATCCAGATATATGCCCAGGAATGGGATTTCTGGATCATATGATAGCAGTATGTTTATTTAATAGTTTCTTAAGGAATCTCCTTCCCTTATAAGGATCTGCCTGCAATGCAGGAAACCCGGGTTCGATTCCTGAGTTGGGAAGATCCCCTGGAGAAATGGCAACCCACTCCAGTATCCTTGCCTGGAAAATATCATGGACAGAGGAGCCTGGTGGGCTGCAGTCCATGGGGTTGCAAGAGTTGGACACGACTGAGCAGCTAACACACTTACACTGTTCTTCATAGTGATTGTACCAATTTATGTTCCCACCAACAGTGTAGGCGAGTTTCTCCACACCTTCGCCAGCATTTGTTGTGTGTAGACTTTTAGAAATATTTTATTTACTTATTTGGCTGTGCCAAGTCTTAGTTGCAGCACACGGAATCTTTAGTTACGCTCTGGGGCCTCTTCTACTTGTGTGTAGACTTTTGGATGATAGCCATTCTGACTGCTGTGAGATGATATCTCATTGTACTTTTGTTATGCTTTTCTCTGATAATTAGTGAATTTGTGCATGCTTTCAAGTGCATTTTGGGAAGATGGAATATTTTAAAATCATGAAGAACTTAGAAAAGTTTGTCACACCTTAAGTGCTATATATTAGCTATTATTATTAATATTGTTCAATAAATATTTATTACATGCCTAATATGTGCCAGGCAACTTTCTTAGGCATCATTGAGACTCAGGCCACAAACCTAAGGAACTAGTTAGAACTGTTGGGTTTCTGCTTCTTATTTTCATGGGTACCTAAGTTCTCTAAGAGAATGATCAATGAGAAGCCCAATTAATAGTATCCAAAGGAGATTCTGACACTGATAGAGTCAACAGTACCAGTGGGTTATGTTTTAAGTTTGGAGAAATTCACATACCTTTATTTCAGACTTTTGGACGTTCATGTTAAAAGAAAAAACACTTTTATAAGAAATAAATCTATGTCCAAATCTGTGTCTTTGATCAGTTAAGATGTTTAAAAAGTTTCAATTGTGTTTTGCTTTGGGGGTAGGACAAATGAATAACTAAAATACTGCATTCAGATCAGATCAGTCATTCAGTCGTGTCCGACTATTTACAACCCCATGGACTGCAGCACGCCGCACTTCCCTGTCCATCACCAACTCCCAGACCTTGCTCAAACTCATGTCCACTCAATATTACATTACTGAATTAATATTACTTTTTAGTTCAGAGGAGATGATCTGGATACATAATCATTGTAATCTCTCTTCTGCACATCAAGTATACATTATCTGTTAGTTACCCAGGAGTTCTGCTAGAAAACATATTTATAAATTTAAACATAGCACACTCTGAAGTAGAATCTTATTAAAGGAAAATAAAAAGTTCTCAAGTTCCTTTCTATAAAATTGTAAAGACATTCATGAACCTTTTATTTATCACTGGAATTTTTAAAGTTTGCCAGTGTTCTATTATAGCATGATAGAGTTGAAGTTGGTGTACAACTGAGTAATTTTGTAGTGATTACATGTTGAGATGAAAATATTTTCAGTATATTGGATTATATTAACTGTAGTATTAAAATTCACCTGATCATTTTTCTTTTTTTAATGTGGCTACTACAAATTGTACAATTAAATATACTGCTTGTATTTGTGACTCACTTGATATTTCTATTCCTATTGACTAACACTACTATAGAAAGATTGATCTGTATGAAATTTGATCACCACCTCCCTCATCTCTTCTGCATTTTGTTTTTAGGAATAAGGTTCAAATATCAAATGACAATTCTTTGCTCAACCTGGATTTCGCTTATCCCTTGATTTCCTTTTTTACCTTGTTCACTACCCCTATTTTGATTCTGCTCTCTACATTACCCTAGTTTTAGAACCAAGAAGTAATTGTTGAAACATTAACAACAACTTTCCAGACAATTTAGCTATGAGCATGTGTCAACACTTTAGTATAATCTTGGAAAAAAAAAAAAAAACAACCCTCTGGTAGGCCAATTTAAAGGTTGCTCTTCTAGTAGACAGACATTTATTAAAAATGTAGGTTAGATTACAAAATACTTAAAGATTCCCAGCTTAACTGTCAGGTGGATGGGTAAGTGGAGGGTTTCCCAAATCAAATATTAATCCCATAACTAATTAAGCAAATACTGAACACTACTAAATGTTTATCACCATTCTAATTTATTCAAAGAAGATTTTGGAGTTCATCAAGCAATAATATTTTGTCTGAGACCAGGTTTAGAAGAGCATTTCTTTTGCTGTAATTTACTTCCTCTTAGCCCAGTGCTGTGTGCTCAGTTGTGTCCGACTCTTTGCGATCCCACAGACCATAGCCCACCAGGCTCCCCTGTCCATGGAATTCTACAGGCAAGAATACTGGAGTGGGTCCTCTTACCCCAAGGGCCTTATATATTCTCAAATGCCTTAGACAGCCTTTTGGATCCCTCAGACAAGGTCAGACAAGACTCTGAATTATTTACTTTTATATATAAAATCAAATTATGTACACATACACACACACATATATATATATACCTCTGGAGGAGGAAATGGCAACCCACTCCAGTATTCTTGCCTGGAAAATTAAATTCCATGGACAGAGGAGCCTGGCAGGCTACAGTCCATGGGCTTGCAAAGAGTCAGACATGACTGAGCACACATATCATATATACATATACACTGTGATCTCACTTATGTTCAGTTTTAGGGTCTAGAATATAGTGCATGCTCAATAAATATTTACTAAATAAAAATATTTCTGAACATGGAGACAGCAGCTGAACGTAAGCTTATGCTAAATAAAAATATTTAATTTGAGAAGAGCCACTTTCACAGGTGGAGCTCCCTGAAAAGACAGATGAATAATGAGCGTGCTGCTTAGTGGTCACAGGAGGAGGACAGAAACCTGAGGGTTTGTGTCCTCCAGTACAAAGTTCTGCTTCATGCTTGGAATTTTCCCCCTTTAGATGTAATGTACTACGTACTTTCGACCAGATTTTCTTTTTTCTTTCTGCTTTTCAAGTCCTTTGAGGATGGTTTAGTTATATAGTGCAATTTAAATATATGGATTTTTTAGAGGAAGAGATAAAATATACCAAGCAGTTGGAAATCTAATGCTAGAGCCTAGAAGATAGGTGGAGCCTGGAAAGATCAAAATGGGAATCCTGAGCAAAGAAATGATAAGTGCTGTGAATTTCACCTTGGGATAGTTCTCCCACAAGAAAGATCTTGACCAAATAGATAAAACAGAAGAGAGAGTAAGCACTGTGGTGAACATCTTTATAGTTCATTGGCTTTAGTTTTTAACCAACATATTTAAGCCTGTTTAATGGGACACTTATAAAGGAGGAGTATAATGTAAAACCATTGAATTCCAAGTCAGAAAATCTATATCCTAATCTCATTTTGTGACTTTTTTTTTTCTAGGAAAAATTAAGTACTCCATGGTCAGTGTTAATCTAGATTTTTATACCCTATAGATGGCATCGGATAATGAAGTGCAGCCACAGTAAATGGAGTCACTCTGTACATCATTTGTGATACAAATCATGTGTATCTGTCAGTTCCTAGAGAACCATATTCACAAGACATAGTAGAAAGTCTAGAAGTCCGGTCATAGCCTGCTTAAGAATGCCTGGGTGCTTGTAGGTATCTTTGGTAATTGTGCTGAGTCTGGTTTAGTTCTGACTTGGTGTTCTGAATGGAGGCAACTGAGTATAAGTTGGTTGTAGAGGATGATATTCAAGGTGAAGAAGCTGGACCAAATTCCCTATAGACCCTCTGAACGTGGGAGAATGATGGCGTGCCTAACATCAGTATCTCTTTGAGGGCCTGATGTCTAGTCCCAGGCAAATGGCTCTCCTGGTAAGCTTGCCATCCCTAGGCCAGCTCTTACACAGGGTATGGGGGCATGCAGGGACGGGGCAGGCCAAAGAGCCTGGGCAGGCTCTTTGGCCAGTTGAGGGGCTAGAGACTCAGACAGTGTTGGGGCAGCGCTGCCCAGAAACCTGGTACAGGTTGAACTTCTGAGGCCAAGAGTGAATACAATGAGCAGCTGAAGTCAGGCTCATGGTGGCTGGAGCGAAATCTTCCAGTTTGGCCACTTCAGAGAGTCTTTGCCAATAGCAGTGGTTTCTCATGGGAAGGAAATTGACCTGGACTCTGCTCATGCGTGAGACTTCATACTCTTTAGACAATTACAGCCCTTTGACTAGAAATATAACAGGAGCCTCAAATACCATTTTAAACTGTCCAGTAGCATTATTACTAAAAGTAAAAAGAAACAGGTAAAATTAATTATAATAATGTACATGCTTTCTTATCTCAACATATCAAAATATTGTTTCAACATAAAAGAAGCTGAAATATGTTTTAATAAAATCTTTAACAGTTTGCATTTTCTCTCTTTTTCTGTACTGTCTGAAATCCACCCTGTGTTGTTCAATTTGGAGTCTAAATATTCATCAGAAGAACTTCATCTATACACAGATTTCAAAAACTTAGTTAAGAAGATCCACTTAGGTAAGCTGTTCCAAACATAGTTAACATGAACTGAGTACCAGTTTTAAAGTTAAATTTTAGACAATTAACATTAAAGTTAAAAAGTGAGTTCCTCAATTGCTATACAGCCTGCAAGTGGACACAGGTGGACAGTGGCCACTCCTGAATAAGATGGCCCAACCTTAGCCTCAGCCAGCAACCAGCCTTCTCAGATCGCAGTGTGTTCCTTTCTTGTTTGGACATCTCATCTCATATAATATCACACATATGTACATATGTGCATGCACATGTGTGTATACATAGAGTAATTATATAATAATTATATGTATATACTTACATGTATTTATATCTTTACATATACGTATCTCCATATGTTTTCTAAATCCCAGAACAAAAATTGTCTACTCATCCTACACTTGGATAAAAAAGGACCTCTCCTCAGAGAGAGACAAAAATTCTTTTTCCACAGGAAAAAATTCTCTTCTCTAGATTAAAAAGAAGAAGAATGAGCAGGTAAAGACATTTTAAGTAGCAAAATGACTCCCAGAGCTAGATCAGAACTTCCATTCAAACCTGAAAATAATATTAACATATGTAAATATAAAAAGAATATTTTTTAAGATTGGAGGTAGTAGAATAACAAACACATTAAAATGGACAAACATGCTAACCAAGAGATATAAGAAACAGGTTACAGCCATGCATGTCCTGATCTGTATAAAATATCCCTGGGGGCTGGCCACCTACTGGTTTTGCCAATGTTCACTGTTTACCAAACATTCCAATTGTTTGTCTGCCTTTCCAGAAACCCCCAAACCTATAAAGTTATTTCTCTAATGCTTTTTTCTTTCTTTCTCTTATATATTAAAATTCAGTGACTATTTCTTTCCAAGATCTGAAACTTCACATTTCCTTGACTATACATTTTTTTTAAAGATTTGGTACTAGAAATTTAGTTCATCTGCAGAAGCCACAGGGCTGACCATAGCGAGCACACTGTAAGACATCCCCTTGTTAATATAACACAGTAAGTAATTAGCCTTTTTTAAAAATAGTATGCCCTTTAGCTGTTTGCTTTTTCAGTACCAACCAAGAGCTTTATTAGCTAGCTTGAAAAAAGGATGTCTTATAATTGGGCACACTCAGAAACTGGAAATGATTAATACCCCAAACACACTTTAGGGTTTAAGTAAAATGAATGGGTTATCAAATAAAATTATACTTGATGCTAATGTTATCTAAATTGCAAACTTGGAAACAAAATTTCTATATGCCATTAGCAAAAAAACAGAAGTAGAGGAAAGTTTTCCAGTGAGCCAGCTGGCGTATTAACTACATGAGAGCGATTCCTGCATGACTCCTTGCGGGACACCATGGATTTGCAGTATGCTCTGGAAATTTCCTTTTCACAGAATGATTTGCAGAAAATATCCAGGACCTCCAGAGAACTAGAAAGTGGATCGTGTGCAAACAGAGGAAAACATTTTACCAGCCAGGCAAATATTGATACCGCCGGAAGCCAGTTACTCTGTGACTATTAATTTCAAAGAAAGGTCAAGTTGCAAATCAAGTCTCAACATTACTAAGGCAAAAATGGAATAGGAGTTTGAACATGTCATAGGAAAAAACAATTTTAAACCATTACCATTTATTGTAAATAATTTTAAATTGTTATCATGTTAATTTGAAGAGAAAAAAACAAGATTTTGTGGCCAAACAATTGTAACTTCTAGCATATTATGTTAACAATATCGTAGAAATCTCTCTAGGGAGTAGCAGTAACCAATTTTTAGAAGGTATACAAAAATATGTATTAAGTAACTTTGTATTTCTCTTCATATAGAACAAGGGACCCGAACTGAAAAAAAGTGGAATACCAGAATCAACACTACTTACTGTTCATAGGGGAGAGTTTAATGGATGTCCTGTTTAATATGTCTGGGACACTAATTGGAAAATTCCAAAAGAAGCAACAGTGATACTGTGATTATTATGTTTTACATATGCCTTAGCATTTCTAAACAGGTGTCAAAAGTCATCTGTAGCCCCTAAAGATAAGACATTTGCTTTATCTATTGAACATCCATTATCTGATGGCTCTATTGAGTATGCAGATGGCTGATTTTAAAGACATAATAAGTGCTAATGAAAGGATCCCATTTCTCCTCTCCTCACATTTTGGCCTTAGGCCACAGGGAATAGAAATTTCACCTGGAAAGAGCTGCTGACGGACTCTCTCTCCAGCCCCACCCCCCAAGGTAAGGCAATGGCCTGGCATTCTGGAAAGGAGGCTTAGGGTGATGGGGCTGAGTCAGAGTCTGAACAAGGTGTGTGTAAAATTCATGAGGAAAAATGATTAGCCAGGGTTCCCTCGGGTTTACCCCAGGGCTCTAACCTGCTCTTAAAAGCTCTACCCCGGATTTGAACGTGCCCAAATGGGGAGTGCTTGTGTGAATGGTAATACACGCATCTGTCACATTTATCCACCAAGGAGGGCAGAAGGCTCTCAGATCTGCTTGTGTGCAGATCCAGCTCACCAGCATTTATATGTAAGCACCCCTGGGCAGGGTCGCTGTAAGCAGTTGGAGGAGATTTGGGGAGGATGTTGAAGTTCCCTAACTTCTCCACTTGCAATCTAATGGGTCCAACTGTCTTCAAATTGTTACTTATCTGTGTGATGGTGAACAGCAGTAGTTAGGAAATATTGATAGCATCTTTAATAGAATCCATACGTGCCCACTTCTAACTATAAGAGAAAGATTGAATAAGAAAAGGAAGACAGTAAGGAACTTGAAGCCAGCCAGCTATCCTGTCTTTTCAGTTGTCTTTCTTCTTAGAATTCTGTTCATGATATAGTGCCTTAAACATAATAGATGTTCAGGTAAAGATGCTGAAATAGGTAAGTAGTGTCTTGTAAGGCCTGCAAGGAAAGATATTTGCTAATTAATCATTTGTATATTGAAAAAGTACTTTAGCCAAAGAATGCTATTGTTGGGAACATGAAATGAGCATAAATATATTTCCAGGCCCACTTGGAATAATCTTCCAAAATTTGTTTACACAAAAGAAACTACCTCATATGGAATTTCTGAACTTACCTGTATGTACTGTTTGCTATTCAAGCTAGAGACCATTTGGGAATGCAAATTTTGTTGCCACTTGTCTTAAAGATATGCCCAAAATCAAGGATAAATGAAGCACATCTGTGGTGCATTCAGTAAGTGTTTTAAGAAAATAATCATTCCCAGTTTGTTTTTAGGAAAAAAGTAACAGAAATTTTCCTTCTTCTTGATTTACCTCAATGATCTCAAAGTAACAAATGCAGAAAACATCCACAAAGCTGATAAATCAATGCACTTATGTACTTCATCACCTTATGCTTTCATCCATTATCCAAAATGTGGATAATTTTTATTTGCATTTCAAATCAAAACATTTTTTTAAGGATGCTTTTAAGTGATGACCATAAGAAGTACATTGAATAGTCTGTTACCTTGGAAGATGGAAAAATGCTTCCATCTGAATTCATTCACCTCATTTATAACATGCATGCGTGCCAAGTTGCTTTAGTCGTGTCCAGCTCTTCGTGACCCTATGGAGTGTAGCCCGCCAGGCTCCTCTGTTCATGGAATTCTCCAGGCAAGAATGCTGAAGTAGGTTGCCATGCCCTCCTCAAGGGGATCTTCTGGACCCAGGGATCAAAACTGTGTCTCTTATGTCTCCTGCATTGGCAGGCAGGCTCTTATCTACCAGTGCCACCTGGGAAGCCCTAGTTAAAACCAAGCTGCAAACTAATACTTCCTTGACTGATTTGTCCTAAGTGACCTACCAACAACTTTTAAAAATTTTTAATTGCTTACGGTATTAAGCTTTCTGTTGCTGGGTAAAAATATCCACATAGTTAGTGACCTAAGGTCACATTGTTGTAGCCACGCGTTCCCGGCAACAAACTCACTCAGATGCAGTTTATTACACTGGTGGCCCCAAGGCAGAGTCTCCTCTTAGCCAAGGACTCCGACCAGTTTTTGTGAAAACCTTATATAAGTAAGTGTACTTGCTCAAACCTTAAATAAGTGTACTTGCAAACCTCAAACCCATCTCCCCAAATTCCTTGAAACTAGTCTAGACAAGGTGAAAGAGAGATGTGATCAAAGTTAATCCATGATTCATGTGTCACAAGACTTGATAAACAGTGGATATTTATCAATAGGCCTGTGGTCATATCCTGATAAACATAATGGAATTTGCCACTTTGTTCTGTTACAGAGATAATTAGCATATTCTTTTAGGCAACGGAGAGTCCAAGTACAAGTCTTGAGGCTCCTTTATCCGGGGGTCTGGTTTTCCATTGGTATGCCATTTCTATAGACACCAGGCACAAAGTTCAGAGTCCATTGGGAGGGTGACCATACGAGTAGCCTAATGTTCTCAGCCTGGCCTCAGATGGAGTCCAGCTCTGTCTGTTTCCTCCTTCAACATCTGTTTATTATCTCAGAGTCTGTGAGTCATAAGTCAGACTGGGCTCGGTTGCACTCTCTGCTCAGGGTCTCACAAGACCAAGATGAAAGTGTTGACTAAGATGAGCTCTTCCTGGAAAGATCTGAGGAAGAATTTGCATCTAAGCCCATTCAGGTTATTGGCTAAATTCAGTTCCTTGTGGTTGTGGGACTAAAGTTCCTTCTCTCTGCTGGGACCACTCTCAGCTTCTGCAGGCTTACTGGATCTTGGTCATGGCCTTCTATATTATAGCACCAAAGCCAGCAAATGCCTATCATATCTACAATTTCTCCTGCTTTCCCCCTCTGATGCTATGTCATTGATTAGATCAATTTAGAGAATCAACGTTTTGCCCCATAACATGAAAGTCATGGAACAAATACCTCGTCATATTAACAGATCCCATTTACATTCAAAAGGGATAGGATGAGACGTGGAAGGTCATACTTAGAATTACGCCTACCACTTACTACTTACCTACTTACCTGCTACTAATTACAACTATTACTACTACATACTTGCCAACATTTAAACATCAGGGTATTCATATAGACATCCAGAAATATGGTTTCTCTCAAAATGAGAATGTCCAGCAACTTGGACCTCATTCCATCATTATAATCGGCTAGACTTGACAAAGGACAGCCTCTTTTGGAAGAGCATTCCCCAGTTCCCGTTCACGTACATCCACCCACTTTCACTCTACATATCTGTTTTCAACAACTGCATTACAGAGCAAACAATACTGCAATACAGGCTTCCTAACAGAGTATATACTGATACGTCTTCAAACTTAGATTTATCCAGGAAACTCATCTCGATGATGTCTGCACTTTGAAGATAACGAGAGAATCTCAAGCTGGCACTGATGTCCCTTTGCCTCTCAAGACTGATTCCTGTAATAACATTTGAATAAACTTAGTAATTCTGAGCATGCACCGTCTTTTGGTCTGGTAAGTGAATAATAGTGCACAAATTAAATGCTACCACTGATTTAACCCATGCAAAAGACACAAATGTACTCTCAGTGGACAAATGTATTCCCGTGTAATCATGCCAGCAGCAGAAAATGGAATCTGTCATAAAAAATAAATCATCCAAGAGTCAGACCATGTTCACACAGCTCGGGACTAAATTTCATTTTCCTTGTTCTTCAGCTGAGAGTCTAAATAAACACTTATAATATAGTCTGAAAGATCGCATTGTTCATCAAAGTTGGATTCTACAGCCTCAGAATTCAGATGTCTGAAACCGTGGCAGTTGGGAGACCCGATGCTTCTCCTGCGCGGGTTTCTCTGTGATCTTACCCTCTCTCAGTTAGGCTTTCTGGTTTCAGGAAGCACAGCAGTGCAGGAAGGTGGTGCAGAGCCTGCTGGTGCATGCTTTGGGTGACTGTGGGAAGAGAGTCTGGAGGTGATAAGGGTTGAAGTGATGGAGTTGAAGTTAAAGGTTGTTGGCTAAATAGTGAAGGTGCTACTTGTTGTCAGGATAAGACATTTAGAAATTATCCTTTGGCATCCAGGGAATCTCATGTAGGATAACAAAAGACTGCCATGGCTAGAAGTCAGCCTTTGGAGCCAGAGTATCTAGACTCAAATCCCACTTCTGCCACTTCCCACCTGTATGACTTGCGGGGTTAATTATTTTTAGGTATGTGCATCCTCAGTCACTCAGTCATGTCCAACTCTTTGTAACCCCCATGGACTGTACCCTGCCAGGCTTTTCTGTCCAGGGAATTTTCCAGCAAGAATACTGGAGTCGGTTGCCATTTTCTCCTCAAGGGGATCTTCCCAACCCAGGGATAAGCCCATCTCTCTTGTGTCTCCTGCACTGACAGGTGGATTCTTTATGACTGAGCCACCCGGGAGGTACTCTGTCTTAAAATCTTGATGTAGAAATGGAGATAATAACGGTGATGTATTAGGATATTTAGCACCGTTTCTGATACATACTAACAGTGCAGGATATATTAGCCATCACTATTGCTCTAACAATCCGTGTTGAGACTAACATTGAGGTTAAAAAAAGAAATAAGAAACCCCAAGTAAAACTTGTGGGAAGATAACGAACACAATTTTTATCCCTTTAAATATGTATATTAGATTCCTCTGGGTTGCCAGGGAGAGGCACACTTGAGTTGCCTCAGTTAATTAGACTTTATTTTAAAACTATTTTGCTTCTTTCTGCCTCAGGTCTAATGTTTATGCAAGGCTTACTGCCATATAGCTCTTCATCTCTTTGCTTCTGTTCTCTCTACTAACTTATTTTCCTGCTAAGGGTTTCATATTTAAATGGAAAAGAAAGGGTGTGCGTGGTTTTTCCAATCACCATTAAGTGTGGCTGTCTCAGCTGTGCCTAGCCTGGCAGAGAAAACGTTTATAAACTTGTGTCTCGCCTACTGCATGATGGTAGGTTACTATGCCTACTCCAAGGTAGGTTGCAGATAACTATATTGTTTTGCCGTCTCTTCTGCTTTTAAGATCTTTAGTGCTTTGGGTTGTGGTATTGAGTCTGTGAGAGAAAAGACAGGAGCAAACTTGGCCGCTTTACTGCCAAACTTTTCAACAATAATGAGGAAAGAATAGCTAATATATTCCGGGGATACTGACTCAAAGAAAGGCTCTTGTGAAAGCAACATATTGTAGGTGGAGTGGGAGAAGGGGAGAAAGCAAGGCATAGAAGGGCATAGAGGATGCAAAGAGTTCTGTCAGAATGCGAGCCTTGGGAGTATTCTGTGATATTAGAGAATAGAAAAAAAGTGGGGATTTTAGTAAGAATTCTTATTGACTATGTACACGGATCCTCTTTTTTGTTCTTTGAGAGATTAGGCATAAGTTGGAAACATCACTTGTACTGTGCTTCTTTGATGCTGAAATTCCCTAGCCTAACCATGTGGGACACAGTTGAAATAAGACTATACACAGGCCCAGCAAAGAGGAGGTTGGAATCGCTCTGAGACCCCTGGAAGGGCAGTTTAATTGGTTATTCAATACAACAGTGGATTCTGGGATTCCAAACGCCACATTGATTCTAGTACCTTTTTTGTAAACATAGTCTAATTATTTGACTTATAGACATAAAGTTATAGACATAAGTCTATATACTTGACTTATATATAGGACTTTAAAAAAAATGCCAAATTATAATATAGCATTCAGGAACTAACAAGTTTTTCAAATACCTTTGAAATCAACAAAAATTGAGCTAGATACTTGCATTTGGTTTCTAAATGTACTCCCAAGAGATCATGTGTTCAAATGTATGGTTGCTCTAGACAGTAGAGAGCTGTGATTAAAACATCTGGTCCAGGCAAAGATTGAAACTGTCGGGAAGAAACGCACAACGTGAGTGCTTTATGTGAGGCAAGATGAGGACTGCAGCCTGTGAGACACCATCTCAGGTCTGAAAGAGTGCTCAGAGGAGGCAAGAGGGGAGCTAGGGTATATAGGGATTTTGCAACAGAGGGAATAGTCCAGCACATCAAAAGATTACTGTTAATTAAAGAAAACCAGATACTCCAACTTAAGAAATTTGGTACTTTTTTACATATGGGAAGCTCCCAGAGTCTGGACTCCCTGAAATCATCCTTTGATGTGCACCTCAGCTCTCTAGTTTCCTCAGGAATCAGAGTAGGGAGGGGCTGCAGTCTGAGGGCTGCTAGGGCAGTTATTCTTTTCTTCCCTCAGTTTCCTCAGGCTACAGGCTCACATTGCAAGGCTGCAGTTGCTGATCATGTGACATCCTTATTTACTGATATTGCAGGAAATATTTCCATTTCTCCAAACAAATTCAAATGCAGGCTTTTCCACTTATTAGTTCCATTGCTTTAAATAAGTTGTCTATAGTGGATTTAAACTATGTATACAGATTCTTTGATACTTTTTCCTTCAAGAGTTGGAGCCCACTTCCCTTTCAGTTGAGCTTCTACTGAATGTGGTGGTTTGCTTCTAACGAATAGATTGAAGAGAAAGTGAGGAATTTGGATTTAGAGAGTAGGTCTCAGAAAGCACTTCAGCCTGCTCTCCTGGACTGCATAGTCCAGAGAAACCCAGCTGTCATGAGTGAGAATACAGCAAGCAGCCCTAGGAAGAGCCCATTGGCTGTGAAACAAAGCTTTCTGCCAACAAGCTGTGAGTGAACCATTTTAGAGTTAATCTTCAGCCCAGCTGAGCTTCCAGATGCCTGCAGTCCCCACAAACATAACTACAGCTCCAGAAGGCCTTGAACCAGAACCACCCAGCTAAGCTGATCCCCAGTTCCTGGTCCATGGAAACTGTGAACCGAAAGAGTGTTGTTTTAAATTACTAAATTCTGTGGGTACGTGCCAAGTCACTTCAGTCATGTCTGACTCCATGCGACCCTATGGACTGTAGCCCTCTGGGCTCCTCTGTCCATGGGATTCTCCAGGCAAGAATACTGGAGTGGGTTGCCGTGCTCTCCTCCAGGGGATCTTCCTGACCCTGGGATCAAACCTTCATCTCTTAAGTGCCCTGCATTGGCAAGTGAGTTCTCTACCATTAGTGCCACCTGCTGCTAAGTCGCTTCAGTTGTGTCCAACTCTGTGCAACCCCACAGACGGCAGCCCACCAGGCTCCCCCATCTCTGGGATTCTCCAGGCAGGAACACTGGGGTGGGTTGCCATTTCCTTCTCCAATGCATGAAAGTGAAAAGTGAAAGTGAAGCCGCTCAGTCATGTCCGACTCTTAGCGACCCCATGGACTACAGCCTAAGAAGCTCCTCCCACGGGATTTTCCAGGCAAGAGTACTGGAGTGGGTTGCCATTGCCTTCTCCCAGTGCCACCTGGGAAGACCCCAAATTCTGTGGGTAATTTTTGTTATATAAGAAGTTGTTTTGGTAATATTTGGAAAGCCAGCATTTGACAGAGGTTCAAAAAAAGTACTGTTCTCCTGGCCATTACAGTAGCTGCTAGCTAGATGTGACTACTTAAATTTGAATTAGTTAAAATTAAATAAAATTTAATATTCAATTGACCAATCACATTAGCTACATTTCAAGTAACCCTATAGCCACATGGGACTATTGTATTGGATAGAACAGATATAGAACATTTTCATTATTGCAGAAAGTTCAGTTAGTGTTTCTCTAGAGCTGCTGCTCAGAGAAGGTTTCTCTAGAGCTATTTCTCTAGAGCTGCTGCTCTTAGCTGCTGCTGCTGCTCTTAGCTGCTGCTGCTGCTAAGGCACTTCAGTCGTGTCCGACTCTGTGCGACCCCAGAGATGGCAGCCCACCAGGCTCCCCCGTCCCTGGGATTCTCCAGGCAAGAACACTGGAGTGGGTTGCCATTTCCTTCTCCAATGCATGAAAGTGAAAAGTGAAAGTGAAGTCGCTCAGCCGTGCCTGACTCTTAGCGACCCCATGGACTGGAGCATACCAGGCTCCTCCGTCCATGGGATTTTCCAGGCAAGAGTACTGGAGTGGGGTGCCGTTGCCTTCTCTGTTCTCTAGAGCAATGAGGCTCAAATTGGAACCTGCAAAGACTTAGGAAAATAGGGATACATTTTATGATATTTATTTGGATTTAAATATTTGATATATTTGGCATGATGATTATTAAAAAAAAAAAACAACACACCCACATTCTGGATCATTTGGAAAACTATCTTAAAACCAAATATTGCTAACTGACTGATTTCTGTTCATGATTTAAGACCTTGAATTTGGATATTTATAGTGGAGTTCCAACCAAGCAGTGCTACTTTAAAGACTGAAGGCTGTTGATTTAAGAACAAAGTCTCTGCGTAAGCAGTGGGCACTTGAGATGAATGTTGTAACAGCTCATAGTGTCAAACATACTGACTGAAAGTCTAGTCATGGGAAAATCAGTTTTTCAACATAACATGCTGAGCAGTCAGTGATATACTTTAAACAAAACATCATTCTCTACATATGAAATTTATCTTCTTCATTTAACTGTTATTGATTATTATAATTTTGTTTGTATTTATAATTACCTTTGACCTTGTAAAGAGATAGTGGCTATACATGCAAATACATTTATGCTTATCCAATATTGTCATATAAAAATTATGATGATATTACCAAGATTTCAAAATATTTTCCTCCTTTAAAAGTCTACCTGCATGACTGAGATTTGAGAAGCAAAAATCCTAAGAGAGAGTTCATTCATCTAAATTTGCAACTCCTAATTTCTGTGTATCCAAGTTTAAATTCTTGAGTAAAAGATCCTGACTGGCCCAGCTTGAATCATGTATCCTTGGTTGCCCAGCAAGCTATGATTAGAATGACAGGATCTCCCCAGATAAATATTTCTCTCAGGCCAACTCATTTTAATTGGAGTACTTTACAAAGAAGAAAAGCTGGGGAGATACCCCCAAGTTACCATCTACAATGCTATTAGAGATGAGAATCATGCCTGTAAAAGAAGTCTAGTTTTCCTTTCAGTTAACCTTACCTTTTCACCTGACTTCACAGAAAACAATTCCTTAGTCTGAATGACCCAGCTGGGGGTACCTTTTTGTGCACAGTACCGAGCCCAGGAGGGAGGTATTTTTCAATAGGGAAACTCTCCTTGCACTTCACAGCGTATCCAGTAGGTGGCCACGCCTATACTTGTGCAAATGCCCATGAATACTAGTGCTTCTTTGATAATGCATTTCATTAGCTCTGTGAGACATCTAACTGCTTGCAGAGAATAGGCTTCTAAAGAGAGAAAGGCTTTTGATGAATGCAATAGAATTATATTAAGGTATCGGCATACCTTTTGTTATGTTGATTGTGTCCTGGTTTTGATTTGAACTGGATAAAAAATGAAAAGTGCTGAATTTCTCCCTCAGCTTTGTCCATGCAATCCTTTCCAACAGTTCGCAGAACTAGGTCAGTCCTTGCTGGGTGAAACAGGCTGGCCTTGGGCCACGCTGTTTTCTCTGGCCCTTTTTTTTTCTGGGCCGGACAGTGGCCTTGAGAACTGCTTTCTGTTTTTGATGGGGAAACCAAACTGCCTTTAGTAAATACCAATGTCAGTGTCACTGCTCTTGCTTCCTCTTTGCCTCCTTTCCTCCCTCAAATCCACTAGAAAAAGTCTTCCATCGTCTCCTCTGCTCTGCCTTGTCACTGCCCCAGGTTCCTATATTCTCCATCCTTGCTTAGTTTCTCTTTCTTTAATTACACTTAAACCGACATCTATTTTTCATTTGGCATTCTGAGAAGTCTCACCAGGCTTTTCCTCTCAAAGGTTTTGCAATTAGCTTTTTTATTAAGTGTTGCTGAGTTCTCATTGGTGACATCCATTCGTATGGTAATGTTATCTTTGTGATGTGTTTATTCGAAGAGGGAACAGGGCCTGCTTTCATAGGTCTGAAAGCAGGAAGTTCCCATTTTCTCACAAAATTATCTCTTGAAACTCAAAGAATAAATCAGGGCTCCTTGAAATGTGTCATATTTCCCATAAGAACAATTTTATGACTGGTGAATTCACATCGGTGATAACAGACATTTAGTTATATAAAATACGTGTGCATCACATTCAAGTTCTTAGCAATTCTATAAGAGTTAGCGCAAATACACCTGATTCTTTACAGACCCCTGACCCCAGTAAGAAATGAAGTGAAATAAAATCTTGTGTGTACTTAGTCGTTCAGTTGTGTCCAACTCTTTGCAACCCCATGGACTACAGCCCACCAGGCGCCTCTGTCCATGGGGATTCCCCAGGCCAGAATACTGGAGCGGGTTGCCATGCCCTCCTCCAGGGGATCTTCCCAACCCAGGGACCAAACCCAGGTCTCTCGCATTGCAGGCAGTCTCTTTACCAACTGAGCCACCAGGACTGTGCCTTATAAGGTATTAGCACTCTGATTTCAGTTTTTTAAATAATATGATTTTGTATGTGTGTCTCAACACTCATAACTAGAATAGCAACAGTGGATTAGGTTCAGGTACTTACCTAATGCCTTCTACCTCCATAATAATTTAAAATGGTAAAGTTATGTGGAAATGCTCTAAATAGGCACAATTGAATCACGCTTGTTTCTAGGACAAAGATGTCTCAAATACCATAAAATATTGTCAACAGCCAAACTCTGCACATGGAGTGAAAAAAGCAGAAAGATGAGTTTATTGCAAAAGCTTCAGCCTGCAAGCTGAGAAATTCAAGGCTACAGGAACAGCTCTGAGTTGCTCACAGACTGAGGAGTTTTTATGGGATACACGTGGAACTTTTTTAGCTGATTGGTTGCCTCGAGCTCTCTGTCCTCATTGGGATAGCAGATAGCTGAGTCAGGGGAGTAAGGAAATCCAGAGATGAGATACACACACCTGGCATTTGGAGACCGGCTCGCATCCTCTGTGGACTTCTGAGAAGTTCTGTAAATTCCTGCAACTTATGTTAGGTAAAATTAAGTTTCATTCTCTTTCGGGCACCTGCTTTGGCCAACTTATGTTAGGTAAAGTTACGTTTCCTTCTTTTTAAGGCACATACATTGCCAACTCCATTTTGTCCCAGACTTAAGTGACTAGTTCAACTACATTAAATAAAATTCTACCCATGTGTAGAATTGGGTCACTAGGGGGTGAAGGATCTATTGAAATTTTATATTGTTTAAAAAAAATTCAACTGAGACAATTTAAGGACCTACTTTTTGTTCAATGATTTGTGAATTGGTCAGCATGCGATCTGACAGACAGAAAGGAGCTCTGAGGAGCCACTCAAAATGAAAAACTTTTACAGGCAGAAGGACTTGGGAATAAGAATGTTATACCAAAAGAAAAATCAGGTTGGTTACTGCAAGGTCCTGTACCTTTAGGGCAGACATCCTCCAACCATTTTGGGACCAGGGACCAATTTCACGGAAGATAATTTTTTGACGGGATAGGGTGTGCAGTGGGGAAGGGGACGGTTTTGGTTGCGCCTGCTGCTC
The DNA here is from genome assembly GCF_027580195.1 of Bos mutus. NCBI lineage: Eukaryota > Metazoa > Chordata > Mammalia > Artiodactyla > Bovidae > Bos > Bos mutus. Next base: position 64,756,186 of record NC_091621.1, on the reverse strand, counting down.
ATCTCCTGCTGTATGGCTTGGTTTTGAACCAGGGGAGGTGGGGTGGCTAGAGAACCCTGCTTTACGGAATAGCAGGGGGTCTATCCAGCAGCTTACCTAACTACTGCTGATCAGGTTATTCCTAATTGACTGGTTTAAGATTCCATTTCTGAGAGAACAGAAACTCTAAGTCAAGTCTCATTTTGGCAGTTTGGTGACATTAGCCTTAGCATAAGCAACTCCATTTTTCGCCTGTTGTCTTGTTTTTTAACAGTATGCTTGCAAAAATAAACATCAATTAAAATCACCAAATAGTATCTTTATTGATATTTTAGGTTACAGAAGATTTATTTTGAAGGGCCATTTCTTTTAGAATGTTGATTGCTTTTTAATAAACGATCCAAAAGAGTTTGTACAGAGAAGGTCACCATAGTTAATGTTCAGAGTCCTTTTATTAACCTTTTAGTGGCATTCACATCTGTGGTCATGCTTTTCAAAACAATATCTGAAAGGCTAGGTATATCAGTAAAGTATTTTAATAGTTAATGTGAGTTCTTAGAATGCCTTTTGGCAATGAATATACTTCTACATTTTGTAGTTAAATTGACAATCAGTTTATTAGAGTTCCAAATTAAAAAATCATGTTTTCCTTAGGTCTTTAAGCTATTTTTCACTAAATTTATCTTGTCATTTATACATCTAATAAATTCTACTTGAGAACCAACAGTCACCTCTACTCCCTTACTTATTCTTTAATTAAATTTGATTTGCTCAAGTCTAATGGTTTAAGCTCTCAGATAATCAGTTCCTTGAGCAATAGTGTTAATTAAATCCCCTTAAATATTTTAAACAGAATTTATAATTTTAATATCTTCAGGTTTTAAGCACTGAACTGACCAAATCTTGAAGTGAAGGTGTCAGTGGCTCAGTCGTGTCTGACTCTTTGTTACCCCATGGACTGTAGCCTGCGGGTCTCCTCTGTCCATGGAATTATCCAGGCAAGAATACGGAGTGGGTTGCTATTCCCTTTTCCAGGGGATCATCTGGATCCAGGGGTCGAACTCAGGTCTCCTGCATTGCTGGCAGATTCTTTTTCTCCCAAAATGCTCCTTGCCCAAGTTTGAAACCTATTTATTTTTCAGTTGATTAATTTAATAAACATAAAGTGCTTACTTTCTCTCAAACTGCTCTGCCCCATAGTCAAGCAGATGTTTTAAATTCCAAGGTTGATGAGTAAACAATTCACTCTTCTTCTCTTGTGGGGGAGGGATTGGAACAGGGAGTCATCTACTGGAGCACTGAGATGAGATGGTGAGATCAAGAGAAAGACATGCCCTCACTCACCCAGCTGACGTACACACACACACTCACAACCTCCAGTCTTGAAATGCTGTTATTCCTCAGTTCAGTTCAGTTGAGATCAGTCTCTCAGTCGTGTCCGACTCTTTGCGACGCCATGAAACGCAGCACACCAGGCCTGCCTGTCCATCACCAACTCCCGGTGTTCACTCAGACCCATGTCCATCGAGTCAGTGATGCCATCCAACCATCTCATCTTCTATCATCCCCTTCTCCTGCCCCCAATCCCTCCCAGCATCAGAGTCTTTTCCAATGAGTCAACTCTTCACATGAGGTGGCCAAAGTACTGGAGTTTGAGCTTTAGCATCATTCCTTCCAAAGAAATCCCAGGGCTGATGTCCTTCAGAATGGACTGGTTGGATCTCCTTGCAGTCCAAGGGACTCTCAAGAGTCTTCTCCAGCACCACAGTTCAAAAGCATCAATTCTTTGGTGCTCAGCCTTCTTCACAGTCCAACTCTCACATCCATACATGACCACTGGAAAAACCATAGCCTTGACTAGACGGACCTTTGTTGGCAAAGTAATGTCTCTGCTTTTGAATATGCTATCTAGGTTGGTCATAACTTTCCTTCCAAGGAGTAAGCGTCTTTTAATTTCATGGCTACAATCACCATCTGCAGTGATTTTGGAGCCCCCCAAAATAAAGTCTGCCACTGTTTCCCCATCTATTTCCCATGAAGTGATGGGACCAGATGCCATGATCTTAGTTTTCTGAATGTTGAGCTTTAAGCCAACTTTTTCACTCTCCACTTTCACTTTCATCAAGAGGCTCTTTAGTTCTTCTTCACTTTCTGCCATAAGGGTGGTGTCATCTGCATATCTGAGGTGATTGATAGTTCTCCTGGCAATCTTGATTCCAGCTTGTGCTTCTTCCAGCCCAGCGTTTCTCATGATGTACTCTTCATAGAAGTTAAATAAGCAGGGTGACAATATACAGCCTTGACGTACTCCTTTTCCTATTTGGAACCAGTCTGTTGTTCCATGTCCAGTTCAAACTGTTGCTTCCTGACCTGCATATAGGTTTCTCAAGAGGAAGGTCAGGTGGTCTGGTATTCCCATCTCTTGAAGAATTTTCCACAAAGCTTTGGCATAGTCAATGAAGCAGAAATAAATGTTTTTCTGGAACTCTCTTGCTTTTTCAATGATCCAGCAGATGTTGGCAATTTGATCTCTGGTTCCTCTGCCTTTTCTAAAACCAGCTTGACCATCTGGAAGTTCACAGGTCACGTATTGCTGAAGCCTGGCTTGGAGAATTTTGAGCATTACTTTACTAGCGTGTGAGATGAATCCAATTGTGCGGTAGTTTGAGCATTCTTTGGCATTGCCGTTCTTTGGGATTGGAATGAAAACTGACCTTTTCCAGTCCTGTGGCCATTGCTGAGTTTTCCAAATTTTCTGGGATACTGAGTGAAGCACTTTCACAGCATCATCTTTGAGGATGTGAAACAGCTCAACTGGAATTCCATCACCTCCACTAGCTTTGTTCATAAGGATGTTTCCTAAGGCTCACTTGACTTCATATTCCAGGATGTCTGGCCCTAGGTGAGTGATCACACCATTGTGATTATCTTGGTTGTGAAGATTTTTTTGTACAGTTCTTCTGTGTATTCCTGCCACCTCTTCTTAATATCTACCTCTTCTGTTAGGTCCACTCCATTTCTGTCCTTTATTGAGCCCATCTTTGCATGAAATGTTCCCTTGGTATCTCTAATTTTCTTGAAGAGATCTTTAGTCTTTCCCGTTCTGTTGTTTTCCTCTACTTCTTTGCACTGATCGCTGAGGAAGGCTTTCTTATCTCTCCTTGCTCTTCTTTGGAACTCTGTATTCAGATGCTTATATCTTTCCTTTTCTCCTTTGGTTTTCGCTTCTCTTCTTTTCACAGCTATTTGCAAGCCCTCCTCAGACAGCCATTTTGCTTTTTTGCATTTCTTTTCCATGGGGATGGTCTTGATCCCTGTCTCCTGTACAATGTTACCATTAACCATTAAACTATGCTCAAACAGTGCCCTGAACCTCTGCATCAGAGGAGGCCATCAGCATGTGACTTGTCCAAGTAAAACTCTTCCTAATGTTACAGGAAAGGACAACTTTATTCAAGACCATTACAGTAGGAATTAAGACTGTTACAGGAAGAGAGATAATGAACTAAATTTCACTGATACAAAAAGTGATAAAACTGCGATGAGCCGGGGTAAGTATAGGAGGACTTTTGGTGGGTTCATTTATGAGATTAAGCCATCTGAGGTTGCTAATTGGTGCTGATCATGAAGGTAGGCTCTGATACTCTCACAGAGACTGGGAGATTGAGGCTCCACCTTTCTTTATTTTATTTTATTTTATTTTTTTTGGCTTTTAAAATTTTAGCATCTTTTTATTTGTTTAATTACTAAGGCTAAAACTGTATTGGATTTAAAAATTGAGTATTTATAGTAAAGTGTATAAAAGTGTAAAAACCTATCTTTAAACACAATTTTAAAATGTAGCAATAGGAAGAATTAAAAAAACAGGCAAACAAAAAACCTTATCCATACCTGAAACTCACTGATTCCAATAGAATGTCTTCCCAGAATGCAATTAACTGACACAGTCTGATGCAGTAGTCACAAAATCATTAATTTGAATAAGGAAAATAGGCATTCACTGTTGGCTTGAATGAATTGTTCAATATTCATGTTTACTTCCTTTATCTCACCTGCAAAGCCAATGAGAGTTTTTGGATTTGCATTTACATGTTTGGCAATTTTTTTTTTAAATTTTATTTTATTTCCAAACTTTACATAATTGTATTAGTTTTGCCAAACATCGAAATGAATCCACCACAGGTATACATATGCTCCCCATCCCGAACCCTCCTCCCTCCTCCCTCCCCATACCATCCCTCTGGGTCATCCCAGTGCACCAGCCCCAAGCATCCAGCATCGTGCATCGAACCCGGACCGGCAACTCGCCTCTTACATGATATTTTACATGTTTCAATGTCATTCTCCCAAATCTTCCCACCCTCTCCCTCTCCCACAGAGTCCATAAGACTGTTCTATACATCAGTGCCTCTTTTGCTGTCTCGTACACCGGGTTATTGTTACCATCTTTCTAAATTCCATATATATGCGTTAGTATACTGTATTTATGTTTTTCCTTCTGGCTTACTTCACTCTGTATAATAGGCTCCAGTTTCATCCACCTCATTAGAACTGATTCAAATGTATTCTTTTTAATGGCTGAGTAATACTCCATTGTGTATATGTACCACAGCTTTCTTATCCATTCATCTGCTGATGGACATCTAGGTTGCTTCCATGTCCTGGCTATTATAAACAGTGCTGCGATGAACTTTGGGGTACACGTGTCTCTTTCCCTTCTGGTTTCCTCAGTGTGTATGCCCAGCAGTGGGATTGCTGGATCATAAGGCAGTTCTATTTCCAGTTTTTAAGGAATCTCCACACTGTTCTCCATAGTGGCTGTACTAGTTTGCATTCCCACCAACAGTGTAAGAGGGTTCCCTTTTCTCCACACCCTCTCCAGCATTTATTATTTGTAGACTTTTGGATCGCAGCCATTCTGACTGGTGTGAAATGGTACCTCATAGTGGTTTTGATTTGCATTTCTCTGATAATGAGTGATGTTGAGCATCTTTTCATGTGTTTGTTAGCCATCTGTATGTCTTCTTTGGAGAAATGTCTATTTAGTTCTTTGGCCCATTTTTTGATTGGGTCATTTATTTTTCTGGAGTTGAGCTGTAGGAGTTGCTTGTATATTTTTGAGATTAGTTGTTTGTCAGTTGCTTCATTTGCTATTATTTTCTCCCATTCTGAAGGCTGTCTTTTCACCTTGCTAATAGTTTCCTTTGATGTGCAGAAGCTTTTAAGGTTAATTAGGTCCCATTTGTTTATTTTTGCTTTTATTTCCAATATTCTGGGAGGTGGGTCATAGAGGATCGTGCTGTGATGTATGTCAGAGAGTGTTTTGCCTATGTTCTCCTCTAGGAGTTTTATAGTTTCTGGTCTTACGTTTAGATCTTTAATCCATTTTGAGTTTATTTTTGTGTATGGTGTTAGAAAGTGGTCTAGTTTCATTCTTTTACAAGTGGTTGACCAGATTTCCCAGCACCACTTGTTAAAGAGATTGTCTTTAATCCATTGTATATTCTTGCCTCCTTTGTCAAAGATAAGGTGTCCATATGTGCTAGAACAAATAATTCCACCTTTCTTTAAAAAAAGTTATTAAAGTAGAGTTGACTTGCAATCTTGTGGTAAGTTGTGCTGTATAGCAAAGTGATTCAGTTATATGTATATACATATATACACACACACACACACATATATATGGGCTTCCCTGGTGGCTCAGCTGGTAAAGAATCTGCTGCAATGTGGGAGACCTGGGTTTGATCCCTGAGTTGGGAAGATCCCCTGGAGAAGGGAAAGGCTACCCACTCCAATATTCTGGCCTGCAGAATTCCATGAACTTTATAGTTCATAGGGTCAGAAAAAAGAGTCGGACACAACTGAGCAACTTCCATATATGTATATATGCATATATACACTCTTTTTCCTATTCTTCTCCATTATGGCTCATCACAGGGTACTGAATATAGCCCCTGTGCTGTACCGTAGGACCTTGTTATTCGTCCATTCTGTTCACAGTAGTTTGCATCTGCTAACCCCAACCTCCCACACCCAGCCCTCTCCCCCACTCCACCTTGGCAACCAAGAACCTGCTTTTTGTATCAGTGAGTCTGTTTCAGTTTTGTAGATGAGCTCATATGTGTCACATTTTAGATTGCACATATAAGTGATATTACATGATATTTATCTTTCTCTTTCTGACTTCACTTATGTCACACTTTACTTCATTCTTTAATATAATGATTATATTAAGTTCATCCATCCATGTTGCTGCAAATGGCATTGTCTCATTATTTTTTATGGTTCAGTAGTATTGCACTGTGTCTATATACCATATCTTCTTTATCCATCTGTTGATGGACATTTAGGTTATTTCTATGTCTTAGCTATTGTAAATAGCGCTGCTATGAAAATAGGGGCAAATGTAGCTTTTCAAATTATAGTTCTGTCCAGACATATGTCCAGGAGTAGAACTGCTGGATCCTAGTAGCCTCCTACTGTTTTCCACAGTGGCTGCCCCAGGTCAGATTTCCACCAACAGTGTAGGAGAATTCCCTTTTTTCCGCACTTTCTCCAACATTTGTTATTTGTAGACTTTTTAATGATGGCCATTCTGACTGGTATGAGGTGATTTGCATTGCTGTAGTAAAGATGTTTGGAGAAGGAAATGGCAACCCACTCCGGTGTTCTTGCCTGGAGAATCCCAGGGACGGGGAAGCCTGGTGGGCTGCTGCGGTCTATGGGGTTGCACAGAGTCAGACACGACTGAAGCGACTTAGCAGCAGCAGCAGCAGTAAAGATGTTGAACGTCTTTTCATGTGAGGCTCCATCTTTCTTGATTATTTCATTTCAAAGGAATGAGTCTCTATAGATACCCGAGGGAAAAAAAAATCTGGTTTGTAGAAGATTTACATCTCCAAGTGCCAGAGAAAGTATAAAGTAAATGCCCTAAGAAAGGCAATATAATAAGCCAATAGTTAAGAAGAAAGCTGTTTAAAATTTACTTAAGCTGAGGGGTTAGACTTCATATGGGTAGTGACAGCTTTCACTGAGAAACCTCAGAAGTGGTTAAAAACAGTCACCCCATAAATCTCAGTTACTCTGTACTGAAGGAGAAAATATTAGGAAGAGACAGCTATTCTTTGTCCAGGCTAATATTTGGGGTGTCTAAGAGCTATTTGTATAATAGAGCACCTTAGATCTATTCTAATCTCTGATGCAGTTAAAATTCCCATTACATCCTCTGCTTCTTCCTCCCATGTCTTAAATGCCACTTCATCCTCTTCTAGGAGGTGCTTAAATAAGGTAATAAGAACAGAAATATATTATAGATACTTGATATTCTGAGCATTATAAAGGGTAGAATTTGGTTTCTTTTTTTATATTCATTGATTTATTTATTTTTGGCTATGCTGTGTCTTGGTTGCCACATGCAGACCCTCTAGTTGTGGCATCCAGGCTTAGTTGCCCCGCAGCATGTAGGATTTTGATTCCCCAACCAGGGATCAAATATTTGTCCCCTGCATTGAAAGGCAGATTCTTGACCACTGGGCCACCAGGGAAGTTCATGGAAATTGATTTCTTGATTGGCACATAGTATTACAAATTATCTTACTAAAATGTGTGTTCTGAAGAAGAGGAGACAAATTCACACTAAGGAAAATTCATACCTGGAGAGTTTAATCTTTTTGAAAAAAATTTTCTCCAATCATCTTCTTCATGATATACTGAGCTTTTGTACCAACCTGCAATTTAATTTTTCAGTTCTTAGAATACAGCTAAACCTTCTGAGGGCAGAGTTACTAGTCTGGTTTAATAAAAGCAGTGAGCCCTGTACAGAAGGTGAAAAGAGGTGGACTCTATTCATAAGGGAGGAAATTAAATTTTCAAATTTTGATTGATTCTGGAATCCACACTTTTGGGGGCTGATAAGTTGATAATATACTTTACCTGAAGGAAAGCTGAATTTAATAAAGTGCAAATGTGAGTATGTGCTAATTGAAAAAAGTTAGAAAGTGTTAGAAAATCAATTCATTTTGTAAGTACAGTGATAAAGAAGTTACTGCAAGGGGATTTTTGTAACTATAATGAATTAAAGCATTTATCTTGCAAACTTGATAAACAGCAATAGGCACTTTAGAAGGTGAAAATAATTAGTTCCTCAGCTCCCATGTGAGCTCAAATCATTGTTACAATTATATTTATTTATTATAGCAAAATGACTTTTTATTTTAATGCAATACAGGCTTAGAAGCCTATAATCACATCACTTTTTTCCTAATAAGTTTTGTTTGTGTTTATTGTAAGAATGAATTCCCGTTTCTCATGTTATTGACCTTTTATCTCTCTCTCCTTAAGAAGACACAGTAGCACTGAGTTATCTGCTTGTAGACAAGATGGATTTAGAAAAGACGACTCCTCTCCCTAGCCCCTCTCTAATACATTATCTAAATGTCACTCTGTGATTTTATTTGATTTTTTTAGAATAAACATAAGCTCTTGTCACTCCCTTCTTTTTTTTTAATTTTATTTTATTTTTAAACTTTACATAATTGTATTAGTTTTGCCAAATATCAAAATGAATCCACACTCCCTTCTTAACAACCTTCCAATACCCCACAATTACCCAGCATAAAATTATCATAAGACAACTTATAACTCCTGGTAATTAACCCCAAATCATCCTAAACTATTTGTCCCCACCTTAAACTTTGCTTATCAGTCAGATGAACTCCTGTACTACTTGTGTGCATGTCCAGTCATGTCCAGCTGTTTGCAACTCCGTGGACTGTACCCACCAGGCCCCTGTCCATGGAATTTTCCAGACAAGAATACTGAAGTGTGTTGACATTTCCTACTCCAGGGGATCTTCCCAACGCAGGGATCAAACAAACACTCGTCTCCTGTGTCTCCTGCATTGACAGGCAGATTCTTTACCACTGTGCCACCAGGGTAGCCCTGAATGAACTCTTCTGTGCCCTTAAATATGTTGTATATCTGTTACCAAACATAAGTTCATGTGCCTGGTGTGTGTCGTGAGGCCAAATAAACCAAAATGGCAGAGTTTGGAGCAGAGTTTCATTGCAGGGCCAAGCAAGGTGAGTGGGTGGCTCGTGCTCAAAATCCCTGAATTCCTTGATGGTTTTCTGGGAGATTTTATAGGCAAAATTTGGGGTGAAGTCTGCAGGGTACGTGACTTTCTTCTGGTTGGTTGGTGATGAAGTAACTTGGCAGTGCTCTAGGAATCTTGTGCTCAGCCTGCAGTGACCACCCTCCACCTGGATGGGGAGGGTCTTTGTTCCTGCAGAAGATCTCAAAAATACTGTTGTGTATATCCCCTAAGGAGGAACCAGGATGCTGCTTTATCACTGCTTGTTTTTTGATTGCTCCTCCTTTGTTTCTGCATGCCCTTCCTTCTCTCATTAACAACTGTTTGAGTCTGCTCTTTGGTGTTTAGGAAGGTCTAGGAGGCTACGGCCTTTATTCTGCCAAGAAGAAATCTGGGACAAGAAAGGCTTTTTACCCAGGAGGGCCCCACAGGTCCTACTCATTTCAATCATACTGACCTTAAATTCCTCCTGCTCCTTAACTTCTTTTCTATCCTAGGCCTTCCCAAGGACTGACTTTGTGTTCAGAACGCTTCTCACATCTTCCTATCTTGTTAATTCATTTTCACTACTTGTATCTCGGATAAAGTCCGCCTTCTCCAGTAGCCTTTCTTGAGTTCCCTGGCCAGTTCAAATTTCCCCATTTTCTTGGTACCATAACCACTTCACACCTTAGCACCATCGTAGGCTTCTTTATAACACTTTACATAGGCTCAGTAAACCCAGGGCCACAACCTCCCTTATGCCCTCCACTATTCTGAGTGGTACCTAGTAGGTGCTCAAATATTTGTTGAGTGAATAATGATTGATTGTGTCTTTCATCCAGGATGTGGTTGTTTCTTTAGTCTTCTTTTCTGCCATCAGACCTTCAGATCCTGGATGGAAAATCATTGTGTTCACCATACTTAATCGTGTTGGTCCAATAGTGTACCAGTTAAGATAGGCTAAGTTTTGCTCCAGTAATAAATACTGTCAACTTCAGATTGGCACTTGCCAAGAATTTTACCAGCAACTGAACAACAACCACATGGGCATTTGCCATCTGCCTCTGCAGAGATTGAACCCTGCCCTGCTGCAGCTGCCCACCTTCAGCAGCCCCGAGAGGAATTCAGGGTGAGAGTGAGACACTCTGTGTTCCAGGGAAACTGGTGGGACAGGTGATTTCATGATCCCAATCCTTGCATCTCTTCATATTTAGAAAATCATGAAATCCCTTCATGGTGACATTAGCTCCTCATGACTAGCAGAAAAACTTTTGTAAAGTAAGTGCTTGATTGCACAGAATCCCCCTCCACCAAAACCTGGTATATTGAGCTTCTCCCACTGCCTCTTTGGAGCAGTCTCTCAGAGCTATATGAGCTGCTGTCTCCCAGGCTGCCGTCCTCATTTTGCCCTCAATAAAGCTTAACTCTCAACTTGCACATTGTGGATCATTTTAGACAACAGTACTGCAAAATTTTAGAGTATTAGCACAAAAGTTTATTTCTCTCTTATTTGGTGAATAGCAATAATGACTGTAAAACAGATGGGGTCTAGCCTGTATACTGACTAGAAACAAGGGGTTTGTCTTGTCTTGTTCAGTCACTCATCATGTCTGACTCTTTGTGACCCCATGGACTACAGCACACCAGGCTTCCCTGTCTTTCACCAATTCCTGTAGGTTGCTCAAACTCATGTCCATCGAGTCAGTGATGCCATCCAACCATCTCATTCTCTGTCGCCCGCCTCTCCTCCTGCCCTCAGTCTTTCCCAGCATCAGGGTCTTTTCCAATGAGTTGGCTCTTTGCATCAGGTGGCCAAAATACTGGAGCTTCAGCTTCAGCATCAATCCTTCCAATGAATATTCAGGACTGATTTCCTTTAGGAGTGACTCATTTGATCTCCTTGCAGTCCAAGAGACTCTCAAGAGTCTTCTCCTGCATCACAGTTCAAAAGCACCAATTCCTTGATGCTCAGCTTTCTTTATGGTCCAACTCTCACATCCATACCTGACTACTAGAAAAGGCATAGCTTTGACCATACAGACCTTTGTCAGCTAAGTGATGTCTTTGCTTTTTAATACACCATCTAGGTTGGTTATAGATTTTCTTCCAAGAAACATGCTTCTTTTAATATCATGGCTGCAGTCACCATCTGTAGTGATATTGGAGCCCAAGAAAAAAGAAAAAAGAAAAACAAAAAACCAAAGGGATTAGTTGATTAATGATTCATGGAGAAATCAGAGCAGAGTGTCGAGGAAGAAGAAATTTTCCTCTAACATTCTAGATTCTTCTGGCTGATCTAAGAATTAAATTGATATGATGCAGGTTAACAGGAGAAAATCAAACAAAGTTTAGTAACATGGATACATGGAAGAAACCCAGGAAAACAAACAAACAAAAAAATCACTCAAATGGCAACAACCCTCACTTTAAATACTATCCTCAGCTGAAGATAAGAGAGGATGTCACGGTGGGGAAAACACAGTAAACAAGAATAAGGTTGTTGTGCAGATTTAAGTCCTTACCTTCTCTGTTCATGGGCTTCCCTGGTGGCTCAGCTGGTAAAGAATCAGCCTGCAATGCAGGAGACCTGTGTTCGATCCCTGGGTTGGGAAGATCCCTTGGAGAAGGAAAAGGCTACACACTCTAGTATTATGGCCTGGAGAATTCCATGGACTCTGTAGTCCATGGGGTTGCAAAGAGTTGAACACAACTGAGTGACTTTCACTTCACTTCTCCATTCATAAGAATTTCTAGACATGTGGTCATCTTCCTCTTTCTGATAAAGCAAGGGAGACACCCTTACAGATGGAGATTGCCCTTATGTGTAGATATTTCTTCAGAGAAGGTGATGGCACCCCACTCCAGTACTTTTGCCTGGCAAATCCCATGGACGGAGGAGCCTGGTAGGCTGCAGTCCATGGGGTCTCTAGGAGTCGGACACGACTGAGTGACTTCACTTTCACTTTTGACTTTCATGCATTGGAGAAGGAAATGGCAACCCACTCCAGTGTTCTTGCCTGGAGAATCCCAGGGACGGGGGAGCCTGGTGGGCTGCCATCTCTGGGGTCGCACAGAGTCGAACACGACTGAAGTGACTTAGCAGAATAGATATTTCTTGCAAAAAGGTAATTCCTACTTGGTTTTCAGAATTTTTCTCATATCTTCTATTTCTTAAAAAATAATCAGCTTAAAATAATTAATGTGCCAAAGAGAGATGCATTTTGGGGTGGCAAATTTTCCTCCCCTACAATAATTAACTTTTTATCTCAATTATAATCTAAGGAGGACTCTCCCCAATTTGTTATTCTAAAAGTTAATCAATTATGATCATGTTTAATAGATAAAACTTTAATTTGGCTAAATATCCATGAATTCAAAACCAATACTTAGAAAATTATAGGTTTCAAGGTACTGTTATGATCCAAGGAAAGGATTTTAGGCAACTCTAGACTGCGTGTTGAGAGCAATGTGAACTATGCTCAGTAGAAATTATGCTCAGTAGAAATAGATAAATAAATATCCTGTTCTTCTGCTTTCACCACAGAAAGATGTGTTATCAGAGAAAACAGGAAATTAAACATAGGAACCATCCAATATCTTTGCTTGACTAGACTCACCAAACCAAAATGATTTCACCGAATAAGATTTGTGGCTTGTCTACAACTATTTATGTGTAATCAAAAATTCTCAGTGTAGGTGGCACAGGGGAATATATACAGCATAGGCCTTATCTTCCAAATACCACAAAAGTACTGGAAAGAGTGAGGCTTTGTAGGTGGTACCAGTGGTAAAGAATCTGCCTACCATTTCAAGAGACACAAGAGAGACTGATTTGATACCCGAGGCAGGAAGATTCCCTGCTAGAGGAAACGGCACCACCATTCCAGTATTCTTGCCTGGAAAATGCTATGGACAGAGTTGCCGGGTGAGCTACGGTTCATGGAGTTGCATACTGACTTGGCTGAGAATGCACACACTCCACATATTTGTATTAGAACCATAAATTTTCACTGCAATATTGAACCCCAGTCTGATAACAAGTGTTCATTTTTAGCTTTCTTCCTTTTCTTCTTTTGAGCATCTTACTCCAACAGAGAGAAACTAGACTCTCATTATCTATCATATATTTACCGATTTGGCTCTAATCTAGTATACATATAAACAGTTTTTGAACTCACTTATACCCCTGTGAGAAAGATTTTATCAGCTAGATAACAACATTCATGTACAGTCTTTTGGTCTTGCTGTATCTGAAGACCCCCTGGAGAAGGGAATGTTGACCCACTCCAGTACTCTTGCCTGGAGAATCCCATGGACTGAGAAGGCTGGTGGGCTGCAGTCCATGGGGTCACACAGAGTCAGACACGACTGAAGCGACTTAGCTCCTTCGTATCTGGTTTAGACACAGTTTTCCAGTTATCTAAGTTTATTTTTCTCTTCCCTACCACAAATGAATGAATGAATGTGGTTACTATTCAATTGTAGTGCATTTAATGCTCATTTGTTAGTGTTTGTATTCTATTTTGGGTTCTTACCTATTTTGGCTGCTTTTATTGTTTTTTGTTGTTTTCTATTTTGAGTATGTGAAACATTACTATGGGTCTTTGGGTCAGAGCTACACACACACACACACACACACACACACACAAAAAGTACATGCTTCTCTATGTACGCAGAGAAACATCATTCTCTCCTGTCCCTGCTACCGTGTTCCCACTTCTCACAACAGTCTTTCACTAGTCCTTATAGGTAATTCATTGTTTTCATTTCTGGTTTATCCTCCCAGTATTTGGTTTGCACAAATGAACAGGTACGTATGTTTTTTCTTATGTTCCTTTTCTTAAGTAAAGTTTGCATACTGTTTTGTGCCTTGTTTTTTTCACTTAGCAGTATGTTTTTGAAAGCATTCCATATCAGGTCATGAACTTATTATTAATTCTTTTATTACAGTTGAGTAGGATTCTGTTCTATAAGATATGCTAGAGTTTACTCAACCGCTTTCCTATGTATGAATATTTAGGTTGTTTCCATATTAAGTAATTACAAACAATGCTACAATGAATGACCTTATGCATATGTATTTCTGTATTATTGGAAGTGTATTTTGAGGGTAGATTCCTAAATGTATGATTGTTGGTCTGAGCCATATGTGCTATATCCTTGTGTTAGGCAGTGCTAATTTCATTTTAGAAGGGCTATATATCTATTTTCATTTCTAGCAGCAATGTATAAGAGTGTCTATTCCCCAATTGTTTCACTTACAGAATGTTCTGTTGTATTTTAAAACTGTTCCAGTCTCTAACAGATCAAAAATGACATCTTAGCATTATCTTAATTTGCAATTATCTCATTATGAGTGAGGTTAAACATTTTCTCCTTATTTGAGAAGACTTATCAGTTCAGTTCAGTTGCTCAGTGGTGTCCGACTCTTTGCAGCACCATGAACCTCAGCACACCAGGCCTCCCTGTCGATCACCAACTCCTGGAGTCCACCCAAACTCAGGTCCATTGAATCGGTGATGCCATCCAACCATCTCATCCTCTGTTGTCCCCTTCTCCTCCTGCCCTCAGTCTTTCTCAGCATCGGGGTCTTTTCAAATGAGTCAGCTCTTCACATCAGGTGGGCAAAGTACTGGAGTTTCAGCTTCAGAATCAGTCCTTCCAATGAACACCCAGGACTGATCTCCTTTAGAACCGACTGGTTGGATCTTCTTGCAGTCCGAGGAACTTTCAAGAGTCTTATCCAACACCACAGTTCAAAAGCATCAATTCTTTGTGTTCAGCTTTCTTTATAGAGGGCCATTATTCCCTGCCTTGCTCAGATTGCATTCTTGGAAGTCATACTATAAGTCAATAAAACCCTGAAGCATGAATACTCAGGAAATACTAAGCACATGCTGTTCCTAGTAAAATAACTTTATTTTCATATGTATTTTTTTTTTTACTTTTAGAGATGACTTTCCATAAATTTATCTCAAATGTAATGAGTTTGTTAGGTTACTATTCTGGCTAAAGAAATCACTGAATAACAAATATAGTAAGAAGACATGCTGAGATAAAGGTCCTTATGTTACTTAAACAGAAAAAGTGAAGTCACTCAGTTGTGTCCGACTCTTTGTGACCCCATGGACTGTAGCCTAGTTCCCTTTAGACTTTGTTTATTGTGATTTTTTTTCATGAAAATTAAAAAATATTGTCGAACTTACCTTTTTGTTATTGCCTCTGAATTCTGAGTCATAGTTAAAAAAACCTTTCTCTGTGAAGTTAAAAAAATTCATCTGTGTTTTCTCTTATCATTTGTGGGTTTTTTTCCATTTTGGTTCCTAATCCATTTGGAGTTTATTCTTGTTTATGGTGTGAAATATGGTTTAATTTTATCTCCCCCCCAACAATGACTCCTTAGTTGACCCATCACCATTTATTTGAAAACCTCCACCTTTACCCAGGAATTTAGAATGATGTCTTTGTCAGATAGTCAGCTTCCATGTACACTTGCATCCAGTTATGGACTTTCTATTCTCATCCACTAACCATCTTATCTCTCAAGGCACCAGCTCTATACTTGTACTGGCAGAGACACTAAACAGTATGTTTTAATACCTACTAGGGCTAGTTCTTACCTCATAATTTTTCTTTAGCCATTTTTTCGTACTATTCTTGTATGTTTGTTTTCCCATATGAACTTTAATAGTGATTTTTCTAACTACAGAAAAGCTTGTTTGCATTTTTATTGGAGTTATATTGATTTTATATATTAACTGAGGGAGACCTGACATCTTTATGTTGAGATTTTCTATCCAAGAAAAAGAATGTTATTTCAAGTCTATTTTTGTGACTTTTGAGTTGTTTTACCATTTTCCTCTTAGAGATTTTATACATTTTATATCAAATATATTCCCAAGTATGCTATCTTTTTTAAAAATAAGATTTTAAATGGGTTTTTTCTCTACTTTTATGACCTTTAACCATTTATTACATGTTTATATGAAGACTTTTGTTTTTCCTATGTTAATGTTATAGTTTGTTATTTCACTGAGTTATTTGATTATTTGAGTTAATTTATCATTGATTCCCTGGTGATTTTCCAGTATACTATCATACCATTTACAAATGAAGATAATATTGCTCCTGTATCTATTTTTATTCTCTTGTTTACTTCTGTTGTCTAATTTGACTAATATCCTAGTAAAATATCAACAAGTAAAAGGGATAGTGGAAATGCATGAAGTAATGAATTATCTCCCCTTTAAATAAGATAACTGTTTAAAGAGTAAGGTATACACATACACACATATGTTAAGAAAATATCTATGTCTCAATTCTTATTTTCATGAGTTGTTTTTTTTTTTTTTTTTAAATAATGGATGTTAAATTTTTGTCCAAGTTATTTTCAGCACTTTTGAAATTAATCATAATATTCCCCTTAGATTTAATAGTATGGTGTGTGATATTAATAGATCTCCTAGTGTTAAACTAATCTTACATTTTGGGAACAAATCCTACTTGGTCATGGTACATTATTTTCTTAATATGGTGCTGTATTTTGCTTACTAATATTTTGTTTAAAATTTTTTTACCAGTATTTATGGGTGCAATTAGTCTTTAATGTTCTTCCTTTGTACTGTTTCTGGTTTAAATTAGATTAACATCTTGTTTCATAAGGGAAATTAGGAAGCTTTTCTTCCTTTTCAGTGCTCTGTAATAACTTTAGAGTATTAAGACTATATGGTCTTTGGAAATTTGATAAAACTCCTTTGTAAAAACCTCCAGGTGTGGGGCTTTTTTATTAGTTTGTTTTAAGGATTGTTTGTATTTCTTCTAAAAATGTGTCTGGTTCAACTTTCATACTTGAATGAGGTCAATAATGGGGTTTTATTTTTTTAAGCCAAACAGAAAATCTTTTTTCTTTACTAGATGAACATTTTAGGATGAATTGTGTTCCTCCAAAATCCATATTAGGGCTTCCCAGGTGACGCTAGTGGTAAAAAACCTGCCTGCCTTTACAGGAAACCTAAGAGATGCCCTGTTCAATCCCTGGGTCAGGAAGATCCCTTGGAGGAGGTAAGGGCAACCCACTCCAGTATCTTTGCCTGATGAATCTCATAGACAGAGGAGCCTAGCCGTCTACAGTCCATGGGGTTGCAAAGAGTCAGACACAACTGAAGTGACTTAGTACACACACAAAATTCTTATTGAAGCCCTAAACTACATTATATAGAATGGGGATGAATATGAGTATAATGCCTTTAAGGAAAGATTAAGTTAAAATGTTTCTGCAAGAGTGGGTCCTCAGCTAATCTGACAGTGTCTTCATAAGAAAAGATTGGGACACAAAGAAAGATACCAGGGATGCACGTGCAGAAGAAAGACATGTGAAAATATAGAGAGAAGGCAGCCACCTGCAAGCAAAGGTCGAAATAAACCAAACCTCCTGGCCCCTTTCATCTTGGATTTCTAACCTTCAGGACAACGAGAAAGTAAATTTCTGTTGTCTAAGTCACCTAGTCTGTGGTATTTTGTTCCGGCAGCCCTGCTAACTAACACAGTGAATTAAGCCCACTCACAGCGATTTCTGTGACTGGTATGTTTGGTCTCTATGTGGCATATATTATTTACTTATTACATATGTTGCCTTATGAGATTCTTTCTTTTAAGTTGCATGTAGAGTTTGCTCTTTTATTTAAAAAATGGGGGACTATACAGGAAGGTCTGTTGTTTTGTCTAATGCTACTCTTTCGAATGTTCTTTTTTTAACCTTTTACCACCTAGCTTATCAACTTTCATTTTATTTAGCACCCACATTTTGCCTATGCAACAAGGAACTTTTTATATTTCCCTCTTTCCCCCTCCTCTCTTCCCATTTTCAACTGCAATATTTCTAATTTATCACCATATATAACAACTGGGTATTAGTATTCCACTCTCACCTCTGACCTTGCTTTAGTCTTATATGTATATTCCTACATTTTAAAGTGCTTACATTCAGTCCTTATGCCAAAGTTTTCCTCATCGTTACTTGGTTGGATAGAGCTTGTGCTCTGCTTGGCAGAGGTCAGCAAACTTTTTCTGTAAAGCACCAGATAGTAAAATCTTGGGGCTATGTAGAGCAGGAGACCGCAAACTGTTTCGGCCACAACTCTGTCATAGTATGAAGGTAACCATAGGCACTACAAGTGAGTGACTGTAACTTACCAAACAGGACCTTGGACCACAGTTTGCTAAATAGTACACTGGGATATTTCTCAAAAAGGACAGATATATACAGAATTTCTTAAGTTCTTGTATATTGAAAGTGAAAGTCGCTCAGTCCTGTCCGACTCATTGTGACCCCATGGACTATACAGTCCGTGGAGTTCTCCAGGCCAAAATTCTGGAGTAGATATATAATTCCATTCTCCAGAAGATAGTCCCAACCCAGGAATCAGACCAGGGTCTCCTGCATTGCAGGTGGATTCTTTACCAACTGAGCTATCAGGGAAGCCCCATTTTCTCCTATGAGAACTCCAAAATTACAACTCACAACTGAACAACCATCAATAGGAAAACGTTGGATCCTACCAAAAAGATAACCCACATCCAAGGGCAAAGGAGAAGCCCCAGCAAGATGGTAGGAGGGGTGAAATCACTTTTAGAATCAAACCTCATACCTGCCAGAGACACTTGGAGGGCTCAAACAAACCTTGTGCACACCAGGACCCAGAGACCCCACAGAGACTGAGCCAGAGCTGTGTTTGAGTGTCTCCTGTGAAGGTGTGGGTCAGCAGGGGACTGCTGCAGGGCAGGGGCTCTGGGTACAGCAGACCTGGGTACGGCATAAGCCCTCTTGGAGGAGGTCGCCATTAACCCCACCATAGAGCAGCCAGAACTTACACAGGACTGGGAAACAGACTCTTGAAGGGCACAAACAGAACCTTGTGCACCAGGACCCGGGAGAAAGGAGCAGTGACCCCACACGAGATGGACCCAGACTTGCGGTAAATGTCCAAGAGTCTCCAGTGGAGGCGTGGGTCAAGGGTGGCCTACTTCAGGGTTGGGGGCACTGAGTGTAACAGTGTATCCATGGGGCCTTTTGAAGGAGGCCTTCATAACCTCCACCATAGTTTGGCCTCAGACCAAACAACAGAGAGGGAACACAGCCCCACCCATCAACAGAAAATTGTATTAATGATTTACTGAGCATGGCCCTGCCCATCAGAACAAGACCCAATTTCCCCTCAGTCAGTCTGTCCCATCAGGAAGCTTCTATAAGCCTTTAATCCTTCTCCAGCACAGGGCAGACAGAATGAAAACCACAATCACAGAAAACTAACCAATCTGATCACATGGACCACAGCCTTGTCTAACTAAAAGAAAGTATGAACCATGCCATGTAGGGCCACCCAAGATGGACATGTCATGGTGGAGAGTTCTGACAAAATATGGTCTACTGGAGAAGAGAATGGCAAACCACTTCAGTATTCTTGCCTTGAGAACCCCATGAACAGCATGAAAAGGCAAAAAGATAGGACACTGAAAGATGAATTCCCCAGGTCAGTAGGTGCCCAATATGCTACTGGAGATCAGTGGAGAAATAACTCCAGAAAGAATGAAGAGACGGAGCCAAAGCAAAAACAACACCCAGTTGCGGATGTGACTGGTGATGGAAGCAAGGTCCAATGCTGCAAAGAGCAATATTGCATAGGAACCTGGAATGTTAGGTCCATGAATCAAGGTAAATTGGAAGTGATCCAACAGGAGATGGCAAGAGTGAACATAGACATTTTAGGAATCAGTGAACTAAAATGGCCTGGAATGGGTGAATTTAACTCAGATGATCACTACATCTACTAATGTGGGCAAGAATCCCTTGGAAGAAATGGATCAGCCATCATAGTCAACAAAAGAGTCCAAAATGCAGTACTTGGATGCAATCTCAAAAACGACAGAATGATCTTTGTTCATTTCCAAGGCAAACCATTCAATATCATGGTAATCCAAGTCTATGCCCTGAGCAGTAAAGCTGAAGAAGCTGAGTTGAATGGTTCTGTGAAGACCTATGAGACCTTCTAGAACTAACACCCCAAAAAAGATGTCCTTTTCATTATAGGAGACTGGAAATCAAAAGTCAGAGATGTCTGGAATAACAGACAAATTTTGGCCTTGGAGTATAAAACGAAACAGGTCAAAGGCTAACAGAGTTTTGGCAAGAGAATGCACTGGTCATAGCAAACACCCTCTTCCAACAACACAAGAGAAGTCTCTACACATGGACATCACCACATGGTCAATATTGAAATCAGATTGATTATATTTTTTGCAGCCGAAGATGGAGAAGCTGCAGCCAAAGACAGACGAAGTCAGCAGAAATAAGACCAGGAGCTGACTGTGGCTCAGATCATGATCTCCTTATTGCCAAATTCAGACTTAAATTGAAGAAAGTAGGGAAAGCCACTAGACCATTCAGGTATGACCTAAATCAAATCCATTATGATTATACAATGGAAGTGACAAATAGATTCATGGGATTAGAACTATGGATGAACATTCGTAACATTTTACAGGAAGCAATGATCAAGACCGTCCCCAAGAAAAAGAAATGCAAAAAGGCAACATCATTGTCCAAGGAGGCCTTACAAATAGCTAAAAGAAGAAAAGATGCAAAAGGCAAAGGAGAAAAGGACAAATACACTCATTTGAGTACAGAGTTCCAAAGAATAGCAAGGAGGGATACAAAAGCCTTCCTCGGTGATCAATGCAAAGAAATAAAGAAAAACAATAGAATGGGATAGATGAGATCTCTTCAAGGAAATTAGGGATACCAAGGGAACATTTCATGCAAGGATGGTAACAATAAAGGACAGAAATGGTATTGACCTAACAGAAGTGGAAGATATTAAGAAGAGGTGGCAAGAATACACAGAATAACTATACAAAGAAGATCTTCATGTCCCAGATAACCATGATGGTGTGATCACTCACCTAGAGCCAGACATCCTGGTATGAGAAGTCAAGTGGGGCTTAGGAAGCATCAATATAAACAAAGCTAGTGGAGGTGATGGAGTTCCAGTTGAGCTATTTCACATCCTAAAAGATGATGCAAGTCGCCAGTCCAGGTTTGATGCATGATACTGGATGCTTGGGGCTGGTGCACTGGGATGACCCGGAGGGTTGGTATGGGGAGGGAGGAGGGAGGAGGGTTCAGGATAGGGAACACGTGTATACCTGTGGTGGATTCATTTTGATATATGGCAAAACCAATATAATATTGTAAAGTTAAAAAATGAAATAAAATAAAATATTAAAAAAAAAGATAATGCTGTGAAAGTGCTACACTCATTATGCCAGCACATTTGGAAAACTCAGCAGTGGACACAGGACTGGAAAAGGTCAGTTTTCATTCCAATCCCAAGGAAAAGTAATACCAAAGAATGCTCAAACTACCACACAACTGCACTCATCTCACATGCTAGTAAAGTAATGCTCAAAATTCTCTAAGCCAGGCTTCAGCAATACGTGAACCATGACCTTCCAGATGTTCAAGCTGGTTTTAGAAAAGGCAGAGGAACCAAAGATCAAATTGCCAACATTTGCTGGATCATCGAAAAAGCAAGAGAATTCCAGAAAAACATCTATTTCTGCTTTATTGACTATGCAAAAGCCTTTGACTGTGTGGATCACAATATCCAACCTAGACAGCATATTAAAAAGCAGAGACATTACTTTGCAAACAAAGGTCTGTCTAGTCATAGCTATTGTTTTTCAAGTAGTCATGTATGGATATGAGAGTTGGACTATAAAGAAAGCTGAGGGCCTAAGAATTGATGCTTTTCAACTGTGGTGTTGGAGAAGACTCTTGAGAGTCCCTTGGACTGCAAGGAGATCCAACCAGTCCATCCTAATGGAAATCAGTGCTGAATATTCATTCGAAGGACTAATGCTGAAGCCGAAACTCCAGTACTTTGGCCACCTGATATGAAGAACTGACTCATTAGAAAAGACCCTGATGCTGGGAAAGATTGATAGCAGGAGGAGAAGGGGACAACAGAGGATGAGATTTTGGATGGCATCACCTACTCAATAGCCTTAAATTTGAGTAATCTCCAGGAGTTGGTGATGGACAGGGAAGCCTGTTGTGCTGCAGTCCAGGGGGTCATAAAGAGTTGGACACAACAGAGTGACAGAACTGAAGTGTATATTGAAAATTTTTCATTGGCTTTTGTTGCAACCATGGTGTTTGAAAGGCAGATTGGTTACAAAATCTTTGGTTCATATATTCTTTCATTGAATTTTTAAGAATTGGAAGTCCTGCCATTGCCTTGATTTTTATGTTTTGTAAAGTCAGACATCTTTATATGGCATTTTGCCTGCATGTCTTGAAGATCTTCCTCTTTGAAATCCAATAGTTTTATCTAGGATATGTATCAGAATTGATTGATGTGGTTTAACTTGCAGATGGTGACTGCAGCCATGAAATTAAAAGATGCTTACTCCTCAGAAGAAAAGTTATGACCAACCTAGATAGCATATTGAAAAGCAGAGACATTACTTTGCCAACAAAGGTCTATCTAGTCAAGGCTATGGTTTTTCCAGTGGTCATGTATGGATGTGAAAGTTGGACTGTGAAGAAAGCTGAGCACTGAAGAATTGATGCTTTTGAACTGTGGTGTTGGAGAAGACTCTTGAGAGTCCCTTGGACTGCAAGGAGATCCAGCCAGTCCATTCTGAAGGAGATCAGCCCTGGGATTTCTTTGGAAGGAATGATGCTAAAGCTGAAACTCCAGTACTTTGGCCACCTCATGCGAAGAGTTGACTCATTGGAAAAGACCCTGATACTGGGAGGGATTGGGGGCAGGAGGAAAAGGGGATGACAGGGGATGAGATGGCTGGATGGCATCACTGACTTGATGGACATGAGTCTGAGTGAACTCCGGGAGTTGGTGATGGACAGGGAGGCCTGGCGTGCTGCGATTCATGGGGTTGCAAAGAGTCGGACACAACTGAGCGAATGCACTGAACTGAACTGAACTTGTCCAGGTAATTTTTTAATTTCTTTCAGTGTGTACAACTGGGTTTCATTTTATATTTTTGGAGAATTTTCTGAGATTAGAGTATTGAATATTATCTCTGGTCCACTGTGTTTTTGTTTTTGTTTTTTTTCCTCCAGTGACTCTGATCATACTTTTGTTATTCTTTCTTTGCCTGTCTTCCATTCCACTGCTTTCCATCTATTCCTTTTAATTTCTTTCTTTATGTCATTTTCATTCTCTTGATTATTTTCCTGTATTTCTTGATTGTACCTATAAATTTTCATTTGAGTCTATTTTCCCTTGAGTATTTTAAAGCATTTTTGTATTTACAAGGGCTTAAGTGTTAAGGTGCCAAACTAACATCCACATTTTTCATATGAGAAATCTGAGAGTTTATGCCCTGAACAAACTATAGACCTGTTGGAATGGAAGTTCATGAAGTAGAATCCAGGATCGCTGAGTCCTAGGGAGCAATGCTTGCATAACAAGATGGCCTCATCCACATTAGTGCAGAACAGAAGAATCACAACACTAGAGTCACTCTATATGGGTCTGCAAACGCTAAAATATGAGCTCCAATATCTGGAACAGAGGCTGGGACCATAGTAGATATTGAAAAATGTTGCTGCATTATTATTGAATGAGTCATATCCACATTGAAACTGCAAAATACCCCGTCTTTAGGACACCAGACTACAGATTGTAGGCTAGCAGTTCTTGTGATGGTTGATATCTGTATTGACCAGCAAACCACTTACAAGCCTCCTACTCTCCCAGTATCCAGCTGCTCTTGTTGTTTCCCCACTACCCTGCAGCTTTATCCCATCTGCCCTAACAGTCACACGTCTCCCTGCCAAATGGTAACCAAAGCTCTGTGGGAAACTTGAGGGTAAGACTAAAAGTACTAACTAGATAAGTGGTTTGTAGTCTACTTACACCAGATTTTTTTTTTTTTTTTTGACTATTTACTGGACAAAGTGGAAACTCTCCTAAAAAGATCCTGAGGGTTAGACCGTGTAGCAAAAGCCATCGAAGATTATCTGTGGATTTGTCTATAGAGAACAGAGATATGTTTGGGGAGGAGGAGGTAGAAATAACCAAATAGTTGAAGAGCATAAATTTTACAGATTTCTATCCCCTCTCCATTTTTAAAGATCTCCTTAATTACACAGACCTATGTGGCAACTCTCCTGCTTTTATATTTGCTTCGTTTCACTTATTTAGTCATTTACTTGCTCCCAGCTACTGGGGAATATATGCAATAGGAAGTGTAGGTGTTTTATTCAGTGAGGTAGTACAGTGGAATATTGAATGTGAACCTCCTTGAACCAATTCTTCCCCTAATCAGTCAGAGTATGCACATTGCCCGGAGAATAAGACTGTTGTGGCAGGAGTGCAAAAGAAAAGAGACAAGTTTCAGTGTTTGTCTTCCAGACTGGCAGTGAGCATCAGAAATCAGAGTCGGCACCAGGAGACTGCTGAAAGCTCTCAGTCTCCTGTGCCAGGAAGCAGAGAGGGAGACTAGCCAAGGCGTGTGGGCCTCGGCAGCACTTGAGCAAGGTCATTGTGTTCCTGATTCTGGGGAGCCTCATTAGCACTTCTTGTCAACGCCAAGGGAGTTTTCATCAAAAACTGCTGCCTGAACTTATCCAGGTGATGCCCACCAGTGCTCAGAGACTTTGCTGACATCTATTTAAATAGGCTCATATAGGCCCTACTTCCCTCCCCTTTTCTTCCCTCTCCCAGTCCCTTTTTCAGTCCCTAGGACCTTTGTAAGTCAAATGCTTGAAAACAGAATGCAGTGGGCCATGAAACCCAGAGTTGATCATGCTGTAAAGAGAATGTCCGTGGTGCATTACTTGAGGGAGATGAAGCAGTGGAGAAATTCTCAACTGTGAAAAGTGAAAGTGAAAGGCACTCAGTTGTGTCTGACTCTTTGCGACCCGATGGACTGTGTAGTCCATGGGATTCTCCGCACCAGAATACTAGAGTGGGTAGTTTTTCCTTTCTCCAGGGGCCCAACTGTATTGCAGGAATTTTTAATGCTTTTAGGTGAAAACAGACATTCTGGGGACGCCAGCTCTTTAAATTATGAAAATGTAGACTAGAAACATTTTTGAATGTGTACGTATGATTTAGGTAGGACTAAAGAGAAAAA
This sequence comes from Bos mutus, assembly GCF_027580195.1. Classification (NCBI taxonomy): domain Eukaryota; kingdom Metazoa; phylum Chordata; class Mammalia; order Artiodactyla; family Bovidae; genus Bos; species Bos mutus. The sequence continues at coordinate 64,730,970 of NC_091621.1, read as the reverse complement.
TTTAAAAAGAATTACAGCACTGTCGTGAGGTTGCTCTGGTGGCTGGTGTAATTGAACTAGTCATTCCATGTACTGCAATTTACTTTACTAAATCTACTGATTCAAGTGTTAATGTCATTCAAAGACACCCTCACAGACACATCCAGAATTATGTTTGACCAATATCAATGGCCTTGGCAAGTTGATACATAAAATTACCCATCCTAGGGGCATAATAAACACTCTGGATATAGTGAACCAATTTGGGGGATGGGTACTGCAAGAGAAGGCTCTCAAAACTATTTTTCCTTCTTTAACTGTTTTATTGGATCTCCTGAAAGAGAGATAAGCTCAAGATGGGGAGAATTGGGATAAGTAATTTTGGGGAAAGAGTAAAGGAAGTAAAATATATCCTCTGTATCTTTATTTTTTATGAGACTGTGATGATGTATGTACACGATTTCTGTCACAGAGAGCACAACCAGGTAAACTTTAGTTTGAAATAGTAGAGGAAGAAAAAGGTTGTATCATTTTGAGGTCTGGCACAGAACTCCTCCTAGAGAGAGAAGAGTCATGTTCAGTCATAAGTATGAGGATCAGGCTCTTTGGGAATGAGCAAATGGTTTGTGATAAAACAGAGAGTTAGCTAAACATTTCTGCAACAGAAATGATCTTAACCTTGGTGGCAGCTATGGATAAGCGAGCTTGGTTTGAGGAGAAAGATGGATAGTGACATCATGCAAGGTTAGAATCCTACTAGGAAAAATGGCCACCACAAATTCCCTAGGTCAGTTCAAAAAGCGAGGTGTCTAATTGTCAATGTTAAGTCATTTGTCCTGCTGTGCAGCTAAGTAATCCTACCTCTTTCCTCGTTATCTCTAAACTCTTAAGTTAGATCTGAAATACACATCACCTTGGATTGGAGGCTTTTGAGAGAACAAAGGTATATATGTGTGATTTCAATGGACCAATGGGGTGCAGAACAAACATGTAGGAGATATCACTTGTGACAGAGAGTAAGAATTAAGCTGAAATGACACAGAGAAACATGGGCTTGCCTACCACATCTCTACCCAAGTAATTATTGGGAATTTAAGGAGTTCAAGCCAATTTCATGCAAATATTCATATAGTCACCACAGCCAGCTGGAAAAATTAAATATGTTCAGATATTTGGATTACATTGTAACAGAAAACTTTTCTGATGTACGTCTTCATTTAGTTTTCAAAAAAAAAAAAAAAAAAAAACTGTTGGCCTATATTGGAAGGCCTACCTGGGGTTACAGTCAAAAGTGTATGAAATCGTGCATTGGATATTTTGATCCACGTTTGTCCTTTGGTTCCTTTTCCTTAAAAACTAAGCTCTGGCACATTTGCTCTGGGTTGTTTTCTCTTCTTTTCTCTGTGTACATGCTGTTGCTTTCATATTCATGCTCAGTGGTGTGTTCTCTGAAACCTATATCAATCAAAGCCTTTCAAAACAGAGCCAATGTGGAGAAGATCTGGAGGTCCCCGCTGGAGTCTCACTTTGAGGTGGACTTGGAAATCAAAAAATGCAAATTGTGTTAGTAATCAAAACAAGCTCAAAGAATATTTGCTTGGGCAGCACTGTAGAGAGCAGTAATAAAATTAAAAAGCCCCTGTGGGTAGTTACATATAAAAAATATTTCTTTACTTATACAAGGACAGATAAATGGTGAAATAAATTAGGATCCGAAACCCACTTTGGAAGAAGCCTGTGAGAATGGCCCTTTACAGACCCCAGCTCGTTGTCAGAGTCTTCCATACACCCTAATGGCTCCTCTGCTGTGGTTGCCAGGGACTGATATTCAATCTCATAAAATAAGAGTCAGAATCTCTTCATTGTTTCAAATTGGAGGCTAAATATTCTAATAGGAAGTGGCACCTGGAAACAGGGACTGAGTATCATGCCAAGGATGTGGAAGGTAAGCCTTGGCTTTTTAAGTCTTTCATTGGCTCATTCATTGGGCTAACAGATGCTTACTAATTCATCATACTTGCTCACTACTGCAGAATACAAACACGATTTAGATATGTTTCTTTACATAAAGGAACTTTCCATTTAAAAGGAGAAAGAAGGAAGATACACATAGTCAGAAGTGCCACAGATAAGGAGTGCTAAATATTATGAGAGTATTATTAGGTATATTTTCACTACTGCTATTATTGTGTTTTTAAGTTATTGAAATGGATGAGGCACTATAGATTTAAGAGGTCTATACTTTATGTCTGCAATTCTTTACCTCTCACTCATCCCTCAACCCACTGTAATCTGATATTCATCCTCACCAACTTCTAAGAACTATGCTTTGCACACATTATCAATGACCTCCTAAACCTAAAAACTTCAAAAGATCTTAAGTCCTCAAAGCAACCTGATGTCCATACCTTTACTTCCTTCTTTATTTTCTGTTCCATATTGAGAAGGCAGACAAACGCTTCCATTAAGGAGTTGATTTCACCATCAGCTTCCAAAATGGCCTCTTCTATTTTCTCCCTGTGTCTCTGGTTTCTCTTTTCCAAGTCTCTTCCTTTGCCTACGCCATCAATCAAACTGACGCTTTTATCTTGACATCCTTTCCTCTTCTCTTTTCTACTCCCTTTTCCTTGAAAAGTCCCACATGTGAACGGAGCTTTTCCCATCAGCCTTATGTTGTGGACTCCCAGATTGCTATCTTTAGTTACAGTATTTTTTGTGATCTCTATTTCTAAATCCCTAGTGAGAAAATCCAACTGGATGTCAGATATCCCAAATTCCTAGTTCTGAAATTGAATTCATTAAATTCCTTCTACATGCATTTTCTATCTGCCCAAATCAGCCCTCATCCTATTTTCTTTATTTCCGGATGGTCCTACCATAATGATACTCAATGGCTAAGCCGGAAACATAGGGGTCACCCTTCCCTCCTTCACTGCTTGACACTTACCAAATTCCCAATATCAACTGAACCCACCATATTGTCTTCATCTGCAGAGTTAATTATGGCCTTCATATTTTATTTACATTATTAAAATAGCTTTCTAATGAGTCTTTCCACCTTTTAGCCTTTCTTCCAATCCATCCTTCACACTGCTACCAGAATTATCTCTGAGGAACCCCAGATAGTTGAGGACAATGGTGGCTGCCTATGTCCATATTTCTTAGTATTTCTTCCACAAACAATATGGATCAACAAGGAGGAAAAATCAATACGTTCAGCCTAATTTAGAGACAGGGAATAATAAAATTCATACAAATTCTAAGGCAGAATTCTGAACAAGCAAAATCCAGCCTGAGGTCTCTCATCTGCTGCTGCTGCTGCTAAGTTGCTTCAGTTGTGTCCAACTCTGTGCGACCCCATAGATGGCAGCCCACAAGGCTCCACCATCCCTGGGATTCTCCAGGCAAGAACACTGGAGTGGGTTGCCGTTTCCTTCTCCAATGCATGAAAGTGAAAAGTGAAAGTGAAGTGGCTCAGTCATGTCCGACTCTTAGCGACCCTATGGACAGCAGCCTACCAGGCTCCTCCATCCATGGGATTTTCCAGGCAAGTGTACTGGAGTGGGGTGCCACTGCCTTCTAGCACTTCCTAAAGCAAGACCTTGCAGTAAGCAAAGAGAGGCTGGAACGATTCTGGGAAAGAGAAGGTGAGAGCTGGAATTGGCTTAGAATTAACTCAAACCTGCCGCCAGAAAGATTAAGCCTTTAAGAAGGCTGGAAATACTAAATGTGTCCGGTAGATCAGAGCATAGATGAAAGAAAGGAATTTAAAAGTATGTAGGATTTGAGGAGGCAGTTTTTGAAAGGCTTACCTTCTGGAGCGAGAAAAAAAAAAGGCCAAAAGGAAGGGAGAAGAGCTAGTTGGCAATTAGTTTGTTTGGGTTTTTATAATAAAAGACCATAAACTCTGTGACTTATAACAAAATATATTAGTTTTCACCATTCTGAAGGCTGGAAGTCTTGAGATCAGGGTTCCAGCATGGTCTGGTGAAGACCTGCTTCCAGGTCCTTTTATTGTTTTATCCTTATGTAGTGGGGAAGGCAATGGCACCCCACTCCAGCACTCTTGCCTGGAAAATCCCATGGATGGAGGAGCCTGGAAGGCTACAGTCCATGGGGTTGCTGAAGGTCAAGCAGGACTGAGCGACTTCACTTTGACTTTTCACTTTCATGCATTGGAGAAGGAAATGGCAACCCACTCCAGTGTTCTTGCCTGGAGAATCCCAGAGACGGGGCAGCCTGCTGGGCTGCCGCCTATGGGGTCGCACAGAGTCAGACATGACTGAAGTGACTCAGCAGTATGTAGTGGGAGACTCTAGGGAGCTCTCTCAGGTCTCTTTTATGAGGGCACTAATTCATGTATGAGGGCTCCACCCTCATGACCTAATCACCTCCCAAAGGCCCCACTTCCTAATACCATCACCATGGGGTTTAAGATTTTAACGAATGAAGTTAGGAGAGGACATAGTCAATCCATAGGAACATGTGTGCATTTTTTTCAGGTAAAACATCTATCCTTTTCATCAGATTTTCATAAACATCCTTCCGTCCAAACAGTTTAAGAACGTATGCTTTTGACAGAGATAGGGAAAGTCTGTCAAGATATGTCAGTGCCTTGGGAAAAGGACTATTAGACAGAAAAACAATAATATGTGCTTCGGAAGGAAGAGAATGAGTGGGAGCATTTATTTCATATAGTCAGGCAAAGAACAAACAAACCCACTCTAATTAGACTAAAGATATATCTATGAGGACTGATACTGTGTATAGTACTTTATAAAGTCTGGATTATTCTGTCAGGAGAATGATGAATAATAAATAATTTTAAGATACAAGAAAAAATTTAGAGATGATATATTTCTGAGTTACCAAATGGTAGAAGGCTGAGACTAAGACATTGTAATTCATATACAGAAAATGTGTGGCTATCGGACTGTAGCCACAAGGACAGACTGGCCAATTTGCAGTATTCCATCAGGCAATAACAGGTACCCAGTAGGTGAATCAAAGATGGCATATTTGTTTCTGATGTTTTCTTTATTTATTTTGCTCCATGTGGACAGAACTTATAGTAAGATAGTGAGATAATTAGAAGATAAAAATAAGGTAAGTTCAGTCAGTTAGTTATGTCTGACTCTTTATAACCCCACAGACTGCAGCACGCCAGGCTTCCCTGTCCATCACCAACTCCCCGCACTTGCTCAAACTCATGTCCATTGAGTCGGTGATGCCATCCAACCATCTCATCCTCTGTCATCCCCTTCTCCTCCCACCTTCAAACTGTCCCAACATCAGGGTCTTTTCCAGTGAGTCAGTTCTTCATATCAGGTGGCCAAAGTATTGGAGCTTCAGCTTCAGCATCAGTCCTTTGAATGAATATTCAGGACTGATCTCCTTTATTTTTTTTTATTTTATTTTTAAACTTTACAAATTGTATTAGTTTTGCCAAATATCAAAATGAATCCGCCACAGGTAGGATGGACTTGTTGGATCTCCTTGCAGTCCAAGGAACTCTCAAGAGTCTTCTCCAACACCACAGTTCAAAAACATCAATTTTTCGGTGCTCAGCTTTCTTTATGGTCCAACTCTCACATCCATACATGACTACTGGAAAAACTATAGCTTTGACTAGATGGACGTTTGTCAGCAAAGTAATGTCTCTGCTTTTTAATATGCTGTCTGGGTTGGTTATAACTTTTCTTCCAAGGGGCAAGCATCTTTTAATTTCATGGCCACAGTCACCATCTGCAGTCCTTTTGGAGCCCCCCAAATAGTCTGTCATTGTTTCCATTGTTTACCCATCTATTTTCCATGGAGTGATAGGACCAGATGCTATGATCTTCGTTTTCTGAATGTTGAGTTTTAAGCCAACTTTTTCACTCTCCTCTTTCACCTTCATCAAGAGACACTTTAGTTCTTTGCTTTCTGACAATAAGGGTGGTGTCATTTGTGTATCTGAGGTTATTGATATTTCTCCCTACAATCTTGATTCCAGGTTGTGCTTCATCCAGCCCGGCATTTTGCATGATGTCCTCTGCATATAAGTTAAATTAGCAAGGTGACAGTGTACAGCCTTGACATACTTCTTTCCCAATTTGGAACCAGTCAGTTGTTCCATGTCCTGTTCTCACTGTTGCCTCTTGACCTGCATACAGATTTCTCATGAGGCAGGTAACAGGTCTGGTATTTACATTTCTTTAAGAATTTTCCATGATTTGTTGTGATCCACACAGTCAAAGGCTTTGGCATAGTCAATAAAACAGAAGTTGATGTTTTTCTGGAACTCTTGCTTTTTTGATGATCCAGCGGATGTTGGCAATTTGATCTCTGGTTCCTCTACCTTTTCTAAATCCAGCTTGAACATCTGGAAGTTCATGGTTCACGTATTGCTAAAGATTGGCTTGGAGAATTTTGAGCATTACTTTGCTAGTGTGTGAGATGAGTGCAATCGTGCGGTAGTTTGAATATTCTTTGACATTGCCTTTCTTTGGAATTGGAATGGAAACTGACCTTTTCCAGTCCTGTGGCCACTGCTGAGTTTTCCAAATTTGTTGGCATACTGAGTGCAACTCTTTAACAGCATCATCTTTTAGGATTTGAAATAGCTCAACTAGAAAAATAAGATAGTAAGATAATTATTTAACAATAATATTTTATAGATACTGGAAGCGTGGCTGTGGCTTTTCTGTATCTAGTTTCATTATTGTCATTATCAGAGCTAACATTGGCTCCACCTTTCTTATTGGGCTATTAAGTTACATACATCACCATGTTTAACCCTTAACAAAAGTCAGTATGTAACATATACTGTTATTATACCAGTTGTAGGGAAGTTGAGGCTGATGGCAGCTAGCCCACTTCCCGTAAGGTGGCACCCCCACCTTGGCCTATGGGATATTGAAAGCCATTTTGCTACTGTGCTCCTTGCAGAATGTTTCCATTTTAGTTATGAGAGAGCACTGAGAAGAGAAAATTAGCATTGGGACAACCTGGAACAGTGATTCAGGATGATGCAGCCTCTAAAAAGGAATCAAGAACATGGGTTCTGATTTGCATCAAACTGCAAACAGATTGCCAAGTTGCAGGATTCCTAGAGGAAAATGCAGAGAAAAGGAGAAAAGAAATGGAGATGTAGTGAGAGAGAAAAGGAAAAGCTGGCAAAAACAGGAAAAAAAAAAAGCAAGCTAGCAGAGACTAGAGACATCTGAGAAGAACAGGAACGTGGCTGCTTCCCCTCATTCTCCACCCACACGAGCACTTGCGCTGAGCTGTGTGAAAATCTGTGAAGCATAAGAAAGAGCCCACAGTCCATTATTGTTTCCTTTTCAGATTTTTATGAAAACTATTCTTGAATTCAAGGAAACCATTTTCTTCCCCTATGTATTTAGATTTCTTCAGTGTCTCAGGTTGGGATCTTCAATTTAATAAAATTTTGTTGACATATAAGCTTTTCAAGGTATAATTTTCAACTACTGGCTTGAACTGCTTTTCCTATACATTTTGTTTATGACTTTTAAAACTCATTTCCTTTAAAACTCTATCAGTACCAAATAGAATAAAGAAGTCTGCATACTCCAGAATTATAGGTAATTTCCTTTTTAATGAATTTTACATAGTGGAATCCAATGTCCCTAGTAATTGACTAATAGTAGTAACGGTAGCTTCTGGGTGCTGACAGAGGATCAGACTCTGTGCTAAGAAGTTAACATGGGTTAACGCATGGAATTTGTCTATAATCCTGTGTGGGACATCGTGGCAGAGACTGCGGGTTACTTACCAGTCTAATTTTTCTTTTCCTCTCTTCTACCCAAACTTTAGCTGAAGTGATAAAGTGTTCGCTAAAAGATTCCCTTTCCAAGCCCACATGGTAGCTTCACAAGGCCCTGGGACTGAGTTCTGTCCAGTGAGAGGTGCACAAAACTGTCGTGTGGATTTGATGCTGTCAGGAGCTTCCCTTTGAGCCCACCCTCTACCTTCACCTTGCCTTTTTTACTTTCTGGAACACAGGTGTGATGCCTAGTGACTCAGCAACCAGCATGGACTACGGGAGCCTGAGGAAGGAAGCCTGTGCTGAGCAAGGGGGAGCAAAAAGCCAGAAAGATCTTAGGTTCTGAATGACTTCCTGAAGCCCCCGCTACCATAAGCTTTGTGATTCTTGCATCTGTACCTTTTTAATGAGATAGATTAATCCATATGTGTTTGCTGCTGCTGCTGCTAAGTCACTTCAGTCATGTTCGACTCTGTGCAACCCCATAGACAGCAGCCCACCAGGCTCCCCCGTCCCTGGGATTCTCCAGGCAAGAACTCTGGAGTGGGTTGCCATTTCCTTCTCCAATGCATGAAAGTGAAAAGTGAAAGTGAAGTAGCTCAGTAGTGTCCAACTCTTAGCGACTCCATGGACTGCAGCCTACCAGGCTCCTCTGCCCATAGGATTTTCCAGGTAAGAGTACTAGAGTGGGTTGCCATTGCCTTCTCCCCATATGTGTTTAAGTCACTGTATTTTGGATAGTCTATTTAATACTATTCCCCAGAATTCCTAGTTGGCACACAGGTATTATCTCAGTTGTATGAATGAAGAGTCCTATGGTTTAGCCACGTTATGTAACTTTAGTAATTGGATTCAAACTGGGGCCTGATTCTAGAACTCAACAATTTACTATTGATAGAGAAATTTTTATTGTGAACATCCAAGTCATCTAGCATTCAACAATTTTTCAAAGCAGAAATAGTAATTCATAGAGGAGAAGAGACCACAGCAAGTCAAGGTCATGAATTCCTTTCCCAAGGAAGTCAGATTCCTTTCAACAATTTGCTACTGACTCTGGCTACTCCTCAGCTCCTTACCCCTGCTATACAGTCATCATACAGTCAGCTGGATTAGGGTGTGTACAGCTGTTTACCAGCAGTGAGAAACAGCAAAGAGTACATCCGTGAGGCAGGGCATACGCATGTGCACATAAAATTGTTTGTATTCTAGACCTGGCGATTAGTTTACCTGCAACACTCTACTTTCCTTCTTGCATGTCCTTTCTGATCACAGCCACAGCCATTTACTTCAAGACCTGACACTGCTTTATTCCCCTTCCAGAGGCTGACTCCACCAGTGGGAGCACCAAATGTTAGCCAAACCCTCCATGGATGAGGCTAAGTCAGTCCGATTCCCCAGTTTAACAACAGAGACTGTAGGCTACCTGTAACAGCCTACTGCTGCTGCTGCTAAGTCGCTTTAGTCATGTCCGACTCTGTGCGACCCCATAGATGGCAGCCCACGAGGCTCCCCCGTCCCTGGGATTCTCCAGGCAAGAACACTGGAGTGAGTTGCCATTTCCTTCTCCAATGCATGAAACTGAAAAGTGAAAGTGAAGTTGCTGAGTCTTGTCTGACTCTTAGCGACCCCATGGACTGCGGCCCACTAGGCTCCTCTGTCCATGGGATTTTCCAGGCAAGAGTGCTGGAGTGGGGTGCCATTGCCTTCTCCATGTAACAGCCTAAGGATTATGTAATTACTGGATTTGAAATCATCTATATTTTGGGTCTCTGCAAAACTTATACATAGGCAAAATAAATTGCATAGACAGAAGGATAAAGCAGATGTATAAAGAGAATGGGTTTAGATAATACACAATTATACTAATTGAAACTTCATAGCATCAACTTATTTGGTTGCCTTCTGTTTTTTCTTAAAATTTCAATCTCAACTTCCCTTCTAAGAAGTTTTTGCTATCCTCTCAAAATCAGCTGGTTTCTGCATCTAATATTTCTTCTTTGTACAATATTACTGTTTAAAAAATATTTTAAATAATTAATTAATGTCCGTGACCTCCAAGAAACTGTGTCAAGAGGGCAAAGACAATTTCTCATTTCTGCTGCCTAGACAGTGCCTGGATCATAGAGGTTACTCGATATATATGTGTGGTAAACACTATGACCCGAGAGAAAGAGTCATCTTAATCCTTGACTTTCTTGTCCTGGTCCTAATTATATACAGTGGTACACTGATTTTTATTTCTGAGTGACTAATAAACTACAATGCTCATGATGATAAAAATAACTCCATATTTTCTTTATTTAGCTTCATACATTTATATTTCTTGACAACAAAAGAATATGTAATTAGAGAACATATATTTAATACATGGTTATGTAAACAGAGAAGGAAAAAGCCATAGATGTAGGAAAGTAGAAATTCAAACATTGCATCATGTGAAAAAACAGCACATGTTCAGTTAATTTATTGCTCTATGTTTAAAATGAGGGTAATTATGATTCTTGTGATACCATTACATCAAACTTCTATTTGACCAGCAGTTTAATAAATGGTAAAGTTCAAATTGAAGAATTATGTAGATTTTCTTCACTGACGTCTTCTTCTTTTTTTTTTTTTTTAACCCAAGGAGGGTATAAGGGGTTCAGTTCAAGTTCAGTCGTTCAGTCATGTCTGACTCTTTGAGACCCCATGAATCACAGCATGCCAGGCCTCCCTGTCCATCACCAACTCCCAGAGTTCACTCAAACTCACGTCCATTGAGTCAGTGATGCCATCCAGCCATCTCATCCTCTGTCATCCCCTTCTTCTCCTGTCCCCAATCCCTCCCAGCATCAGGGTCTTTTCCAATGAGTCAACTCTTTGCTATAAGGGGTTAACATTGCTTAAATAAGAAGAGAAAACTTATGGGGAGTGATGTTTTATAGAAAGCTCATTTGGTTGACTGGCATGTCCATGAGAACCTCCTTATTGAGGAAAATAATGGTTTAAAAACCTTCTATGCAACCTATCAACTCAAATGCAAATTTCCATTATATTTTATGAATTCATTTAAATATAAATTATAAATAATACAAAATCATAAACAAGTTCTGGTGGCAGACAGGGAACAAACAGGTTTGTGTCTAGCACTTTGGAAGAAAGGGTTGCCTGGAACAATTTAAGCTAAGAAATGCCACACCATTGCTTTCCTTGAAATCGTGCTTCATAGGTAGCAGATGGCACCACATCAATAGCTGATCGGAGAATAGCACTTGGCATTCTATCCACTGGGTAGGAGGAAAAGAGTGTTTAAATTTTAAGGGAAAAAAAAAAAAAACAGCTCATGAGCAAGATTGGCATACAAATACAGAGAAAATTGCTAAGGAAAAGAGTCACTTTTCTTTCCCTTCAATATCCAGAAAAGTGATGAACAAAAATCTGTTTGTCAGAGCTCAAGTCAAATGATAAAATTTCATTTGGGATTATTTCCCTAGGACTGGTTCTTAAATTTCAAATCATAAGTACTGTCAGGGATATATTCCCTCCTTCCTTAGGTAAACCTACTGGGCTGTTTCTTCACGTGACTTGATGTGTGGTAGGAAAATCGAGGGCTGAGGAGACTATTGGTGCCCAGCCCCATCAACTCGCCATCTTGTTACAGTATGTTATAAGTCACCAGGAAAAAAATCCCACAGTCTCTTCACTCTGTCGTCCTCTTCTCATGCCTCAGGCTGTTCACGCTGGCTGGGTGTGGGCCAAGGCTCTCTGGGGGCTGCCCTGATCGCACGTCTGTCAGCACCTTCTGTCAGCACCTTCTGTCAAGTGCTACGGTCTGAATTCGTCCACCCATGCTCCACTGGAGTTGACCACCAGACGTCATATACAAAGGAGAACATTTAGAAATACTGAATGTTAGGTGGCCTGTGGACTTGCTTTGTGTGTGTGTGTGTGAGAGAGAGAGAGAGAGAAAGAGAGAGATTTAGTTAGTGACAAAGGCTGAAGTTAGTGTTAAAGCTAAAAGTTGTGCTTCCCTGGTGGCTCAGACCATAAAGAATCAGTGCAGGAGACCCAGATTCAATCCCTGGGTTGGGAAGATCCCCCAGAAAAGGGAATGGCTATCCACTCCAGTATCTTGCCTGGAGAATCCCATGGACAGAGGGGCCTAGTAGGCTACAGTCCATTGGGTCTCAAAGAGTCAGACATGACTGAGTGTCTAACACCAACTAAGACTAAAACTTAGCAAATCCCAGCAGTTTCTGTAAGAACCTTGAGTTTATGAAGGTGTCTGTGTTGTATTAGTACAGGCTTCATGAAGAAAACATCCATTACCCCTGGCAAAATACAAGCATAAATCAGATTTCCAATCTAAGAAATCTGGTAAGCAGCCAGGCATTTGTCTACAAAAGTGAGAACAGGATATTCATGAAATCAAGATCAGGGAGAACAAATGGACAAGAAGTGTGTGTGTGTGTGTGTGTGTGAGATTGCTGCTTTTTCTTTTCCCTCAGAAAACATTTCACAGTAAAACTTAAAAAGCTGCTGGCTCTCTAGGCAGAAGATCAGGAAGGGGGAAGGAAGTACAGATGACTGGGCTGGTAATCAAATGATAGGGCTTCCATTAGCCATCTCAGTCACGAGATCTGAAACCATCTGTAGTTAAGAGAGGTAACAGAAACTCTGACGAGTACCTGGAGTTGTACTTTGTGTAGATTAGGTTCTAAAGGTAGAATTTCAAGGGGAATTCTCACATATTCCAATTCAGGCAATAGTAGTCATGGATTTTAGTATTAATCAACCTGGACTATGTTGCCCTGCAGTAATAAACAGTCCCTAAGTTTTAGCAGCTTAAACTCAAGATTTGTTTCTTTCTTGTGTTCACTGGCTAGATTTACTTGCAGGTTGGCTGCACGTGCTCTCTTCATTCTGCGATCCAGCCTGTGTGGGTGCTCCTCTCAGGATGTCCGATTCTTGCTGTAGACTGTGCTTAGTCAGTCGTGTCCAACTCTTTGTGATCCCATGGACTGTTGCCCACCAGGCTACTCTGTCCTGGGGATTTTTCAGGCAAGAATACTGAAGTGGGTTGCCATTTACTCCTCCAGGGGATCTTCCTGACCCAGGAATTGAACCTATATCTCCTGTGTCTCTTGCGTTGCAGGCAGATTCTTTATGCGCTAAGCCATTGAGGTAGCTCATTTTGCTGTACATAGTGAGGTGCAAAGGGAAAACTGATTGATGGCTCTTTAAGTTTCTGTGCAGTTAAGGAAATTTTCCCTCCTGCTCACATTCCACCGGCCCAAGCAAGTCACATGGCCAAGCATCAAGTTGATGCCAGTAGAAGATATTTACATGTCTTCCACCAGGAAAGAAAGTTACATGCAATGTGGTGGTGGGTGGGGGAGGGTGGGGTGCATATAATGCTACCATTCCAAGTGTAGAAAGTAACAAGAAAAAGATTAAAATCTGCCATACAAATAGGAGCAACAATATAATCTGGCAACTTGTCACTTAAGGAGGTGTCATAGTGCTGATATACATATGATTACTTAGTATAGAGGTCATGTAAGCAGCCTTGGTCTCTCTATATGTGCAATTGATGAGGTAGTTGTGTTTGAGGAGAGGAGACATGGGTTTTAACACAAGAATCACACAGTCTTCTGGGACAGGTGCACATTTGGGGAAGGCAGTTGGGAACCGAGACTGAGTTTCCAGGAGATGCATCATTCTCGCTTCATTCTATCCCCAGGGATAATCTCTACTGATTGAAACAGCAGCCAAAATCTTCCACACTATTGAATTTGGTATTGTTTTTCCTCCCTCTCTTTTAGTGTCAATCATATACAGTGAAATTACAAAAGTTAAATATTTGTCTAATGAAATTCCATTATCGTTGAGAGGTTATGCAAGCATGTCTCCATAGATACGTCAACTGTGACACTTACTAACTCTTCCTACTTGACCTAGACCTGGAGAGCACAGAACAGTGTTTGCCACTTCTAATGGCTCAAAACGTATGTGTGTGGTGGTCCGTTCTGTTCTGTGGTATAGTGCAGCGTTTAAAGTGTGTACACTGGAGCCAGAGTGCTCAGGTAGCGTTCTGATTTTACTACTTACTACGTGTTTCTTAAGTTTTTTATGTCTCATTTTTCTCACCTGCAAAATAGTTTCTATTATATAACACTTATTAAGGGTTAAGTGAATTTATAATCATGTGTGTGTGTGTGTGTGTGTATGTGTGTGTGTTTGTAAATATATATAGGCTTCCCTGATGGCTCAGTGGTAAAGAACCCACCTGACAATGCAGGAGACATGGGTTCAGTCTCTAGGTTGGGAAGACTGCCTGGAGGAGAAAATGGCAACCCACTCCAGTATTCCTGCCTAGAGAATCCCATGGACAGAGGAGCCTGGTGGGCTACAGTCCATGGGATCAAAAAGAGTCGGACAAAACTGAGCAACGGCACATGCACACACACACACACACACACACTATCAATTATTACAGTGCTTCAGTTCAGTTCAGTTCAGCCGCTCAGTTGTGTCCAACTCTTTGCGAGCCCATGAACCTCAGCACATCAGGCCTCCCTGTCCATAACCAACTCCCAGAGTTCACCCAAACTCATGTCTTGAGTCAGTGATGCCATCCAACCATCTCATCCTCTGTCATCCCCTTCTCCTCCTGCTCTCAATCTTTCCCAGCATCAGGGTCTTTTCCAGTGAATCAGCTCTTTACATCAGGTGGCCAAAGTGTTGGAGTTTTAGCTTCAACATCAGTCCTTCCAATGAATACCCAGGACTGATCTCCCTTAGGATGGACTGGTTGGATCTCCTTGCAGTCCAAGAGACTCTCAAGAGTCTTCTCCAACACCACAGTTCAAAAGCATCGACTCTTCTGTGCTCAGCTTTCTTTATAGTCCAACTCTTACATCCATACATGACTACTGGAAAAACCATAGCCTTGACTAAACGGACCTCTGTTGACAAAGTAATGTCTCTGCTTTTAATATGCTGTCTAGGTTGGTCATAACTTTTCTTCCAAGGAGTAAGCGTCTTTTAATTTCATGGCTGCAATCACCATCTGCAGTGATTTTGGAGCCCCCCAAAATAAATTCAGCCACTGTTTCCACTGTTTCCTCATCTATTTGCCATGAAGTGATGTTACCAAATGCCATGATTTTAGTTTTCTGAATGTTGAGCTTTAAGCCAACGTTTTCACTCTCCTCTTTCACTTTCATCAAGAGGCTCTTTAGTTCTTCACTTTCTGCCATAAGGGTGGTGTCAGCTGCATATCTGAGGTTATTGATATTTCTCCCGGCAATCTTGATTCCAGTTTGTGTTTCTTCCAGCCCTACATTTTTCATGATGTACTCTGCATATAAGTTAAATTAGCAGGGTGACAATATATAGCCTTGATGTATTCCTTTTCCTGTTTGGAACCAGTCTGATTTTCCATGTCCAGTTCTAACTGTTGCTTCCTGACCTGCATACAGGTTTCTCAAGAGGCAGTTCAGGTGGTCTGGTATTCGCATCTCTTGAAGAATTTTCCAGTTTATTGTGATCCACACAGTCAAAGGCTTTGGCATAGTCAATAAAACAGAAATAGATGTTTTTCTGGAACTCTCTTGCTTTTTCAATGATCCAGCAGATGTTGGCAATTTGATCTCTGGTTCCTCTGCCTTTCCTAAAAGCAGCTTGAACAGTTGGAAGTTCTTGGTTCATGTATTGCTGAAGCCTGGCTTGGAGAATTTTGAGCATTACTTTACTAGCACGTGAGATGAGTGCAATTGTGTGGTAGTTTGAGCATTCTTTGGCATTGCCTTTCTTTGGGATTGGAATGAAAACTGACCTTTTCCAGTCCTGTGGCCACTGCTGAGTTTTCCAAATTTGTTGGCATATTGATTGCAGCACTTTCACAGCATCATCTTTTAGGATTTGAAATAGCTAAATTGGATTTCCATCAACTCCACTAGCTTTGTTCATAGTGATGCTTACTAAGGCCCACTTGACTTCATATTCCAGGATGTCTGGCTATAGGTGAGTGATTATCTGGGTCATGAAGATCTTTTTTTGTACAGTTCTGTGTATTCTGGCCACCTCTTCTTAATATCTTCTGCTTCTGTTAGGTCCATATCATTTCTGTCCTTTATTGAGTTCATCTTTGCATGAAATGTTCCCTTGGTATCTCTAATTATCTTGAGGAGATCTCTAGTCTTTCCCATTCTGTTGTTTTCCTCTATTTCTTTGCATTGATCGCTAAGGAAGGCTTTCTTATCTCTCCTTGCTATTCTTTGAAACTCTGCATTCAGATGCTTATATCTTTCCTTTTCTCCTTTGCTTTTCACTTCTCTTCTTTCACAGTTATTTGTACGGCCTCCTCAGACAGCCATTTTGCCTTTTTACAGTGCTTGGGACACATTAAAGAGTCATAAGTATCAGGCATTATTATTCCAGATACATGTCTCTATTTCAGATCCAATCACCTAGAATGGTGCTTGGCATATAGCAAGTATTCAATATGTATTTGTTGAATAAATGCATAAACCCCAGGCTTGGTCCAGGTTATTACTTCTCTGACTCACTGCTTCTTAAGCCAGAAATACAGGAATTATCCTTGAACTCTCATTCTTCCTTATTCTCCAATTCCATCTATTTTTCCTCTACAAATAAATGTTTTTGTACATTTCCACTCCTACTAAATTGGTGCACAGTTCTATCATCTTCTCCCTGGACTACAGAAGAGTCTCTTTCCTGGTCTCTTGCTTCCTCCCTTGCCCCTCCAACCAATTTTCCATACAGCATGGAGGGAGATTTTCTTAAAGAGGTAGATGCTGTAATAGCATAGCCTTGCTTAAAACCCTCAATGATCCCCTCTGTCTTAGAGTATCGTCTGAAATCCTCAATATCTCTGACAAAGCTCTGCCTGCTCCAGTGTCTACCAGCCTCCTGTCATGCTTTTCTCTTCCTTTGCTTTTTCCACATTAGTCACGGACTTTTATTCCATTTCTCAAACTCTTTATACTGCATCTTTCTCCCTGATCTTTACAACCAAAGACTGGATTATAATCCAGGCAATATGGCTGGATTACTACTGCTTTATCTTTTCCACCTGTCTCCCCCTTAGCTTATCCACAGTAATTTAGAAAAACTGAGATTAATAGTTGATTCCTGAGAAAAACCTTCTGTCTTTAACAGGTAAAATGTGCTTCTTCAACACCTCTAGATACTTCTTATGATTTTCTTCTCTGACACTTACGCAAGAAGTACTCATTTAAGTCGTTTTTGAAATTTATTGAATAGATTGTTGTTGTTGTTTAGTTGATAAGTCATGTCTGTGTCTTTGTGATCCCAGGGACTATAGAACCCAGGCTCCTCTGTCCATGAGATTTCCCAGGCAAGGATTCTGGAATGTGTTCCATTTCCTTCTGCAGGGGATCTTCCTGACTCGGGGATGGAACCCGTGCCTCCTGCATTGCCGGCAGATTCTTCACCCCTGAGCCACCAGGGAAACCAATTGGATAGATCAATGTGGCTGTTTATTTATTTATGTTTTAAACATGATTTAAAGCAGGGAGGCCTCCAAAATCCATATTAAAACCTTTCCCACTTGGATATAAAGCTCTTCAGTGAATTCCCCGTAAGAGTTTGTGCTGAATATTGCAGGAGTCCTCAAAACATATATTTGCTGGAGTCCTAGATGTAAAGATTCAAAATGTATCTTCTAGTATAGCAGTTTGAAGATGATTAAGACATAGTGGCTACTGCTGCTGCTAAGTTGCTTCAGTCGTGTCCGACTCTGTGCAACCCCATAGACGGCCTCCAACTAGGCTCCTCTGTCCCTGGGAAGAACACTGGAGTGGGTTGCCATTTCCTTCTCCAATGCATGAAAGTGAAAAGTGAAAGGGAAGTCACTCAGTTGTGTCTGACTCTTAGCGACCCCATGGACTGCAGCCTACCAGGCTCCTCCATCCATGGGATTCTCCAGGCAAGAACACTGGAGCGGGTTGCCATTTCCTTCTCCAGTACATGAAAGTGAAAAGTGAAAGTGAAGTCGCTCAGTCGTGTCTGACTCTTAGCGACCTCATGGACTGCAGCCTACCAGGCTCCTCTATCCATGGGATTTTCCAGGCAAGAGTACTGGAGTGGGTGCCATTGCCTTCTCCAAGACATAGTGGTAAGCACAAATAATTTCTTAAGTAGGCTTATTCTCCTCTGCAATTAGTGCTTCCATGCTCAGTAACAGAAGACAAATAAAACAGATTTAACCTACAAGTGTTACAGCACCTCCTGGGCTTGGCAGTGGATTGTGGAAGGACTCATCTGGGCACATTCTGAATTGTCTAAGCTATCAAGTGGAAGAAGACCTTTGGCAGACAGCCTCTAGGTCCAGAGCTGCACTAAGTTCCTTTGACCATTATCATGAACTTTTCCATAGGCTTCTTATAAGATATGCACTTGTATTAATGAATATTCATTAATATAACTTATGAGCATTTGGTATATGCCTACATTGTGTTTTCCAGAGCAAGAGCCTATTCCTCAGGTTTAATAACTAACAATGTTTTAATAATTCATACTAGAAATATAGTATGACTGGCATGGATTAATGCTTGTGTGTTCTTTTCCCAGCCCCCCATTTTTTGTTTAATTTTAACCAGAGAAACATCAAGAAATATTTTTCACTGTACCTGAAAATATGGGAAATATGGGTCTTGAATGAAGTTCTTCCTCAAGGTGGAAATAGCAATGAACAAACTTTTAAACTTCTAAGAAATTACTATGTGCCAAGACATGACAGTAAGAAAAAGACAAAAGATACCAGAAAATTATATCTTTAAGGCATGACCCTTTAAGTTCTCAAGTATAGTTTACAGCAGGGAGTCTGACAGTTGGCCATTTTAGGACAAATGCAGCTAAGACTTGGTAAAGAGGTTATTTGAAAATTATTTCCCCCAATATTTGCTTTTTAAGTTAAAGGACCCAAAGCATATACCTTCTCCCTGCCACCTTATATAGAATATTCAGTTGATCTACTTTTGAAATACACAAGTAGAATGTTATTGGGAAAGAAAAGTGACTAAAGCCTGTAACATCTTTAACTGGTGCTTAAGTTCAAGCAGCTGTCTTTTCACAGATAGCCTGTGTCTGACAACCTCCCTTAATGGAATGCTCAGGCTTTTGTTCTGAGCAGTCTCTCCCACTCTATCCTGGGAGCTAAGATTTGCATGTTTCTCCCAAATTAACTTCCCCTTTTAGAAACAAAAGTATGCATGAGAAGCTTCTAAGATAAAATGCTCTTCTTGTTTCCTGAACTGAATTCAGTCCTGACTGAAATATTAGTTCATGAGTTTATATCTCAAGCTAATGGGGGACGGAATTTAGCCCTTAAGCCCAACAGATTTCAGAAGCGTGGATGCTTATTGTCTTCTTACCTTCCTTTTCACTGTGGAATGGCCATGAGCAACGTCATCCTATTATGTACTGTTTTTCTCTGCATTTTGAGAGGCAACGAATACTTTTTAAGTTATTATATAAACCATGTTTTGGTTGTCTCTAAGCGTTAAACCATGTTGACTGGGTAAAGATTTTCATCAAACCATAAAATTTAAAGGGGTTTATTCCATCTTACTGTCTTGAAGTGAGATGGCAGTGTACTGTACTGGACTGAATTTTGCAATGAGGAGTTCATGATCTGAGTAACAGTCAGCTCCTGGTCTTGTTTTTGCTGACTGTATAGAGCTTCTCCATCTTTGGCTGCAAAGAATATAATCAATCTGATTTCACTGTTGACCATCTGGTGATGTAGATGTATAGAGTCTCCTCTTGTGTTGTTGGAAGAGGGTGTTTGCTGTGACCAGTGCATTCTCTTGCCAAAACTCTGTTAAACTTTGACCTGCTTTGTTTTGTATTTCAAGGCCAAATTTGCATGTTACTCCAGGTGTCTCTTGACTTCCTACTTTTGCATTCCAGTCCCCTATAATGAAAAGGATATCTTTTTTGGGTGTTAGTTCTAGAAGGTCTCATAGGTCTTCATAGAACCGTTCAACTTCAGCTTCTTCAGCATCTACTGCATAGACTTGGATTACTGTGATGTTGAATGGTTTGCCTTGGAAATGAACAGAGATCATTCTGTCATTTTTGAAACTGTATCCAAATACTGCATTTCAGACTCTATTGTTGACTATGATGGCTGCTCCACTTTTTACAAGGGATTCTTGCCCAGATTAGTAGATGTAGTGATCATCTGAGTTAAATTCACCCATTCCAGGCCATTTTAGTTCACTGATTCCTAAAATGTTGATGTTCACTCTTGCCATCTCCTGTTTGACCACTTCCAATTTACCTTGATTCATGGACCTAACATTCCAGGTTCCTATGCAATATTGCTCTTTACAGCATTGGATCTTTCTTCCATTACCAGTCACATCCGCAACTGGGTATTGTTTTTGCTTTGGCTCCGTCTCTTCATTCTTTCTGGAGTTATTTCTTCAATGATCTCCAGTAGCATATTTGGCACCTACTGACCTGGGGAATTCATCTTTCAGTGTCCTGTCTTTTTGCCTTTTCATGCTGTTCATGGGGTTCTCAAGGCAAGAATACTGAAGTGGTTTGCCATTCCGTTCTCCAGTGGACCACATTTTGTCAGAAATCTCCACCATGACCCATCCATCTTGAGTGGCCCTGCATGGCATGGCTCACAGTTTCTTTTAGTTAGACAAGGCTGTGGTCCATGTGATCTGATTGGTTAGTTTTCTGTGATTGTGGTTTTCATTCTGTCTGCCCTCTGCTGGAGAAGGATAAAAGGCTTACAGAAGCTTCCTGATGGGAGAGCCTGACTCAGGGGGAAACTGGGTCTTGTTCTAATGGGCTAGGAAATGCTCAGTAAATCATGAATCCAATTTTCTGTTGATAGATGGGGGCTGTGTTCTCTCTCTGTTGTTTGATCTGAGGCCAAACTATGGTGGAAGTAATGAGGATAAAAGAGACCTCCTTCAAAAGCTCCATGCTCACACTGCCGGACTCAGTGCCCCAACCCTGCAGCAGGCCACTGCCAATCCACTCCTCTGCCAGAGACTCCTGGACACTAATGGGCAAGTCTGGGTCAGGCTCTTGTGGGGTCACTGCTCCTTGCTCCTGGGTCCTGGTGCACGAGGTTCTGTTTGTGCCCTTCAGGAGTCTGTTTCCCCAGTCCTGTGTAAGTTCTGGTGGCTCTATAGTGGGTTAATGGCAACCTCCTCTAGGAGGGCTTATGCCGTACCTATGTCTACTGCACTCAGAGCCCCTGCCCTGCAGCAGTCCACTGCTGACCCATACTGCCACAGGAGACACTCAAACACAGTTCTGGCTCAGTCTCTGTGGGGTCTCTGGGTCCTGGTGTGCACAAGGTTTGTTTGAGCCCTCTGAGCATCTCTGGCAGGTATGGGGTTTGATTCCAAACATGGTTTCACCCCTTATCCCATCCTCCTGGGGTGTCTCCTTTGCCCATGAACATGGGGTATCTTTTGTTTGTGGGATCCAACATTCTCCAGTCGATGGTAGTTCAGCAGTGACTTGTAGTTTTGGAGTTCTTGCAGGAGAAAATGAGCGCACCTCCTTCTACTTCACCATCTTACACCACTCACTAGACCATTCAGGTATGACCTAAATCAAATCCCTTATGATTATATAGTGGAAGTGACAAATAGATTCAAAGGATTAGAGTTAAAAGAGAGAGCGCCTGAAGAACTATGCACAGAGGTTCATGACTTTGTACAGGAGGCAGTGATCAAGAACATCCCCAAGAAATAGAAATGCAAAAAGACAAAGTGATTGGCTGAGGAGGGCTTACAAATAGCTGAGAAAAGAAGAGAGGCTAAAGGCAAAGGGGAAAAGGAAAGATGTACACATTTGAACAAAACTAGTGGAGGTGATGGAATTCCAGTTGAGCCACTTCAAATGCTAAAAGTTGATGCTGTGAAAGTGCTGCACTCAATATGTCAGCAAATTTGGAAAACTCAGGAACAGTCACAGGACTGGAAAAGGTCAGTTTTCATTCCAATCTCAAAGAAAGGCAATGCCAAAGATTGTTCAAACTACCACATGATTGCACTCATCTCACACACTAGTAAAGTAATGCTCAAAATTCTCCAAACCAGGCTTCAGCAATACGTGAACCATGAACTTCCAGATGTTCAAGCTGGTTTTAGAAAAGGCAGAGGAACCAGAGATCAAATTGCCAACATCTGCTGGATCATCGAAAAAGCAAGAGAGTTCCAGAAAAACACCTGTTTCTGCTTTTTTGACTATGCCAAAGCCTTTGGCTGTGTGGATCACAATAAACTGTAGAAAATTCTTCAAGAGATGGAAATACCAGACCACCTGACCTGCCTCCTGAGAAACCTGTATGCAGATCAGGAAGCAACAGTTCGAACTGGACATGGAACAACAGACTGATTCCAAATAGGAAAAGGGGTATGTCAAGGCTGTACATTGTCACCCTGCTTATTTAACTTATATGCAGAGTACATCATGAGAAATGCTGGGCTGGATGAAGCACAAGGTGGACTCAAGATTTCCAGGAGAAATATAAATAACCTCAGATATGCACATGACACCACCCTTATGGCAGAAAGTGACAAAAAACTAAAGAACCTCTTGATGAAAGTGAAAGAGGAGAGTGAAAAAGTTGGCTTAAAGCTCAACATTCAGAAAATGAAGATCATGGCATCCGGTCCCATCACTTTATGGCAAATAGATGCAGAAACAGTGGAAACAGTGACAGACTTTATTTGTCTGGGCTCCAAAATCACTGCAGATAATGACGGCAGCCATGAAATTAAAAGACGTTTACTCCTTGGAAGAAAAGTTATAACCAACCTAGACAGCATATTAAAAAGAAGAGACATTACTTTGCCAACAATGGCCTGTCTAGTCAAAGCTGAGGTTTTTTCAGTAGTCATGTATGGATGTGAGAGTTGGACCATAAAGAAAGCTAAGTGCCAAAGAACTGATGCTTTTGAACATCACTCTTGAGTGTCCCGTGGACTGCAAGGAGATCCAACAAGTCCATCCTAAAGGAGATCAGTCCTGAATATTCATTCGAAGGACTGATGCTGAAGCTGAAACTCCAATACTTTGGCCACCTGATAAGAAGAACTGACTCACTGGAAAAGACCCTGATACTGGGAAAGATTGAAGGTGGGAGGAGAAGTGGATGACAGAGGATGAGATGGTTGGATGGCATTAGTGACTTGGTGGATATGAGTTTGAGTAATCTCCGGGAGTTGGTGATGGACAGGTGCGGGGAGCCGGTGAGGCATTCCACTCGTGACAAAGGTCATGAGGAAGGAGGCTCGGCATACGCAAAGGCGGGATCGAGCCTCAGGAGTCCCCCCGGATATTCTCGAGCATTTTCCCCCTAAAAACCAGAGTCTGCCTACTTTATTGCTTTGTGCTCTCACCTCTGACTTTACTGGGGGCTGTCCCCTACCACCATCTCTCTCTCTCTCTGTCAAAGAGTTAACTTACAGCTCCAATTAATAAAGTTCCTGGGCAATTAGGAGTGTTTAAATCCAAACCCCTCTGATGGCTCTCTAACTCGCCTGACAAGTTTACCCGGACTCCTGCAGCTATGCATACGATTGTTTACAGTCTCCCAGCCTCGAGAGGCATGGGAAGCTTAAGATATTCAAATAGCTTAGAGCCTCTCAGAGAGTTAAAAACTGTCAGAATAAACTAGTAAAGGATTTCATTGATGAGTCAATGCTTGTTGCCAAGTTTTCACATCCCCTGAATTGTATCCTTGAATATGTATCAATTAATAGTGGGTATGTAGAAAAAATAAGTAGTGGCCTTGGTGTTAGTAACTTTAGACCCTTAAGGTAATAAATTCTTTCTTTGTTGTAAACCCATTACACATCCGCCTATATAGAATGCAATTTTATCTTTGGAAGATGGTGCCAAACCTTGAAATAATTACTCTTAGAGAAAATAAGTCTTTGTTGATAAGTCCTTGTCAAGAGTCATAAAATGTTAGTAGGCCTTCTGGCCAGAAGATGATGTAAATCACCTAAACCATTTGTATAATGATACATTTGCAGGAAAGAAACCTTGGTCTTTGATAAGAATCAAAGACTGCTGACTTTGCATCCCCTATTATCCTCTATGTGTAACTTAGGTATAAAAGCCCCTGTTGAAAATAAAGCTATGGGCCTTGTTCACCAGCGCTGGTCTCCCCATGTCATTCTTCCTTTAACTTCCAGCTGAGTCTCCATCTGGAGCGCTGGAACCCACCACGCTTACTAATTATGCCTGGGCTTCTAAGACCCACTCGAGAAGGTGTCTAGGGTGAGGCACCTTCCGCTATTCGAGAGGGCGCCTGCGGCCTATGTAAGTGGTGCAAACTTCTTGTCTTGAAGTTTTATTGGTCTCCCGCGTAAACCAAGCTACTCAGCTTCTTTTCTCCACTGAATTTTCCTACTGAGCTATCCTCATTCTATTGTTCTCTATATCTCTAATTAGCATATAAATAGTCGCCTAGGCCGTCTCTCCTTCGAATACCCTGGATCAGCTGGGGCTGGTCCCCGGCAGACAGGGAAGCCTGGCATGCTGCAGCCCATGGGGTCAAAGAGTCAGACACGACTGAGCAAATGAACTGAAGGTACCACACTGGACTGATGTAGCTTTTTCCCTTCACCCAGTGATGTTCCCAACCCTGGGATCAAACCCAGGACTCCTGCATTTGCAGGCAGATTCTTTACCATCTGAGCCACCAGGGAAATGCAAAGATCTTTAGTGAAATGATTTTAACTGTACCCCTGCCTTCAAACATGGTTTATTGTTTGGAATGAAGATTAGAAGGATCAGCTCCACCTGAAACCCTTTTTTTTTTTTTTTTTTTGTGAGAAATGCAAATTCCCTGAGCTAAAATGTCTCTGGTGGTGGGCCAAAAGATGTGTTTTAACAAGACTTCCTGGTTATTTTGTTTGTTTAAGTGTGGGGAACAATGAGCTGTAAAATACATACGCTGTGCACTGTGGTTGGTTGAGTGTATGACTGTGGGTTTTAGAATGCCTGAATTCAAATTCTGTTGGGGAGTCTCATTAAATTGTGAACCTGCTTGGGTAAATTACCACTCTGTACTCCATGTTTTCTCATCTGTAAAAATGAGGTGTTAAAAACATCTAAACTCATGGATTTAAGTGAGTTAATACCCAGAGAACATATGGAATTGCATTTGGAATGTAGACAGTAAGTTCTCGTAAGTAGTTCTCATTATGAGAAGCTGATTTTATTTTACACAAATATTTGGCAACAATTCTGTGTTCGGCATTTATGGGAAACTCAAATAAAAATAAACCTTTACTAGAAATCCAAAGAAATCAGAAGGCTTTTTGAGAAGTTAAAAATATTTTGTCATTATTTATTCTAATGAAGAATAGCCTGTCTTCTGCATGTCCTGAAGTTCATGTGAAACAGAAAAAAAGAATAAGAAAGAGAAAAACCAGAGAAAATGTGTATAATATTGCAGACTTAATTTTGGGAGTCAGAGTAAGTTTGAGTACAAGTTCTAACAGTTTGTTATTCATGAGACTGTTGATTTTTTTTGCTTTGTTTTCTTTGTAGGAAGTGCTTTTGTATCCTTAGAAATATTTATTTATCTTCTAGGTTGCAAATATTTTTTATGTTTTCTTCTGATAATCTTATAGTTTTTTTTTAATCTATAACCCATTTCAATTGATTTTTGTGTACAAGTTGAAATTATGGTTAATGGTCATTTTTTTCCTTGTGAATATATAGCTCTTCTTTATAACATGTTGAAAGAAGACTCACTGAATTACTTTGCATCCTCAGTAGAGTATTTGTGCCCTTCTATTTATGACCTCTTTGTTGATCATCTACACATCTTCTTTACACGAACACCACTCAGTCTTGAGAACTTGAGCTCTACAATAAGTTTTGAAAATTAGTAAGATAAGTCTTCTAATTCTGGCCAGACTTTAACATGTTTTTGGCTCTTTATCTTCTAAGTCGCTTCAGTTGTGTTCAACTCTTTGCAATTCTGTGGACTATAGTCCAGGCTCCTCTGTCCATGGGATTTTCCAGGTAAGGATACTGGAGTGGGTTGCCACTTCCTTTTCCAGGGGATCTTCCTGACCCTGGGACTGAAGCCACGTCTCTTGCTTAATAGGCAGATTCCTTATCACTGAGTCACCAGGGAAGCCCCTCCCTCTGTTTACTTAGGTCTTCTCTAGTTCTGTCGCTGATGCTTTGTATTTATTAATGTGTATCCCTCTCACATAATTTGTTAAATGTTCCCCTTGGTATTTAATATTTTGGGTGCTTTGACATTGGTATTTTTTTTTTTTACTGTAAGTTTTTTTTTTTTAATTTATTTATTTTAATTTGAGGCTAATTACTTTACAATATTGTGGTGGTTTTTGCCATACATTGACATGAATCAGCCACGGGTGTACAAGTGTCCCCTATCCCAACGCCCCTCCCCATACCATCCCTCTGGGTTGTCCCAGTGCACCAGCTTTGAGTGCCCTGTTTCATGTCTTGAACCTGGACTGGTGATCTGTTTCATATATGGTAATATACATGTTTCAATGCTATTCTCTCAACTCATCCCACCTTCACCTTCTCCCACAGAGTCCAAAAGTCTGTTCTTTATATCTGTGTCTCTTTTGCTGTCTTGCAAGTAGGGTCATCATCACCATCTTTCTAAATTCCATATATATGCATCAATATACTGTATTGGTGTTTTTCTTTCTGACTTAATTCACTCTGTATAATAGGCTTCAGTTTCATCCACTTCATTACAACTGATTCAAATGTATTCTTTTTAATAGTTGAGTAATATTCCATTGTGTATATGTGCCACAAATTTCTTATCCATTCATCTGCTAATGGACATCTAGGTTGCTTCCATGTCCTGGCTATTATAAACAGTGCTGCAATGAACATTGGGGTACACGTCTCTCTTTCAATTCTGGTTTCCTTGGTGTGTATGCCCAGCAGTGGGATTGCTGGGTCGTGTGGCAGTTCTATTTCCAGTTTTTTAAGGAATCTCCACACTGTTCTCCATAGTGGCTGTACTAGTTTGCATTCCCACCAACAGTGTAAGAGGGTTCCTTTTTCTCCACACCCTCTCCAGCATTTATTGTTTGCAGACTTTTGGATAACAGCTATTCTGACTGGAGTGAGATGGTATCTCATTGTGGTTTTGATTTGCATTTCTCTGATAATGAGTGATGTTGAGCACATCTTTACCTGTGTTTGTTAGCCATCTGTATGTCTTCTTTGGAGAACTGTCTGTTTAGTTCTCTGGCCCAATTTTTGATTGGGTCGTTTATTTTTCTGGTATTGAGATGCATGGGCTGCTTGTATATATGTCAATGGTAATTTTAAAATTTCATTTTCCAAATATTGCTGATTTATACAAACAAAAAACTCATTTTTTACCTGCTACCTACTAAAATAATTTATTCATTCTAGTAGCTTTTTGTAGATTCCTAAGGATGTTCTATAAGTACAAAAATATCCTCTAGGAAAAGATAATTTACTTTTTTCTTTCTAGTACATATTTTTTTCTTGGTTTACTGCACTCGCTAGGACTTTCAGTACAAAGATTAATGCAGTAGTAAGTGGCTGTTTTTGTCTTCTGGTGCTCCCACCTTGGGGCAAAATATTTTTTGTTTTTCCTTATTAAGCAAGATTCTAGGTCTGATTTTTTTTTAAATACTCTATCAATTTAAAGGGATTATCTTCTGCTTTTAGTGGGAAATTTTAA
Organism: Bos mutus; assembly: GCF_027580195.1. Lineage (NCBI taxonomy): Eukaryota > Metazoa > Chordata > Mammalia > Artiodactyla > Bovidae > Bos > Bos mutus. Next base: position 64,703,479 of record NC_091621.1, on the reverse strand, counting down.
TCATGAATTAGTATTAAATTTTCAAGTGTTTTTTCTACACTGATTGAGATGGTCATAATTTTTTCCCTTCTATTCTGTAAATACGGTAAATGATATTAATTGATTCCCCAATGCTAAGCTAACCTTGTACTTCTGGGTGTCAACTGAAAAGTAAAATGCACAATGTGAGAGTTGAGAGTTAAGATTTATTTGCGTCAAAATGAGGAGATCGCTTTGAGGAACTGCTCAGAAAAGGCAAGGGAAAGGTCAGTATTATATCTGATTTTAGTGAAGGGGCTTACATGTGGTCAAACACACCTTTTGGCAGAGGCTTGCTGTGAGTCGTGTCTCCATTAATGATTTTAGTGCTTTTCTAGATAGGAGTAGATTCAGGACAGAGAAGCTTGGTAGGCTGCAATCCATGGGGTCGCTAGAGTCGGACACGACTGAGCGACTTCACTTTCACTTTCATGCACTGGAGAAGGCAATGGCAACCCACTCCAGTGTTCTTGCCTGGAGAATCCCAGGGTCGGGGAAGCCTGGTGGGCTGCCGTCTATGGGGTCGCATAGAGTCGGACACGACTGAAGCGACTTAGCAGCAGCAGCAGCAGATTCAGGAATTTGGACTCATGAAATCTTCTCCAGATATTTAACTATCTGAAGGCCCATTCTGCCAGTTTTTCCCTGAGCAAAAAGTACCTGATATCCACCGTGAACTCCTTTAGGGGGCTGTTGAAGGTCAGTGACTGCAGTGGCCAGTGAGCTAATCCTTAGAGGGGCAGACAGCAAATGACAGGTTTTATTTGGCATGGAATAAGCCCAACTTGTGTTATACTTTTTGTTGATCTGGAAGTGTTCCATTGTGTCCTTTATGGATTGTCAAAATGTTCTGGCATGTATCCTTTCATTTTATTAAATTTTGGTAACTAAAAAAGGTGAATTTTCTCTTGTGAAAAAGTGTTTCAAGAAGCTGTAACCAGAAGCCAAGTAAAATGAAAGGTGGCAGCAATGTATATTCTGAAGTAATAATCACCTGTTTATTCTCTCAAGAGGCTTATTATGTCTATTGCTTTGTTCTTTAGAAAATCATTTCAAGACTTGGGACCTATAATTTTGTAGGCATATAAATTTCAACTTAACTCATAACTAATTGAGATAATCCATGTAAGCCAGTGTAATTGATAGCCATCAAGGTTAGAGAAGGGATAGATATAGATATAGATATAGATATAGATATAGATCGCTGTTGTTTTTCAGTTGCTAAATCATGTCCAAGTCTTTGTGACCCCAGGGACTGCAGCATGCCAGATCTCCCTGTCCTTTATAATCTCTCAGAGATTGCTAAAACTCATGTCCATTGAGTTGGTGATGTCATCCAACCATCTCATCCTTGGTCGTCCCCTTCTTGTCCTGCCTTCAATCTTTCCCAGAATCAGAATCTTTTCCAATGAGTCAGCTCTTTGCATCATCAGGTGGTCAAAGTATTGGAACTTCAGTTTCAGTATCAGTCCTTCCAATGAATTTTCAGGGTTGATTTCCTTTAGGATTGACTGGTTTGATCTCCTTGCTCTCCAGGGGACTCTTAAGAGTCTTCTTCAGCATCACAATTTGAAAGCATTAATTATTTGGCACTTAGCCTTCTTTAAAGTCAAACTTTCATATCTGTACATGACTATTAGAAAAGCCATAGCTTTGTCTATACAGACCTTTGTTGGCAAAGTGATGTCCCTGCTTTTTAGCATGCTGTCTAGGTTTGTCATAGCTTTTCTTCTAAGGAGTTAACATCTTTAAATTTTGTGGCTGCAATCAATGCCTGCAGTGATTTTGAAGCCCAAGAAAATAAAATCAAACACTTTCCATTTTTTCCCCCTCTATTTGCCATGAAGTGATGGTGCCCGATGCCATGATCTCAGTTTTTTTGTATGTTGTATAAGCCAGCTTTTTCACTTTCCTAGTATATTAACAACTAGCATATCAATATTAACCAGTACATTGTTAAGCTCTATTTATTCAATTTTAATTTGGAAAAATAAACATAAACCTATCATCAATAGCTTTGCCAAAACCATTAAGAAAGAAACAAACAAAACAACAAAAAATTCTTAAAAGATCAAAGTAGGATCTAGCATGGAGAAGCAAGCTACACAATATTCCCCCAAACAACCACTTTAGATAAATATCAGTTAACTCATATGTTGTCACAGAATTGCTAACTCCTAGATTTACTACATCAAGCGTATTTCTCTTGGCCTTTAAAACAACAACAGAAACCCTTAAAAGAACTAGAAGAAGTTAGCCTTAAATAGATATAGTTAATCTCATAAGACTTGTTCTATTTTGTCAAAAGCTACCACTTTAAACATTAGTTATAAATTTTTTTTTATTTAGAAAAACATAAATTAAAACTGTCCATAGATGATATAGTCCTCCTTTTAAGTATCATGAAAGAGTGACCAGGCCTTTCTTTCCACTGTTATTTCTCCATCACCTAGTACAGTCTTTGGATGTAATGGAAGTATAACATTTATTAAAAAAATGAATGAAAAATGTATCCATTTTTTAAAAAAACATAGTTAAAACTAAACTAACTACTGTGCTAAAATTTTTTATTTTATTCATTAAAAAATAGTTACACTAAATGTATATACACATATAAGTGATATATAAACGTTGTTTTGCTTGATTTGAATACTTAAAATTATATAATTAGTATCCAATTATACAGTCCTCAAGTGACTTTTATTTGTTCACTCTAAACATTATATTTGTGAGACTTATTTGTGTTTATAATAATAGCTCTAATTTATTAATTTTTACAGCTATATGCTGTTCCACTGTGTGGGTATTCCAGATGCAGTCATATAATTCCTAAATGAGGTTCCCTCCAATCTTTCATATCATCATTATCATCATCAGTATCGTTCTCCTCCTCATTTTTGTATTAATATGATATATAAACAAACTTGAAAGATCTGTGATAGATTGTCCCAAAATTACCCCCAATGAACCCCATTCTCTGTACTTAAACTCTTGTGTAATCTCCCCCTGCACTGTATCTGGCCTAGCTGTTGGCATGGTTTAAGCTATTGGAGTATTATAGATATGATAGTGTCTTAGTTCAAAAGCCCAAACTTTATGAAACACTGTAATTTCTTCTTTTCCCCTCTTGAGGTCCCTGAAATGTAATGTCAATAAACCTGAGCTATGGTAATGGTGAGATCCTCTTACTGACTTTGAAGAAAATACTTCTAATGTTTAACCTTTTTTCTCTCTCTTTTTAGAAGCAATCATGATAATTTAGTTTACTTCTGAGTATTTTAAATATAATGATGACAAATACAACAATTTTGTTTCCAAAACTCTCTTGAGGTATCAACCATTAAAAAATGGAGGTTTTGTTAAACACACACACACACACACACACACACACACACACACAGGTTTACTGAATACTTACAGTGTTTACACCTTGAGTATTAATTCCACTTAATTTTAAAGGACAGAAGTGCACAAAACAAGGAGCTGGTGGAAACATCTTCAAAGTGGGAACAACCACAGGTGGAACCGTGGTGCCAGACACCACCCCCACCAAACGTGGTGGTGGTGGTGGTGGTTTAGTCACTCAGCTGTGTTTGACTCTTTGCGACTCTTTGGACTGTAGCCCACCAAGCTCCTCTGTCCATGGAATTTCCCAAGCCAGAATACTAGAGTGGGTTGCCATTTCATTCTTCAGCTAGCATTTTCCTCTTAAGCATAGTGTTTTCTGTAATGCTCGTCAGGTAGCATCTAACAAGTTAAGACAGTTTCCAATAGACCATAGCTTACAAAAACTTTAGTTCTTTGGCCCATTTTTTGATTGGTTCATTTATTTTTCTGGAATTGAGCTGCAGGAGTTGCTTGTATATTTTTGAGATTAGTTGTTTGTCAGTTGCTTCATTTGCTATTATTTTCTCCCATTCTGAAGGCTGTCTTTTCACCTTGCTTATAGTTTCCTTTGTTGTGCAGAAGCTTTTAATTTTAATTAGGTCCCATTTGTTTATTTTTCCTTTTATTTCCAATATTCTGGGAGGTGGGTCATAGAGGATCCTGCTGCGATGTATGTCAGAGAGTGCTTTGCCTATGTTCTCCTCTAAGAGTTTTATAGTTTCTGGTCTTATGTTTAGATCTTTAATCCACTTTGAGTTTATTTTTGTGTATGGTGTTAGAAAGTGTTCTAGTTTCATTCTTTTACAAGTCGTTGACCAGTTTTCCCAGCACCACTTGTTAAAGAGATTGTCTTTTCTCCATTGTATATTCTTGCCTCCTTTGTCAAAGATAAGGTGTCCATATGTGCGTGGATTTATCTCTGGGCTTTCTATTTTGTTCCATTGACCTATATTTCTGTCTTTGTGCCAGCACCATACCAATCAAAAAATGGGCCAAAGAACTAAATAGACATTTCTCCAAAGAAGACATACAGATGGCTAACAAACACACGAAAAGATGCTCAACATCACTCATTATCAGAGAAATGCAAATCAAAACCACAATGAGGTACCATTTCATGCCAGTCAGAATGGCTGCTATCCAAAAGTCTATAAGCAATAACTGCTGGAGAGGATGTGGAGAAAAGGGAATCCTCTTACACCCTTGGTGGGAATGCAAACTAGTACAGCCACTATGGAGAACAGTGTGGAGATTCCTTAAAAAACTGGAAATAGAACTGCCATACGACCCAGAAATCCCACTGCTGGGCATACACACCAAGAAAACCAGAATTGAAAGAGACACGTGTACCCCAGTGTTCACTGTAGCACTGTTTACAATAGTCAGGACATGGAAGCAACCTAGATGTTCATTGGCAGATGAACGGATAAGAAAGCTGTGGTACATATACACAATGGAGTATTACTTAGCCATTAAAAAGAATACATTTGAATCAGTTCTAATGAGGTGGATGAAACTGGAGCCAATTATACAGAGTGAAGTAAGCCAGAAAGAAAAACGCCAATATAGTATACTAATGCATATATATGGAATTTAGAAAGATGGTAATGATAACCCTGTATGTGAGACAGCAAAAGAGACACAGATATATAGAACAGAGTTTTGGACTCTGTGGGAGAGGGAGGGTGAGGGGATGATTTGGGAGAATGGCATTGAAACATGTATAATATCATATAAGAAATGAATCACCAGTCCAGGTTCGATGCAGGATACAGGAAGCTTAGGGCTGGTGCACTGGGATGACCCAGAGGGAAGGTATGGGGAGGGAGGTGGGAGGGGGTTCAGGATTGGGAACACGTGTACACCTGTGGCAGATTCATGTTGATGTATGGCAAAATGGATACAATATTGTAAAGTAATCAGCCTTTAATTAAAATAAATAAATTAAAAAAGAACTTTGATTTTTAAAAATCTTTCCCCCATATCTATTGTAATGATACTCCTTTTTTCTTTCATCTTTTAGCATGGTTAGTTACATTTTCAAATGTTAAATAGTGTTTTCATGTCTAAGATGAACCAAATTTTATGTACATTGCTACATTGTCTTTGCCAATATTTTATTTAGGATTAATATGTGTATGCCTGTGAATATAACTTTTGCATTAGTTTTCTTCAGTTTTTCCATATTTACTCTTGTGTTAAGATTGTATTGTCCTCATACAATTATTGCAAATACAGACATCCTTTGTTATTAATATCTAATACATACCTGGAAATATGTTGGACAGAACATATTTGCATGTTATGTGTGTGTTATATTCCATTTTTAAATGGTTCAAATGCATTCTCGGATCATCCTAAGCTCTCACTCAAGTTGCTTCACATATCACTAAAACTTACTTTTTTTCAAAATCTTATTTATAAATGTATTTGTGGCTGTGTTGGGTCTTCGTTGCTGTGTTCAGGCTTTCTCTAGTTGCAGTGAGTGGCATCTCCTTCCCAGCTGCGGTGCACAGGCTTCTCTTGTTGCAGAGCATGGGCTCTAGGATATGTGAGCTCAGTAGCTGTGGTGCATGGGTTACGTTGCCACAGTTTATGGGATCTTCCTGGACAGGGGTTGCACCCATGTCCCCTGCACTGGCAGGTGGATTCTTCCCCACTCGACCACCGGGGAAGTCCCACTAAAGCTTTCTTGATTCTAAGCTATTCTTTTTTATTCTAAGCTATTTTGTTCTATAATAGAAAGCATCTGAAACCATTTATTCCACTATTTTCACTATTCAGTGATGACTCTTGATGCTGCTGCTCCTAAGTCGCTTCAGTTGTATGCGACTCTATGTGACTCCATAGACGGCAGCCCACCAGGCTCCCCCGTCCCTGGGATTCTCCAGGCAAGAACACTGGAGTGGGTTGCCCTTTCCTTCTCCAATGCAGGAAAGTGAAAAGTGAAAGTGAAGTCACTCAGTCGTGCCTGACTCATAGCAAGCCCATGGACTGCAGCCCACCAGGCTCCTCCGTCCATGGGATTTTCCAGGCAAGACTACTGGAGTGGGTTGTCATTGCCTTCTCTGCAGTGATGACTCTTAATCAGATATAAATGATACTTGCAAAGTGTACATTACAAAGAATATGTTCTAGCATATTAAAATAGTGAAATAATAAGTTAATTTTAACAGAATCCATTTGCTTAGCATAAGAAAACTATAATGCCCAGGGAATATGTGGGAACATGTAATGGTTAGGCAGAATCTTTTAAAATAATAGGAGATTAAAATACTATCCTTAGAAGACACATTGCTTTCTATGACCATGGGAGTGTACAAATTCAACATTTTTTTCCCCTGGTTATAAATGTAGATTTTTAATAGAAAGTTTTGACTCAGATAATGAATTTGAGCAAAAATTTGTGGTTCATCATGTTGAATATTCATATCAAGAAAACTTGTGTAGTGAGGTAAAACTTGTAAAGCTTTAGCTTGTTTCACAGAGTTTTTTTTTTTAATTTTATTTTATTTACCTTTACAATATTGTATTGACTTTGCCATATATCAAAATGAATCTGCCACAGGTATACATGTGTTAACATGTGGCAATTTCATATTTGAATATTTGAAATTTATTCTAACTTCTATTATTTTTTGATTTAGTTATTTAGAAATGCTTTCTAAACTTTTCAGATGTGTTTGTTTATTTTTAAAATTGTCTGTAAGTGCAATGCTTTATCATTAAGAATGTGCTCTACATGTTACCTCTATCCTTTGGTATTTATTTCAGACTCATTTTATTATTTGATGCTTGATAATGTTTACGTAAATCTATCTTGTGAATTTGAAACATTGTGTAGTCTTTAATTGTGGCATGCAGTGTTCTATACATGTGTCTTCATGCCAGATTTGTTAATTGATATGTTCAAATCGCCTATGTTCTTATAGACTATTTGCCGAATATTCCAATTACTAGAGAAAATGTGATTTTTTAAAATGTCCCACTTTGGTAGTATGTTTTTTAATTTCTCCAAATAATTGCCTCAGTTGTGTTCTGAGATGTGTTCTTGGATACAAGATGATTTTAAATTTTGGTATTTTTCTATTAAGTATTACTTTCATTATGTAGAGAACATTTTTTTTTCCTTCTAATTGTGCTTTTTACCTTAAAGCATATTGTGCTTAGTCATGCTAGCTCTCTTTGGGTTAGCATTTTCATGGTATTTTAATACCCTTTTTCAAGTTTTGCATCCGATTAATTTTACCATCCAGTCCTCCTCATTGGTCAAAATTAGCTTCTAAATGAGTTCCCTTAGTTGACTCTTCTTCTCTCTGGGAGTTTTAATTTTCAGCAAAGCTAAGACAGAACTTGTCACTCTGTTTTGAGTCAAAGGATTCTCTCAATATAGTACTAAACCTTGCTTCTGAGGAAGCTTCTTTTTTCCCATTTAGTGGCCCTAATCCTAATTTTACCCCTCAGCTGAACCTCCTGACGAGGACCCATTCTGTAACCCCATAGCAAAATCTCATGGGTTAATTATTGGTCTTTAAAATAAAAAATTACCTTTTAGATCTTAAGAAGCTTTACCTCTTAGAATCTTGGTTTTCTAGATGGACATAAAATTATGCCACGTCTTTTCCATTCCTTAGTAGATCTATTTGCCTTTCTAACAGCGTATTCCCCTTGTACCAAAGTCTACCAAGTCCATGAACTGATTTTGCTTTTTCTCTTAAAGTTTAAAATTCACAGTACTTAGACCCTGCTTAGCATTACATATTTGCATTTGAGGTTCTGAGTGCATTTGGAGTTAGACGGACTGGTACCAGGCTCGGCTGTTTTCTCATATGACTCCCTGGTGCCATCCACGGTGTCTTCCTTCTTTCAATGTTATAGCTACTGTTTTCCATAGTAAATTGATTTACATACTTATCTCCATGTTTTTCTCCTCCCTCACACATTAAGTTTCAATTTCTCTTGATTAGTTTATTTAGCCTCAAGGCAAACACATTCTCCAAAGAGAAAATTGTTTGAGCTTGACAACGCTTAGAGAATAAGATGGAAATAAGGAAGGCTTTCTAGACAAAATGAATGGTGCCGAGGTAGAAATATATATGTGACTAGGGAATATTACATGGGAAATTGTAGGATTTCTGAAAGAAAGCAATAAAAGTTTGGGTAAAAATGGTTAGAATAGGGTACAAAAGTAACCTTAAATTTCAAGTTGAAAAGTTTAGCTTATCCTATAGATAAATTTCATCTGAATTTGTTGAGCAGTGGTACTCAAAATGACATTTTAAAATGGATTTTAAAAGATTTTTAATCTTTAAAAAGATTACTGTGGAAATGACACGAAGAAGAACATGGGAAATAGACATCAGATACATAGATTTGCATAACAATCTGGACTACAATTCTAGAGAAAATAGGAAGGGAGAAATATGAGAGATCCTCAAAAATGGGTGAGAATGAAGTGACACAAATATGAAAGAAGAGACTTTGGAAAGATCTTTTTTGCTTCTTTGAGAAAAACAGTAAGGCTGATACACACAGGAAGTCACATTGGGGAAAGTAGTTGCAGAATAAAGAATGCACTTTTGTTACCTGTGGGGAACTAGAGGCACTTTCAAGTAGCTTTGGATGAGGAGTCTGTTAAATGATGCTTTATACTTGATAGTGGAGAAGGCAATGGCAACCCACTCCAGTATTCTTGCCTGGAGAACCCCACGGACAGGAGAACCTGACAGGCTACAGTCTGGGGGTCGCAAGAGTTGGACGTGACTTAGCAACTACACTACTGCTACTAAAATTCACACTGGAGAAGGCAATGGCAAGCCACTCCAGTATTCTTGCCTGGAGAATCCCATGGGCAGAGGAGCCTGGCAGGCTGCAGTCCCTGGGGTCACAGAGAGTCAGACATGACTGAGTGACTAACACACAGATATACTTGATAGAGTTTGAAAGATACAATCAGCATCTTCCTTAATAAGGAGCACAAATGTGTGATAGTTTAAGAGGAATGCTATATCATGACTTTCTGTTGTTTGAGTGATAGTAACCTAACTTGAACTAGTTTAAGCAATCAAGATTTATTGGAAGTGGGCTAGGGGAGCTCACACAATGAAGGAACAGCTTTGCTACGGAGCAAGGACTCACTGACTGACCACCTAGAAGCCAGTACAGTGGCACTGACTTTTGAAAAAAGAAAGGGCTTTAATGCAACGTCAATGGTCAAGGAGACAACAGTCAAGGAAAGTGTGAAAGTGAAAGTGTAAGTCACTCAGTCGTGTCCGACTCTTTGTGACCCCATGGCCTATACAGTCCATGGAATTCTCTAGGCCGGAATACTGCAGAGCAGGAGGCATGGCCCAAATCTGTTTCCCCTACCTGGCTTTGGTCAAAATTTTATGAGTCAGGGAAAGAGGATTATTATGCTGAAGTGCTGGTGGGCAGGTTTTGATTGGAGGGCTCTGGAACGTGGCCCTTTATGGTAAGGTATGGTTAAGAGACTTCCGGACTGCATCTTCTTGGACATTAGGCCCTTCACTTCAGAAAGGATCTGACACTCAGTTCCAGTGGCACCCTGGTCTTTTGATTCCATGAAGGGAGAAACCTTGGTTCTGGGTGTTATTTGAGGTCAAAATGTTCTCTTCTGCCCATGACTGTATGACTTGCAATTGTGCTCTGTTGTCTGTGAAAAAGAAGGGCTTCCCAGATGGTGCTTGTGGTAAAGAATCCAGCTGCCAATACAGATTAGACATAAGAGACACGGGTTTGATCCCTGGGTTGGAAAGATCCCCTGGAGAAGGGCACGACAACCCACTCCAGTATTCTTGCTAGAAACAGGATAGGGCCAGACTGGGCTGGTTCTGTGGTTACAGTTTCAGGACTTGGACAGTTCTAGGGGCCTGAGGAATAAAGCTGGGGCTTGGCCATGACCAGAACTCTTGTGACTCTGTCTCTGCATGTTTATCTCCCTTTGGTCCTATTTCCTTCCCTGGTAGACAAACTTTTCCCTTGTGGTAAAAGTAGTAATTGCTGAACAGCTTTGGAATTACATCATGAGAGAATTTTTTCTAAAGAAGAATTTCTAGTTCCATAAAATCTGGGAAAGGACTCTGATTCCTTCGGTTTGGGTCATAAACCCATTCCTGGGTCACTCAGTGTGCTCTTGGGTGAAGGACACTCTGGTTAAGATCCATCTCTGTGGACAGTGTTGGAGACCAGGGTAGGTCACTGTAAATATGCCTCAGTGGTGTATTGATTATTTTGAATTAAAGTGACTAAAGAATGACCATCTCATGAGAAACACTGACTCTCCTTTCTGTCTTCCTGAGAATAGGAAATAGATATATCATGTGAAGGGTGGACTCCCTGAATCTGGGGGTAGAAGGAAACCTTATTGCCACATACAGGGAATTTGGGGCTAAGAGGTCTATGTAAACAAACCTTGTTACTGCTTTAACTTACTACCTGAAACCTACACTGTTTAGATTCTTCACTAATTGGGCATCCAAAACCTAAATCTCTTTGTTCTAGTAATTCCTCACAAATGTATTGTTTCTTTCGAAAAACATAAAAACTGCCTACTTTGGCAACTTTTTAGGATCTGTTACTGAGGGACATTAATTAAATTAAAATTTGTTTCTTTTTCTCATATTAATTTGTCTGGTGTCAATTTTATTGTTAGTCCAGCCAGAATAACTCAAGAGGGAGAAATGTCCCCTTCCTCAACAACAGGAAGGTAGAATGTATTACTAGAAGTGATGGAGGGAAATATGTCTACAGAGAAAAGAAACTACAGTTTTGATTAAGGTGGCTTAAATTGTACCTCCCAATTTTATGATACAGCAATGAATAAAAGGGATATGCACCTGCATAATTGTGCTGATGTTAATCCTAATGCATGTTATGCTAGTTGACTGGCAACCCTCTCAGTGATGATTAAAAACATAACCACAAAAAACTTATGGGCTGACACTGAAGTTAAAAAGAAAAAAGAACTAAGCAACTCCATACTGTGTCTTATAGCAAATCTATGTGCCTCTACAGCAAGTAGGGGTATCATCAAAGGCATTGTCTTTCTTTGAAATAATTAGGATCAAGCATGATGAAACATCAAAGGAAAGGTTTCAGGATGAGCCAGAGAAAGTCTGGTTCAGAAACAAACAAAATTCGCTTGGTATGTATACATTAGGGTAGGATGAAGTCAAAAGCATGAAGACAATAATCCATCAACCTGTGACAGGTTGACTCTGAACAAGTCAGAAAGCCAATGATGTAAGATGGGCTTATCTGTTACAAAAGCCATGAGGCAACTGGTGTCTCGGGAAAGCAGAAGTTATGAGGCAGCCAGGAGCCGAATAGGAAAAAAGGGAGCATGTGGAGAGAGAAAAAAACAAATGGAGTTATCATTATGTCAGGGCAGAAGATATTTGAGTTAATTGAGGTGACACTGGAGCTGTTTGTAAAATCAGCATCTCACTTCTCTATGAAATTTGACTGTGTGCACACGTTAGTTCTTACTTTCCTATGGCGTTCCTCAGGATAGACATCTACTCACTAAAACAATCTCTTGGTATCTCCGTTCTTTCAAACCTTTAAGAATCCTAGTCTTACGTATCCTTTTCCAGGCAAATCTTTTGTTAAAGACAATAGGTTCCTAATAAAAATCTGTGAACTTTTCAGTGCTGTATCCTTGATTAATATGTATCTATGAAAATATGTATTTGCATATTTTTGAGATTCAAGCAACAAGTACAGGTTGAATTAAGTTGAATTCATTTTCCAAATAATTTCTCTAGTTTAGCAAGAGCATGCTAAAAAATATGATTTTGAGATATTTAAATATATAATATGATTTAGAAATTTTGGTTAAATAGACTTGGTTTTGAATTGGGAAAGAGTTCTTCTATGTCCTCAAGCACATTTTCTAAGCTTGAATTTTAACTTTTAAGTGGAGATAATAATAGTACCTCATGTCAGGCTGTTTTGAAGATTAAGTAGACAACATGTTTTCCATAGAATTATCATCATTATTAGTGCCCAAGAATTTTAGCTATTAATTATCATTTGACTGCTATTACCTCACATTAAATTATTGATCTGGAATTAATAAAATGAAATTTTGCAAATACTAATGTCTTATTGTATCTTTGAATAGGTTATTCAGATAATTGCTTTTTTATGCTAAAATTCTTATATAACAGACTGGCTGGTCAGAAAGAAAGCATGAGAAAAGAATGGTTTTCTTTCAGGTCCCTTGATTGTTCCAAACATATAGACATATAGTAATGATCTTTACATTATTTATTCTCTTTAGTGATAAACAAATTTAGTAAAATATATTTTCTTCAAACTTGCAGGGCTTGGGAAGCCTAAGAAGCGGTATTATCAATTTCCTACCTGCAGATTTGAACTGACATATAAGGCAAAAGAATAAAGCAACGTTATTGGTAATACTGATAATGCAGTGGTGGCTTATGTCTGCAGTAAGGTGGGATGTCTAACATAGAGCCACAGAATTATCTAAACCCACCCACAGGCAAGCCTGGCTCTGGGTCAGAGCACATTAAAAGCAAAGCAGAATGTCTTTTCCTGAAACCACGCTGGCTCCAAAGAGGACGAAAAGGGGAGTCTCCACTTTTTCATTGCAAAATCACCAATCATTTTAAGTCACCATATATACCTGGGGAAAAATGAGTAAGGAGACAGAGACGAGGAATGTTACCTTACTGGAGTCTCTTCCATATGAAAGGAAACACCAAGAGGGTGAATAAGTAGCCACTCACAAAGCACATTTATTTACTCTGTTTTAGTCTTGTATTTTTTCCCTAAATACTCTTATCTTATATTCTTGACATGAGTAATTGCCAGAAAATATCATAGTATTACTGACTCAATGGACATGAGTTTGAGCAAGCTCCAGGAGATGGTGAAGGGCAAGGATGCCTAGCGTGCTGCAGTCCCTGGGGTTGCAAAGAGTTGGACACGACTGAGCGACTGAACAACAACAACCTTCTGGCTTAGACATGATCTAACTCAAATTTGATGCTGACACAGTCTATTTTCAGCTTGTCAAATATATATTGTGCATGTGTTTTAATGATTAAGGAGAACATAGACCAGAAGTAAAAATATTCATGTTAAAAATGAAGAGTGAAAAAAAAAAAAAAATGAAGAGTGAATGCCTCTCTTCCTGGGATGTGGATGCTGCTGCTGCTGCTAAGTCACTTCCATCATGTCTGACTCTGTGTGACCCCATAGATGGCAGCCCACCAGGCTCCCCTGTCCCTGGGATTCTCCAGGTAAGAGTACTGGAGTAGGGTGCCATTGCCTTCTCCGATGTGAATGCTAGTATTCTTTAAATAAGAAGACTCCCTTCCCAGGTATCAAGGCCACTCTGACTTGTTGTGGACATGCTGATCTGTTTTTTAAAACCTTGAAATGATGCGTCCCTGACTTGTTTGATGTTATTTGTTCTAACAAGGTATAAAACTGTACTGAAAACCATACTTGCCCTGAGTACTTCTTCAGAGTTACCTGAGACATTGTCTTCTGGGATAGCATCCTATTTGGCTCAAAGAAAACTGTTTTATATTCCTATTACACATTGCGTATCGATGGTTTCTATAGATAAGGCAATTTGTGGAAAAGTAGATCACTGTTTAGAATAGAAAAAAAAGAGTGATGATAGTGTTAAGTAGACTTTGGACAGATTGCAAAAACCACCACCAAAACATAATAGCCTTAAGACGGTCATTAATAGCAGAGTGAACAGGGTCAGAGTGGCTGAGGCAGGTCAGAGTGCATTCTTGAGTTCTGCTGAGCTCCTGCATGATCAGGATCAGGGGAAATCTTAAACCTAGATCCTGTGGAGTAAAGTACAGGTGCATGAGTTGGAGAGAGAGTCTTAGTTCTGAATTTTCCTCCTTAGGAAATTCATTTAAATTTGACTAATTTTAGAGCAACACTGTCTTACTCAAAGTTGACAAAATATCCATTTCCTCTAAAGCCAAGACTTCACCAGGGGCTGGGTGCTAACAGATGCGGGTAATGATTTGCACTAGGAACATGTGATGGTGTAGAAATGTATGGGAGAATCACTGATTCTTGGTTGAGAGGTAATATTTCAGTATGGTGTGGTATTCATGCAATGGCAAGTGGCTAACAACTCACCAACAAATTTCCTCTTCTTTGATTATGCTATTTTTAGATTTAGAGAAGCTTGGTGCTTCTTTTACCTAACAAGTGGGGCCTTTTTTTCTTTTTCTTTTTTTGTACAACTTGTGAAAAATGTGTTTAGATGGTGAGATCTCAGCTAAAGGAGGCCTGGCTCCAATAGAACAGCCTCTGTGATGTGTAGTTTCCATCTTAGACATTGTGGGAAATTGTTAATAGATGAGCCTGTGTACTGGTGACTAATACTATGAATTTCTCCCAGCTGTAATAGCTTAAGCTTTATTTCTCTTCCAGTGAACCCAAATAGAAATGTCAAATTCATGGAGAGGTAAAACTGAAAAGTTCTAAAGAGTGGAATACATGAATTAAAACCTAAAGTCCTACAAGAAATAAGAGGATATTGTGTTGTATGTAGTGATTTTTTTATTTTATTTTTTTCAGAGAGAATGAAATTGTTAGGTAATTGCTGTATTCTAACAATGATATTGCTTCCCTAGAAATTGTCTGGTTCTTATTACAGAGGGAAACATGGTTGCCCTAAAAAAGAAACATTATTAGAAAACATCAAATCTTTAGGGGAATTAGAAGAAAAGTTTTGAAAGTCACTTCTTGTCAAAAAAAAAAAAAAAAGACAATGTGATTTTCACTTGGATTTTGCTTTGCTGCTGAATTCACATTTCTAGTTTTTTGGGGTGACTCATGGTTTATTTTAGAAACGTACTGTTTAGACATAGATAAGATGCAGGGAACTTTCTTAGCAGAGCTATTTTTCACAGCTGCATTGATGTTGAGAATTATTATGTGAGTTTTCCTCAATAATTAATTTTGATGATGTTAAATGTTTCTTTCTTTTTTCCTCCACAGAAGGGGCTCTTCCATAAACCTAATGAGAGTCTGGGGAAGTATTTGTTATGCATCATTTCTGGTTTATGTGGAAGGATATTAGATATTAATTTCCTATTGACAATTATTTAATCATGGAATACTTACTATTATTTCACTTTTTTTCGGAATTTAAAGTTCCTACCTTCTAAAAATGTCAGTCTTTAACACCCAAAGTTGTATTGAAATAAATGCGGACAGCTGGCTAAATAGTAACACACAAAACTTGCCTCTTTTTGTATATGAAGTATTTATTTGATATAACTTTTCATTAATGTTGTTTGAGAAGATATTTAGCACACAGTCCTCTATTTTTTAAAGTTGAGAGGGTCTTTTATTTGGACAATAAAATAATAATAATAAAAACATAACTGTGCCACACTGTGGTGCTCTCTAGGCTGTCAGGTGATGCCACTCTTATACAGAAAATACTAATTTAGACTGTTGTCTTATTTTGTGGGTCTTACAAGAGTACTGACTTAATAAACCCCAAAGGAAAACTGAGATAAGTGGATAGGTTATCAACACCTACTTGGTGTATATTCCTTCCTTCTTTCATCAAGACCCTATTAAGTTGTTTTATCTTTTTAAAATAGAAGAAGAGTCAGAGATCAAAATACTACTACAACTTTATTATTAACAAACCAAATTGGAAATTGTATTTCAGATTCATAACTCCAATCAGGCTTCCTAATATTCTTCCTTCAAAATAAAATCCATACACTCAGAAATATAGTCATCTCCCCTTGACAGATGCAGCACCTGCTTTCCAAAAGAAAAGAAAGCCTGCATCTTGAAGCAAAACTGTTGGCAAGAAATACAGGAGCAGGGATTTTCATGCTCTGGTTCTTCCTCTATTTAACCACTTAGATAAGTCACCTCTCCTTGAGAAGGAAAGGGAGGCCCCCATGATCCTCCCCTCTTTTCTCTCCAGGTTTTCATTCTCCTCCCTTTGCAGAAAAAGTGTGAGGCAGAGAATTGAATCCAGCACCCCTGTGTCTGCCCTCTCCATTAGTGCTCATTCTGGGCAGGCAGTTTGCCAAGAGCTAAGAGATATCATAGCTAAAAAATTCAGCTTCCTTGGCTCTCGAACGATCTCATGTAGATGGGAAACTGATACCTAAAGTGCTAAGTGTCAAAGAGACATAAACTCTTCTTCCTTCTGGCCCAGATATTGGAAGAACATTAAGGTAAAGAGAGCTTGAAGCTGGGCTTTGGAAGAATAAGTAGGATTTTGTCAGAAAGAGAAGGATGAAAAGGCATTAAAAAATAAGAGTGAACATAAGGTGATTAAAAATCAGAATAATAGTTGGACTAGAAAAAAAAAGATGGATGCAAGGCATTCTGAAGGAGAAATAAAGTAGTCAGGTATTCAATAGAGAACACAGAATAAAAATATACTCAAAGAAATGGGTCTTTAGAAGCTTAATATTTCTGGATTTAGTATTCTTGATTCAAGTATTTAAGAACTACTCCTAACATTTTGTGACAAAATTTGAATGGAATTAATTCTACTTCATAGGCTTATTGTGAATTTCACATGTGCTTATACATGTAACACCACTTAAAATAAATAGTAATTCTATGGCCTGTAAACTTGGGCTCAGATCACTTAGCTAAAGACCAAGCCCAAAGCTCACTTCCAAAATAGTGGTTGATAAATAAGTGATTGGATGAATTCCCAAACATTTTCTTTTTTTTTTTCCCAAACATTTTCGATAAACCAGTTTCAAATGTCAAAATAGTCTACTCTCCTCAAAGAAGAAAATGAGGATCTTGTTCCCTCAAAATCTCTGAACATTCTGAGTTTCATTCCCTTTGCAAATATTTAAATTGCGGCACATAAGAAAGAAAAGATGATACCATATAAAATATTCTTTAGTTTTTGAACTATTCAATTCTGTTTCAATCTCAACCCCTTGCCTTTTAGGAAATCAAAATTTGTCACCCCAAAATGTGCCTCTCTGGCATGAGAATTAATTTACGCTGACTATTTTTAAGACCCAAAAGACTCAGGAAGAAATGTTAACCTTCACCCTAGTCGCTAAGAGTCGGACACGAATGAGCAACTTCACTTTCACTTTTCACTTTCATGCATTGGAGGAGGAAATGGCAACCCACTCCAGTGTTCTTACCTGGAGAATCCCAGGGACGGCGGGGCCTGGCGGGCTGCCGTCTCTGGGGTTGCACAGAGTCGCACATGACTGAAGCGACTTAGCAGCAGCAGCAGCAGCAGCTGCCTAAAGAAATGTAGATAGAAGACCTGTTCCAGGAAGGGAGCCATCACCACAGATAATTACAGTATGAACTAGGTGTATAAACAGGAGGAACCCAGCAAGGTCTATTACTTAAAATTCCTCTCTATGTCCCATTGTCTCTACTTGGCCCAGCAAACATTCGGTTACCAGACATTTGCTTTTCCATCTCCATGTCAATTGCCTTCCTTCCCTTTCAAGTCCCAAACCACTACTCCTAAGATCCCTTTTTGTTGTTGTTGTTTAATTCTTGGGCCAGCCAGGGGAACCTATTAATAGAATCAGAGGAAAATTTCTTCCTCCCTGGCCTTTTCTGCATGGACTGCTTCAAATTCTGCATGACTAGCTCCTACACACCATTCATGTCACAGCTCAAATGACACTTTCTTAGAAAATCCTTTCTAGTATACCACTCTGGGCTTCCCTAGTGTCTCAGATGGTAAAGAATCTGCCTGCAATGCAGGAGACTTGGGTTTGATCCCTGGGTTGGGAAGATCCCCTGGGAAAGGAAATGGCTACCTACTCTAGTATGCTTGCCTGAAAACCCCATGGACAGAGGAACACATCGCTCTAGAGTAGTTATTCTAAACTACTCAGAAAATTAGTTTCTCTCCTACTTAAAGCATGGTATTGCAGCAGCATCTTTTATTTCATTCAGAGCACTTATGAAATTAACTTTTTTTTTTTTTGTCAACTTACATATTTTCTGTTTTCTTCCACTAGATGGAACTTCTTTGGGGTTGGGCAATATTTCTGATTCTGTACACTATTTCATTCTCAGCAAACAGAAGAATGCCTATCAATCAACATGTATCAGTAGCTTTTGGATGAGTGAATGAATCAATGAATATATAAATAGGCCATCACTTTGAAGAACTGAGAGGTGTAAATCCTAAACCTTGGCCAATTTTGGTACCAATTAATCAATCTTTAATATATCTTTAAGAAAATAAGAATCGTTATACAATCAGTCCTGAGTATTCATTGGAAGGACTGATGCTGAAACTCCAATGCTTTGGCCACCTGATGTGAAGAACTGACTCATTTGAAAAGACCCTGATGCTGGGAGGGACTGGGGACAGGAGAAGGGGACAACAGAAGATGAGATGGTTGGATGGCATCACTGACTCAATGGACATGAATTTGAGTAACCTCTGGGAGTTGGTGATGGACAGGGAGGCCTGGCATGCCATGGGGTCTCAAAGGGTCGGACACGACTGAGCAACTGAACTGAACTGAACTGATGTAGATGGGTGGGTCAATGGCTATCCCGTGAGTTGCTTTCTTAACCTGATGCCACATAGCCACTAAGGAGAATGGTTCCTGTAGGGACCACATTCCCTTGATTCACTAGGGTACTCTGCTATCCTGTTCTGTGGCTGTAGAGCATTGTCCTCTGAGAGGGCTATCAGAGAGTGAATAAAAATATAGGAAAAACAACAACAAACAAACAGAAAAACTTGTCTCAGCTTTCAAAAATGTTGTTCTGGTGATTTGTTTCTTGAAACAATTGTGAAAAACTTGGTAATTTTAAATAGAGTTTTTAAGCCTGTATTACATATTTTGATCACCCCAACTTCTACAACAACAGGATCAGATTCACTTGAGGAAAATATTAATTTGAAAATTTTGAATAACCTAGCATTTTAACCTAATTTTATAATAAATATTCATTTTAAAGTATCCAAAGAGCTGCACTGATCCTGAATGGGTCAATTCACAATCACTATCGGTTTTTCATGTTGCTGCTTCCTCTGTACTGAGGAGTTAGAGACAAAAATTGTGATTCTAAAGCTATAGAAGCTATTTGAAGTTATATTTTCATCAGGATACAAAATGGAAGTGTTTTTTCTGTTTTAACAAAACTTATTTTTTAAGAAACATAAATAGTAGTAATTTAAAGATGTTTTCTGATGCCCAAAGTAGTTTTATATATATATATATATATATATATATATATATATATATATAGTCACTATATCTGAAGACAATTAACTAAAATCTATTGGGTAACTAATAATGCTTGTTCTAAATTCTCACAAATAATGTTTATACTGTGTCAAAACATTGAGCTATCCTGATATGTCGTGATGTGAATTCACATCTCAGAAAAATTACTATCTTTACAATAACATAATCTATTACATTGAACCCTTGAAAAATGCAGAGGTAGTTCCGTGACCCTTCACATAGTAGAAAACCTTTGGATAATTTATAGTCAGCCATTCAGGAGGAGCTATTGGAGTAGGAAATGGCAACCCACTCCAGTGTTCTTGCCTGGAGAATCCCAGGGACGGTGGAGCCTGATGGGCTGCCGTCTATGGGGTCGCACAGAGTCGGACACAACTGAAGCGACTTAGCAGCATTCAGAAGGAGCTACCCCATGCCCAAGGTCAGGGGTGGTGGCTGGGAGGAGCAAACCCACGTCCAAGTAGCGGTGGCTGCCTGGGCGCAGGAGGGCCGAGAGGAGCTACTCCACATTCAAGGTCAGGAGGGGTGGCTGTGAGGAGATAGCCCTCGTTCAAGGTAAGGAGCAGTGGCTACGTTTTTGCTGGAGCAGCCCTGAAGAGATCCCCACGTCCAAGGTAAGAGAAACCCAAGTAAGATGGTAGATGTTGCGAGATGGCATCAGAGGGCAGACACACAAACCATAATCACAGAAAACTAGTCAATCTGATCACACGGACCACAACCTTGTCTAACTCAATGAAACTAAGCCATGCCGTGTGGGGCCACCCAAGACGGGCAGGTCATGGTGGAGAGGTCTGACAGAATGTGGTCCATTAGAGAAGGGAATGGAAAATCACTTAAGGATTCTTGCCTTGAGAACCCCATGAACAGTATGAAAAGGCAAAATGATAGGATACTGAAAGAGGAACTCCCCAGATTGGTAGGTGCCCAATATGCTACTGGAGATCAGTGGAGAAATAACTCCAGAAAGAATGAAGGGATAGAGCCAAAGGAAAAACAATACCCAGTTGTGGATGTGACTGGTGATAGAAGCAAGGTCCCATGCTGTAAAGAGCAATATTGCATAGGAACCTGGAATGTCAGGTCCATGAATCAAGGCAAATTGGAAGTGGTCAAACAAGAGATGGCAAGAGTGAATGTCCACATTCTAGGAATCAGCGAACTAAAATGGACTGGAATGGGTGAATTTAACTCAGATGACCATTATATCTACTAAGGCGGGCAGGAATCCCTTAGAAGAAATGGAGTAGCCGTCATGGTCAACAAAAGAGTCCAAAATGCAGTACTTGGATGCAATCTCAAAAATGACAGAATGATCTCTGTTCATTTCCAAGGCAAACCATTCAATATCACAGTAAATCCAAGTTTATGCCTCGACCAGTAATGCTGAAGAAGCTGAGGTTGAATGGTCCTATGAAGACCTTCAAGACCTTTTAGAACTAACACCCCAAAAAGATGTCCTTTTCATTATAGGGGACTGGAATGCAAAAGTAGGAAGTCAAAAAACACCTGGGGTAACAGGCAAATTTGGTCTTGGAGTATGGAATGAAGCAGGGCAAAGGCTAATAGAGTTTTGCCAAGAGAACACAATGGTCATAGCAAACACCCTCTTCCAACCACAAAAGAGAAGACTCTACACATGGACATTACCAGATGGTCAACACCAAAATCAGATTGATTGTATTCTTTGAAACCAAAGATGGAGAAGCTCTATACAGTCAGCAAAAACAAGACTGGGAGCTGACTGTCATTCAGATCATGAACTCCTTAATGCCAAATTCAGACTTAAATTGAAGAAAGTGGGGAAAACCACTAGACCATTCATGTATGACCTAAATCAAATCCCTTATGATTATACAGTGGAAGTGAGAAATAGATTTAAGGGACTAGATCTGATAGACAGAGTGCCTGATGAACTATGGAATGAGGTTCATGACATTATACGGGAGACAGGGATCAAGGCCATCCCCATGGAAAAGAAATGCAAGAAAGCAAAATGGCTGTCTGGGAGGACTTACAAATAGCTGTGAAAAGAAGTGAAAAGCATAGGAGAAAAGGAAAGATATAAGCATCTGAATGAAGAGTTCCAAAGAATAGCAAAGAGAGATAAGAAAGCCTTCCTCAGTGATCAGTGCAAGGAAATAGAGGAAAACAACAGAATGGGAAAGACTAGAGATCTCTTCAAGAAAATTAGAGATACCAAGGGAACATTTCATGCAAAGATGGGCTTGATAAAGGACAGAAATGGTATGGACCTAACAGAAGCAGAAGATATTAAGAAGAGGTGGCCAGAATACACAGAAGGAGTGTACAAAAAAGATCTTCACGACCCAAATAATCATGATGGTGTGATCACTCACCTAGAGCCAGACATCCTGGAATGTGATGTCAAGTGGGCCTTAGGAAACATCACTACAAACAAAGCTGGTGGAGGTGATGGAATTCCAGTTGAGCTATTTCAAATCCTGAAAGATGATGCTGTGAAAGTGCATCATCAATATGCCAGCAAATTTGGAAAACTCAGCAGTGGCCACAGGACTGGAAAAGGTCAGTTTTCATTCCAATCCCAAAGAAAGGCAATGCCAAAGAATGCTCAAACTACCACACAATTGCACTCATCTCACACGAGTAATGCTCAAAATTCTCCAAGCCAGGCTTTAGCAGTACGTGAACCGTGAACTTCCAGATGTTTAAGCTGCTTTTAGAAAAGGCAGAGGAACCAGAGATCAATTTGCCAACATCCACTGGATCATCGGAAAAGCAAGAGAGTTCCAGAAAAACATCTATTTCTTCTTTATTTATTTTTTTTAATTTAAATTTATTTATTTTAATTATAGGCTAATTACTTTACAATATTGACTATGCCAAAGCCTTTGACTGTGTGGATCACAATAAACTGTGGAAAATTCTGAAAGAGATGGGAATACCAGACCACCTGACCTGCCACTTGAGAAACCTGTATGCAGGTCAGGAAGCAACAGTTGGAACTGGACATGGAACAACAGACTGGTTCCAAATAGGAAAAGGAGTACATCAAAGCTGTATACTGTCACCCTGCTTATTTAACTTATATGCTGAGTATATCATGATAAATGCTGGGCTGGAAGAAGCACAAGCTGGAATCAAGATTGCCAGGAGAAATATCAGTAACCTCAGATATGCAGATGCCACCACCCTTATGGCAGAAAGTGAAGAACTAAAAAGCCTCTTGATGAAAGTGAAAGAGGAGAGTGAAAAAGTTGGCTTAAAGCTCAACATTCAGCAAACTAAGATCATGGCATCTGGTCCCATCACTTCATGGGAAATTGATGGGGAAACAGTGGAAACAGTATCAGACTTTATTTTGGGGGGCTCCAAAATCACTGCAGATGGTGATTGCAGCCATGAAATTAAAAGACGCTTACTCCTTGGAAGGAAAGTTGTGACCAACCTAGATAGCATATTCAAAAGCAGAGACATTAGTTTGCCAACAGAGGTCTGTCTAGTCAAGGCTATGGTTTTTCCAGGGGTCATGTATGGATGTGAGAGTTGGACTGTGAAGAAAGCTGAGTGCCAAAGAATTGATGCTTTTGAACTGTGGTGTTGGAGAAGACTCTTGAGAGTCCCTTGGACTGCAAGGAGATCCAACCAGTCCATCCTGAAGGAGATCAGTGCTGGGTGTTCTTTGGAAGGAACTAAAGCTAAAGGATGCTAAAGCTGAAACTCCAATACTTTGGCCACCTCATGCAAAGAGTTGACTCATTGGAAAAGACTCTGATGCTGGGAGGGATTGGGGGCAGGAGGAGAAGGGGACGACAGAGGATGAGATGGCTGGATGGCATCACCAACTCGATGGACATGAATTTGAGTGAACTGGAGTTGGTGATGGACAGGGAGGCCTGGTGTGCTGCAATTCATGGGGTCACAAAGAGTCAGACACGACTGAGAAACTGAACTGAACTGGGCTTCCCTGATGGCTCAGTTGTAAAAACCCACCTGCCAATGCAGGAGATACAGGTTGGATCCCTGGGTCAGGAAGATGTGCAGGAGAAGGAAATGGCAACCCACTTCATTATACTTGAGTGGTAAATTCCATAGACAGAGGGGGCTGGTGGACTGCAGTCCATGGGGTTGCAAAAGAGTTGGACATGACTTAGCGACTAGACAACAACAATAGATAAATATGTGGTTTCTCCCTATTCGAATTTCCATATCAGTGGAAGTTTCAAGCAACCTCAGGTCATGAAATACTGTGAAGTGAAGTGAGTGTTAGTTGCTCAATCATGCCTGACTCTCTGAGACCCCATGGACTGTCCCCACCAGGCTCCTCTGTCCATAGAACCCTCCAGGCAAGAATATTGGAGTGAGTTGCCATTCTTTTCTCCAGGGGATCTTCCTGACCCAGGGATCAAACCTGGGTCTCCTGTCTTATAGGCCATTATTGACCATGTGAGCCACCAGAGAACCTCTCATGAAATTCTGTAGTATGTATTATCAACAAAAAAATCCACTGGTAAGTGGATCCATGCAAACCTGTGTTGTTGAAGCATCATCTGCACTATGTATGTTAGTCAGTGTGTTGGAAGGAAGAGAAAGAAATTTTCATAAGATATTTGAAGAGTTTTGAATTTGATTTTCAGTTCGGAGAATACCAAAATATTTATTCTTGAAATATAAGCAGCAAGAATAGAACATAGAATTTTAAATGTTTCAAAAGCCATAAAATATAATACAGAAGAAAAAATGAGAAATGTGTTTTTGACCAGTGCAATTTTATAAATCAGTAATAGAATTAAAAGGGTTTAATGGGAAATTATGTGTTATTTCATATTTGCTATTTTTCTGTAATAAAAAGAAGGATGAGAAGCATGGTTGCAAAAGAGAAGAAATTTATTTCATTTACAGAAGAACTTAATTACAGTGTATTTGCTAAATCCAAGTTTACTGAAATTTAAAGTCGGCTTTTAGTTTTTTGTACTCTAGATCCATGATAATCTTTTAAATCAATTGGAATTGAATTCTTAAGCAACAGAGGTTTGCTGGGAAATGCAATTTGGATGAGATGTCTAGAAATCAATGTGCTAGCATTAAATCAGTTCTCATCTTTCTTTCCTTAGGTTTCTGTTTTATTTTCTCTTTTCCTGAACTTGTGGTTTTCCCCTATAGCTTGTAATGTCACTGTACTGTATGGGCATGTTCTATGAGGAAACAATATTGTTATTAGAAAAAAACATTGCGACATGCATTAAACGTTCCTCACTTGATTATGTAAGCTTGGGGATTTCAGCCTGCTCTCAGCTCTCAAATTGTATTTGCTCCACTGAATTATCTCTCTTTCCCAAAGTCCCTTGTGCCAAAGTACAGCCCCAAGATGGAAGTTCTGAAAGAGCAAACCATGAATCATAGTAGTTGGTACAGTTTGGAATAAAATGATGAAAACTTATAAGCAGCACCTTAGGGTTACTATAGAAAACAAGAAATGGTCTTGAATATGTGGTTTGACTTTTTTATTCTTACGTTGATTGGCAACAAAATATTCACTAGAGCTAGAGGGTAAAAAAAGAAATGAAAAAGGAAAGTCTGCCCATAAAATCTTGACAACTTCAGGGAAGAAACTTTGCATTTTCTTTCAGTATTCATGGAAGGGAATCTTGAGTTGCTCAAAGGTTGGTTGTTATTTTACAGTTCATTAATCATTGAGTGTTAAAGGGCTGTGGAGGAGCTGGGGGAAGCTGGGGTCAGCCAGCCTGTAGACAGCCCATAATAATGACAGGTGGCAGAGGTCTTCAGCTGAGGGCGGCCAGCCCAGGCACGGGGACCGTGGTGATTAGTCACCATAACCGATTGGTCTTGACATGCCCTCTGATTTCAAAGAAAGCAATGCTGAAACTTGCAAGTCCACTGACATAATTATGTAATGCAAATGGCCTATTTTTCTAGATTTTTCAAAGTAATAAAAGCTGAGATGGACTGAAGAGATAATGACTAAATCAAAATGTACAAGAAAGTTTCCTCTCCTTAAATAATTGCCAGTTGATCTACAAAACCATTTCAGGTTTGGCAAAATAATTCTCACTTGTTCAGTATTAAACATACTATTACAATTGTTTTACCACAGGTTTTTTTCTTTTTCAGTTGCCTTCCAATTCTTTTTCTTTTATTCTTCCCTAAATTCAATCTGCAGGCCTTGGCAATAAACATTATATAGACTTGATTTGCAGAGTTCTTATAGTAACAAATCCTGGCTATAAATGCATAACAAATTGTACTGTAATTTAATCAATATAACAGTTGAATGTTGCTTATAAAAACAATTTAAAAACAACTAGCACTTTCTTTGTAAGAGTCTTGTAATAAACATGCCTTCTTTCACAGGGAAATTATTTATAAGTACCTAGAATTGAATGCCTTTCAAATTATAATCAGACATTTTTGTGTTTATTTAAAGGATTTGGTGATACTTTTTATGTTTTAAAATTTTACTCATCAATAATTATTTTATGTGTTAATGTAAAAAAGTGAAAGTGAAAATCTCTCAGTCGTGTCCAGCTTTTTGTGACCCCATGGACAATAGAGTCCATGGAATTCTCCAGGCCAGAATACTGGAGTGGGTAACCTATACCTTCGGAGAAGGCAATGGCAACCCATTGCAGTACTCTTGCCTGGAAAATCCCACGGATGGAGGAGCCTGGTAGGCTGCAGTCTATAGGGTAGCTAAGAGTCAGACTGGACTGAGCAACTTTCACTTTCACTTTTCACTTTCATGCATTGGAGAAGGAAATGGCAACCCACTCCAGAGTTCTTGCCTGGAGAATCCCAGGGACGGGGGAGCCTGGTGGGCTGCCGTCTATGGGGTCGTACAGAGTCAGACACAACTGAAGCGACTTAGCAGCAGCAGCAGCAGCAGCCTATACATTCTCCAGGGAATCTTCCTAACCCAGGTTTGAACCAGGGTCTCCTGCATTGCAGGAGGATTCTTTACCAACTGAGCTATCAGGGAAGCACTTTATGTAAAGAGCAGTATAATATACTAATAGAAAACTCATGTATTTAAGTGGAAATTTTATTCATTTAGAATATATTGTCTTTCATATAGTACCTAACATGAAGCTTGATTTTGCATTTCATGATTAGAAACTTCACTAAACAAAATTAATTATGCACAGTTAGTTGCCAAGACAATGTTTTAAAAGAATTAGAATGTAATAATGAATGTTGTTTTTAGACATATGAAATTTGGAAGCATTCATTTACTTATAAATAATTGAATTCCTAATTATAAAACATTTTTCTATATATCCTATATACCTATAAGGAAAAATGCTAGCCTTTTATATTCACTTTGCTTGAAATATATGACTTTTTGATTTATGAAAAAATTCTAATGTTTTCTTTCTTTGGATTAATCTTTTTCTTCATTGGAAGTGAAAGTTGTTCACTTGTGTCCGACTCTTTACAAGTCCATGGAATTCTCCAGGCCATAATCCTGGAGTAGGTAGCCTTTCTCTTCTCCAGGGGATCATCCCAACCCAGGGATCAAACCCAGGTCTCCGGCTTTGCAAGCAAGTTCTATACCAGCTGAGCCACAAGGGAAGCCCAAGAACACCAGAGTGATAGCCTATCCCTTCTCCAGCAGATCTTCCCGAGCCAGGAATCCAACTGGGATTTCCTGCATTGCAGGCAGATTCTTTACCAACTGAGCTATCAGGGAAACAATAAACAAATATATTTATAGACACATTTAAAACTTATTTTGATGTGTGTCTTCCCTAAGGGAATTGGTTTAACTGCAGTAGCGATAGGGCATATTGCCTGGATTTCGTTTCATTGCATCTTGGACACTATCAAGCCTTGATTCAGATCTTCTATCTACCACACTGATCACCCCAAGATGTACATGGAAGAAAAGTCTGATAAAAACTAATCTTAACAACTCAAAACCACATAGATACAAGGATAATCTTTATTAAATAAGTCAGGAGAGATGCAGATTTACATAGGGGATGAGCATTGCATTGACCGTGAAGTGGTACACAGGTAGCCTGACTTTAGGCAAAGCCAGCCAGTACAATCAAGCTGCTTCCAGGTAAAATCATCTTGTTTACTCGAATTCTTGATTGGAAGAGCTCCGGCTTCTTATTGGAGCCCCCGCTTTGTCTCTCCTTCGTCTCCCTGACAACTATTCAAATTATTTGCTGACATCCTGGTTAAGACTTACATAACTGATTATAGCAAGTGCTTTTGTCTTCCAAATTCTGCCTAGGGCAATAGGAAAACCCAGCAGATAAATTATGGGTTGAACAAAGGGAGACTTATTACATTTCTAAAAGGTTTCACCTCAGGATTTATTTAAATATTGGACTTCTCTAAGGCAATTGAAATAATTCAATTAACTTAAAAAGGACTTTCAGAAAGATATTCATGTTTAGTTTTGGTTAATTCTTGTCATGTAGCTATTAGCACAGTGGTGATGTTTTGAAATACCATTACAACCAAATGAGAGCTTTCCAAGTTCCTTCAATGTTCATAATTTCTCATAATTAAAAATATCATGAAATTATTCAGAAGTGTTTATGGACTATCTAGCAAGTGAAAGGCAGTGACAGAATGCAGAATAAACAATATATACTAACAGTAAGTGAACATTTGGCTTCCTATATATTTATTAACATTAGTAAATAAATATATATTAAAATGAATGTGTCAGTAATTAAAGTAAAAGGCAAAATATAAGGATAATATCCTTAGGAATCCATAGGAATAAGAAAAGGAAGGAAATAATTATTTATCTTTGAAAATAACAATGAAGAATAACTGAAAATCCACAGTATTGGTGACATATATGGGTGAAAACTAACAAAAATAGTGAAGTAGAATGGACATAAGTTTGAGCAAACTCTGCGAGATAGTGAAAGACTGGGAAGCCTGATATGCCGCAGTTTATGGTATCGCAAAGAGTCAGACATGATTTAGCGAATAAACAATGGGAGATTTTAGGAGTCTTAAAAATGTGATAAATTAATGTTTATTTCTGGAAACTTTCTACAATAGATTATTAAAAAATTTTTATGTCAGTTAATATTGTGTTTGGCTGCATAACAGAACTCTGACTGCTGTAACTTAATGTTCAGTTCAGTTCAGTTGCCCAGTCATGTCCAACTTTTTGCAACCGCATGGACTGCAGCACACCAGGCCTCCCTGTCCAGCACCAACCCCTGGAGTTTACTCAAACTCATGTCCATTGAGTCAGTAATGCCATCCAACCATCTCATCCTCTGTTGTCCCCTTCTCCTCTTGCCTCCAATCTTTCCCAGCATCAGGGTCTTTTCCAGTTCTTTGCATTAGGTGGCCAAAGTATTGGAGTTTCAGCTTCTACATAATTCCTTCCAATGAATATTCAGGACTGATTTCCTTTAGGATGGACTGGTTGGATCCTTGCAATACAAGGGACTCTCAAGAGTCTTCTCTAACACCACAGTTCAAAAGCATTGATTCTTTGGTGGTCAGCTTTCTTTATAGTCCAGCTTTCATATCCATACATGCACGACTACTGGAAAAACCATAGCTTTGACTAGACAGACCTTTGTTGGCAAACTAACGTCTCTGCTTTTTAATAAGCTGTCTAGATTGGTCATAAATTTTCTTCCAAGGAGCAAGTGTCTTTTAATTTCATGGCTGCAATCACCATCTGCAGTGATTTTGGAGCCCAAAAAATAAAGTTTGTCACTGTTTCCACTGTTTCCCCATCTATTTGCCATGAAGTGATGGGACCAGATACCATGATCTTCGTTTTCTGAATGTTGAGCTTTAAGCCAACTTTTTCACTCCCCTCTTTCACTTTCATCAAGAGACTCTTTAGTTCTTCTTCACTTTCTGCCTTAAGGGTGGTGTCATCTGTGTATCTGAGGTTATTGATACACATCAATATTGTTTCTCCCATCAATCTTGATTCCAGCTTGTGCTTCATCCAGCCTGGCATTTCACATGATGTACTCTGCATATAAGTTAAATAAGCAGGGTGACAGTATACAGATTTGACCTACTCCTTTCTTGATTTGGAACCAGTCTGTTTTTCCATGTCTGGTTCTAACTGTTGCTTCTTGACCTGCATACAGATTTCTCAGGAGACAGGTCAGGTGGTCTGGTATTCCCATCTCTTGAAGAATTTTCTACAGTTTGTTGTGATCCATACAATCAAAGGATTTGGCATAGTCAATAAAGTAGAAATAGATGTTTTTCTCAAACCCTCTTGCTTTTTTGATGATCCAGTGGATGTTGGCAATTTGATCCCTGGTTCCTTTGGCTTTTCTAAATCCAGCTTGAATATCTGGAAGTTCACGGTTCACATACTGTAACAGCATTAAATTTTTTTTTTTTCAAAAGAAGGTCATCCTGACATTTATGATGATTCAATGATTCCAATAGTGACCTGAATCCTTTTCTCATCCTGCATTTGTATCTTTCTTCCTCGTACTCCTTACATTGTTGGTCTATTTCTAGATACATGTCTGTAAAAGATGTTTGCCAGCTAAATGGGTCCCTCCCTTTTTATCAGGAGGACAAAAGCAGAAGTCAACTTCCACTTACATCTTATTATCCAGACTATACCACATAGCCACCCTCCAAGTACACATCATTGCCCGTCACCAAGTGCTCATAATTTCCCAAGTTTAAACTTCTGCTTTGTCTTGACCAAGCTTTATCTGGCTCATATCTTTCCCTGAAGGCCAAGAACATCAGTTTGCCTCCAAGCACAAACTGCCACTAGAATGCAGAACACACCCACCTATCAGCATATGCGAAGCGGCTGACCACAAGACAACCTTGTCCACCCTTGCAGGACATAGACTGCTTGCTCCCTTTTTGTTGCTGACTTCCTCTTACTTACTGCTTTGTTGTCATTCGGTCACCAAGGCATGTCTGATTCTTTATGACTCCATGGACTGTAGCATGCCAGGCTCCTCTGTCCTCCACTATCTCCTGGAGATGTTCAAATTCACGTCCGTTGACTTGGTGACGCTTTCTAACCATCTCATCCTCTCCTGTCCTCTTCTCCTTTTGCCTTCAGTCTTTCCCAGCATCAGGGCCTTTTCTAGTGAGTTGAATCTTCCCATCAGTGGCCCAAGTATTGGAGCTTCAGCTTCAGCGTCAGTCCTTCCAATGAATATTCAGGATTGATTTGCTTTAGGATTGACTTGTTTGAACTCCTTGAGGTCCAAAGGACTCTTAAGAGCCTTTTACAGCACCACAGTTCAACAGCATCAATTCTTTGGCACTCAGCCTTCTTTATGGTCCAACTCTCTCATCCATTCGTGACTACTGGAGAAAATACGGCTTTGACTATACATACAGACCTTGGTCAGCAAAAGATGTACTTCTTTTTAATAGGCTATCTAGGTTTGTCATAGCTTTCCTTCCAAGGAGCAAGTGTCTTTTAATTTTATGGCTGCAGTCACTGTCTGCAGTGATTTTGGAGCCCACAAAAGGAAAATCTGTCACTGTTTCCACTTTGCCCTCATCTCTTTGCCGTGAAGTGATGAGACTGGGTGCCATCATCTTAGTCATTTTAATGTTGAATTTCAAGCCAGTTTTTTCACTCTCCTCTTTCACCCTCATCAAGAGGTTCTTTAGTTCTTTTTTGCTTTCTGCCATTAGAGGGAAATCATCTGCATGTCTGAAGTTGTTAATATAGCTCCTGGCAATCTTGATTCCAGCTTGTGATTTGTCTGGCGTTTCACATGATGTACTCTACATAGAAGTTAATTAAGCAGGGTGATATACTCCTTTCCCAATTTGGAACCAGTCGCTTGTCCCATGTCTGGTTCTGTTGCTTCTTTACCCACATACATATTTCTCAGGAGGCAGGTTAGGCGGTCTGGTATTTCCATCTCTTTAAGAATTTTCCGCAGTTTTTTATGATGCACACAGTCAAATGCTTTAGAGTAGTTAATGAAACAGAAGTAGATGTTTCTCTGGAACCCCCTTGCTTTCTTCATGATCCAACAAATGTTGACAATTTGATCTCTGGTTCCTCTACCTTTTCTAAATCCAGTTTGTACATTTTTAAGTTCTCAGTTCACGTACTGCTAAAGCCTAACTTGAAGGATTTTGAGCATAACAATGCTAGCATGTGAAATGAGAACAGTTGTGCAGCAGCTTGAGCATTCTTTGGCATTGCTCTTTTTTTGTGATTGAATAAAAACTTACCTTTTTTAGTCCTGTGTGCCACTGGTGAGTTTTCTAAATTTACTGACATATTGAATGCAGCCCTTTAACAACATCATCTTTTGGGATTTTAAATAGCTGGAATCCATCACCTCCACTAGCTTGTTTATAGTACCACTTGATCTCACACTCCAGAATGTTCAGCTCTAGGTGACTGGACCCCACTATCTTGGTTATCTGGCTCATTAAGACCTTTGTATAGTTCTTCTGTGTATTCTTGCCTCTTCTTTTTTTTTTCTTTTTCTTTTTCTCAATTGAAGGATGATTACTTTACAGAATTTTGTTGTTTTCTGTCAAACCTCAACATGAATCAGCCATAGGTGTATATATATATATACATATATATATATATATGTATGTATATATCCCCTCCCTTTTGAACCTTCTTCTCATCTCCCACCCCATCCCACCCCTGTAGACTGATACAGGGCACCTGTTTGAGTTTCCTGAGCCATACAGCAAATTCCTGTTGGCTATCTATTTTACATATGATGATGTTAGTTTCCATGTTACTCTTTCCATGTATATCACCCTCTTTTCCCCTCTCCCAATGTACGTAAGTCTATTCTCTATGTTTGTTTCTCCATTGCTGCCCTTTAAATAAATTCTTCAGTACCATTTTTCTAGATTCTGAATATATGCATTAGAATATGATATTTATCTTTCTCTTTCTGACTCACTTCACTCTGTATAATAGGTTCTAGGTTCATCCACCTCATCAGAACTGACTCAAATGTGCTAGTTTTTATAGCTGAGTAATATTCCATTGTGTATATGTACCACAACTTCTTTATTCATTCATTTGTCCATGGACATCCAGGTTGCTTCCTTGTTCTAGCTCTTGTAAATAGGGCTGCACTGAACAGTGGGATACATGTGTCTTTTTCAATTTTGGTTTCCTCAGGGTGTATGCCAAGGAGTGGGATTGCTGGGTCATATGGTGGTTTTATTCCAAGTTTTTTAAGGAATCTCCATACCATCTTCCATAGTGGTTGTATCAATTTACATTCCCACCAACAGTGCAAGAGAGTTCCCTTTTCTCCACACCTTCTCCAGCATTTATTGTTTGTAGACTATTTGGTGATGGCCATTCTGACCACTGTGAGGTGATATCTCATTGTAGTTTTGATTTGCACTTCTCTAATATTAAGGGTTCCCTGGTGGCTCAGATGGTAAAGCGTCTGTCTGCAATGTTGGAAACCTGAGTTCTATCCCTGGGATGGGACGATCCCCTGGAGAAGGAAATGGCAACCCACTCCAGTACTCTTGCCTGGAAAATCCCATGGACAGAGGAGCCTGGTTACAGTCCATGGGGTTTCAAAGAGTCGGACACGACTGAGCGACTTTACCTTACTTACTTTCTCTGATAATGAGCCATTTTGAGCATGTTTTCATACTCTTGCCTGGAAAATCCCATGGACGGAGGAGCCTGGTGCACTGCAGTCCATGGGGTCGTTAGGAGTCGGACACGACTGAGCAACTTCACTTTCACTTTTCACTTTCATGCATTGGAAAAGGAAACGGCAACCCACTCCAGTGTTCTTGCCTGGAGAATCCCAGGGATGGGGGACCCTGGTGGACTGCCGTCTATGGGGTCACACAGAGTTGGACACGACTGATGTGACTTAGCAGCAGCAGCAGCAGCCATCTGTATGTCTCCTTTGGAGAAATGTCTGTTTAGGTCTCTTTGCCACTTTTTGATTGCGTTGTTTGTTTTTCTGGTATTGAGTTGTATGACCTGCTTGTATACTTTGGGAATGAATCCTTTGTCAGTTGTTTCATTTGCTATTATCTTCTCCCATTCTGAGGGTTGTCTTTTCACCTTGCTTGTAGTTTCCTCTGCTGTGCAAAAGCTTTTTAGGTCCCACTTGTTTACTTTTGGTTTTATCTCCCTTACTCTGGGAGGTGGGTCACAGAGGATCTTGCTGTGCTGTGTGTCACTGAGTGTTCTGCCTATGTTTTCCTCTAAGAGTTCTATAGTTTCTGGTCTTACATTTAGGTCTTTAATCCGTTTTGAATTTATCTTTGTGCATGGTGTTAGGAAATGTTCTAATTTTATTCTTTTACATGTAGCTGTCCAGTTTTCCCAGCACCATTTATTGAAAAGGCCATCTTTGCCTCATTCTTGCCCCCTTTGTCAACAATAAGGTACCCATAGGTGCACAAGTTTATTTTTGGGCTTTCTATCTTGTTCCATTGGTCTGTATTTCTGTTTTTGTGCCAGTACCATACTGTCTTGATGACTGTAACTTTGTAGTATAATCTGAAGTCAGGAAGGTTGATTCCTCCAGCTCTATTCTTTCTCAAAACTGTTTTGTCTAGTCAGGGTCTTTTGTGTTTCCATATGAATTGTGAAATTTTTTGTTCTAGTTCTGTGAAAAATGCCATTGGTAATTTGATAGGGATTGCATTACCCTGTAGATTGCATTTGGTAGTATAGTCATTTTCACAATATTAATTCTTCCTATCCAGGAACATGAAATAACTCTCCATCTGTTTATGTGGTCTTTGATTTATTTCACCAGTGTCTTGTAATTTTCTGTGTACAGTTCTTTTGTCTCCTTATGTAAGTTTATTCCTAGATATTTAATTCTTTTTGTTACAATGGTGAATGGGATTGATTCTTTAATTTCCCTTTCTGATTTTTCATTGTTAGTATATATAAATGCAGGTTGGAGAATTCTGTGTATTGATTTTGTGTCCTGCAACTTTGCTAAATTCACTGATTAGCTCTAGTAATTTTCTGGTACTATATTTATGGTTTTCTATGTACAGTATCCGGAGAAGGCAATGGAACACCACTCCAGTACTCTTGCCTGGAAAATCCCATGGACGGAGGAGCCTGGTAGGCTGCAGTCCATGGGGTCGCTGAGGGTCGGACACAACTGAACGACTTCACTTTCACTTTTCACTTTCCTGCACTGGAGAAGGAAATGGCAACCGACTCCAGTGTTCTTGCCTGGAGAATCCCAGGGATGGGGGAGCCTGGTGGGCTGCCGTCTATGGGGTTGCACAGAGTCAGAAACGACTGAAGTGACTTAGCATATGTACAGTATCATGCCATCTACAAACAGTGAGAGCTTTACTTCTTCTTTTCTGATCTGGATTCCTTTTATTTCCTTTCCTTCTATAATTGCTGTAGCTAAGACTTCCAGAACTATGTTGAATAATAGTGGTGAAAGTGGACACCCTTGTCTTGTTCCTGATCTTAGGGGGAATGCTTTCAGTTTTTCTCCATTGAGAATAATGTTTGCTGTAGGCTTATCATATATGGCCTTTACTATGTTGAGGTAGGTTCCTTCTATGCCCATCTTTTGAAGAGTTTTAATCGTAAATGGCTGCTTAATTTTGTCAAAGGCTTTTTCTGCATCGAATGAGATGATCATATGGTTTTAATCTTTCAATTTGTTAATATGGTGTATCACATTGATTGATTTACATATATTGAAGAATCTTTGCATTCCTGGAATAAACCCAACTTGATCATGGCATATGAGGTTTTTGATGTGTTGCTTAAATGTGCTAAAGTTTTGTTGAGGATTTTTGCATCTATGTTCATCAGTGATATTGGCCTGCAGTTTTCTTTTTTGTGTTGTTTTTGTCTGGTTCTGGTATCAGGGTGGTGGTGGCCTCATAGAATGAGCATGGAAATATTCCCTCCTCTGCAATTTTTTGAAAGAGTTTTAGAAAGATAAGCATTAGCTATTCTCTAAATGTTTGACAGAATTTTCCTGTGAAGCCATCTGGTCCTGGGCTTTTGCTTTCTGGGAGATTTTTGATCACAGCTTCAATTTCGGTGCTTGTAACTGGGTTGTTCATAATTTCTGTTTCTTCCTGGTACAGTCTTGGAAGACTGAACTTTTCTAATAATCTGTCCATTTCTTCCAGGTTGTCCAGTTTATTGCCATATAGTTGTTCATAATAGTCTCTTATAATCCTCTGTATTTCTGCATTGTCTGTTGTAACCTCTCCTTTTTCATTTCTAATTTTGTTGACTTGATTCATCTCTCTTTTTTTCTTGATGAGTCTGGCTAAAGGCTTGTCAATTTTGTGTATCTTCTCAAAGAACTGGCTTTTAATTTTATTAATCTTTACTATTTTGACATCTCTTCTTAATCTCTTTTGTTCCTGTTAGGTTCTTACCATTTCTGTCTTTTATCATGCCCATCCTTACATGAAATATTCCCTTGATATCTCCAGTTTTATTGAAAAGATCTGTAGTCTTTACCATTCTATTGTTTTCCTCTATTTCTTTGCATTGCTCACTTCAGAAGGTCTTCTTATCTCTCTCTCTTTGCTCTTCTCTGGAACTCTGCATACTTATTGCTTACCCACTCCTTATAAAGTAAACCTTTTTTTTTTAATTTGATTTAAAAATTTTGATTTCTAAGATTGAAGAACTCTCCCTAGTGCAATAGTCTTTCTTTTAAATAACGTCTTTCTTTTAAATAACGTCTATTGTTATCTAAGTCCAGATTTGTTTCTATTTGACCCTTCACTGTCTGGTTTGAGGGAATAAGGAGAAAGGTCAATATTGGTATTGGGTATTAGGTCAACATTCAGAAAACTAAGATCATGGCATCTGGTCCCATCACTTCAGGGCAAATAGATGGGGAAACAATGGAAACAGTGACAGACTTTATTTTTGGGGGGCCTCCAAAATCGCTGAAGATGGTGACTACAGCCATGAAATTGAAAGAAGCTTGCTCCTTGGAAGAAAAGCTGTCATCAACCTAGACAGCATATTAAAAAGCAGAGACATTACTTTGCCAACAAAGTTCCGTCTAATCAAAGCTATAGTTTTTCTAGTAGTCATGTATAGATGTGAGATTTGGACCATAAAGAAAGCTGAGCACTGAATAATTGATGCTTTTGAACTGTGGTGCTGGAGAAGACTCTTGAGAGTCCCTTAAACTGCAAGAAGATCAAACCAGTCAATCCTAAAAGAAATCAGTCCTGATTTTTCACTGGAAGGACTGATGCTGAAGCTGAAGCTCCAACACTTTGGCCACCTGATGCGAAGAACTGACTGATTTGAAAAGACCCTGATTCTGAGAAAGATTGAGGGCAGGGGACAACAGAGGATGAGATGGTTGGATAGCATCACCAATTCAGTGGACATGGATTTGAGTAAACTCCAGGAGTTGGTGATGGACAGGGAACCCTGGCATGCTATAGTCCCTGGGGTTGCAGAGAGTCAGACTTGACTGAGTGACTGAACTGAACTGATCAGGTCATATGGGGTATCTGTGAAAGTTTATAAGCACTTGGCAGTGCTTAAGCAGAAGCTGGCCTATTTGCTGGTATTGTTGTGTAAGGAAATCATTTATACATTGGGAAGAAGCTTTGGCTATATGATCTGAATGTTCTCTTCAAATCTAGCAGAGTGGGATTCTAAGCATGGTTGTCACAAATCCTGAGATTAGCTTTCAGGCAGAATTCATGTCTTATTTTAATCAATTGGGAAAACATTTAGAGACAATAAAGTTTAAAATTAAAGTTTAATCACACGTAGAATTTTTATTATTGAGACGATAGCAGGACACATTTAGGCAGGATATGCTCAGGATTTGTAGTTCTTTGTCATATAGCTATCTGATATCTTGTGTCTAGCCACTGGTGACTTCTCAACTCCCAACTTTGGTGAGGAGAACAACTAAATTCAAGATTCCTATACATGTTGATATTTTACCCCCAGAGATACATTCTTTGGTTTAAAAAAAATAAGAAAATCTACTCTATTATTCCCATTTTAGTTTAATCGAGTCTTGGTGAGAAACTAAAACCAGTTTGCAATTTTGTTTTGTCTTGATTTGATCAAAAAATGTGATAAAACTGTATCTCTAGCTCATCAAAAGTAATTTAAATCATCCAAAGTGTCAAATATCTAATAATGTTTGGAAATAAGATGTAAAAAAAAGTCCTTCACTAATTCTCATGGAAAAAATAATCCTGTTTTATGGGGACTCTGAAAGGTGTTACTACAGCTTTCAGAGAGAAAATATATGTAATTCAGTGTAGTAGAAGAAACCCTATGAGTAAGACAGAGGTTGTTAAGAGAAATACATTGATAAAACTTGAAAATATTATTTTCCTGAAAACTCACCTCCCTTTTGTTTCATAAACACTTTTCAATCACATTAGCTTATTTGTTTTTTTCTGAAGAAGTGAAAAATTATCACAATTTTATCATATGCTCATCTTAATAGTATACATTGACATAATCATTTTAATAAAAAAGGGAGCAGAAAATAATTTTGGAAGTTTTTATCTAAGGTTTTAATTCTACCGTTCAATTCTCTTTACATACTTTTAAATAGACTTTAATATTTCCTGATCTCAATCAGCAAATATTTTTAGGCAGACACCCCACATTAAACATATTTGTCTTGGTTCAAGGAATATAATAATTCTGTCAAATTTTACTTCTAAAGTAGCCTTAGTAGGAAATTTCTGCCATTTTTTATGAAGTAAAATATATTTTTCTTTGTGGAGATATAAAGTTTCTTATACTGATTTGTCCTTGTTTTGAAAAGTAAATAAATAAATGAATAAAAAGACAAGATACACTAAGTACCATAAAAATATCAAGTGCCTACCATACAAAATTGGCCAATACTGACATGTTAAAAGTTTTGCTTTCTGTCTAAATAGGAATATAATGTATTTCCTCACTTATTCATCTTTTGTGTTCTTTAATATTTTGTATTTTTTTCTTTGCAGGCCTCACACAATTTTTATTAGGCTTACTCCTAATGGGTACTAAGATAATTTTCTTTGCTTTGCGAATGTCTACACTTTACATAAGAATTTTCTAATTTGCTATTGCTTGTTTCTAAAAATTCTAATGATTTTAGTATTTTTTTTCATATTTGACAGATTTATTAAACTCTTTATTAGACTGAGAAATGTCTAGGATTGTCTTTTCTGTGTAAATAACAACTATTTTGTGAATATTTTTTGCATGCTAATTTTTAAAATGTATCAATCTTGCATTCCAGAATAAAAACATTTCTTGGTATTTTTAAATACTCTATTAGGTTGAATTTGATTTCCGTGTTTTCTTTTACTTTCTTCATGTATCTCTAAAAATGAACTTTAATTTTTATGCCATTGCCTAATTTCC
The DNA here is from genome assembly GCF_027580195.1 of Bos mutus. Classification (NCBI taxonomy): domain Eukaryota; kingdom Metazoa; phylum Chordata; class Mammalia; order Artiodactyla; family Bovidae; genus Bos; species Bos mutus. Next base: position 64,664,473 of record NC_091621.1, on the reverse strand, counting down.
ATATATGTTATATTAGATACACAAAATGATTAAGATTGTTTTTATATATATTTTTAAAGTCTAAAATATTTTAGTAATATAGAAATTACTTATACTTAAGGTCTGGTAAAACTTGACTCTGCAATGATCTGGATTGAATAACAATTTTAGACAAAGTTTTTTTTTCACATGATTAAATTTTAATGTCTACTGATTTATTCAGCTTTTCTACTTATTAAATCAAGTTTTGTAATGTATTCTTTTATTTATTTGTATATTTTAAAATTTACTTTTGGCTGTGCTGGGGCTTCATTGCTGTGTGGGGCTTTATCTAGCTGCAGTTAGCAGGGGCTGCTCTCTGGTTTCAGTGAGTAGGCTTCTCATTGCAGTGGCTTCTCTTGCTGCAGAACACGGTCTCCAGGGCTTGTGGGCTTCAGTCACTGCAGCATATGGGCGCAGTAGTTGGGGCTCCCAGGATCTAGAGCACAGGGTTAGTAGCTGTGGTGAACCAGCATAGTTGCTCCTAAGTACATGGAATCTGCTCTAATCAGGAATCAAAACCAAGTCTCCTGCACTGGCAGCTGGATCCCTCCCACTGAGCCACCAGGGAAGCCCCTGTAATGTATTCTTTACACACGATTGCTCATCTATATTTTTATATACATTGGCATAAAGTGGTTTATAATATTCTCTTATCAAAAATCATTCTCTAATGTACTATCACCATATTGCCCCTGTAAGAAATACTATTTGTATGCTTCTTTTGTTTTCTTTTTACTATTACATACTTTATCAATCTTGCTAGAAAAACTCACGTCTAAGCTTGTGACACATGCAACTCACCCAGCCACAATAATTATTTCAGGAATGGACATATTGCGGAGGGAGAAATTTCGAGCAGTCTTCTAGGTTCTTCTGGCTAGCCTAAGTATTAAACTGATGTGAGACAGATTAATAGAAAACCACACAAAAGTTTAATAACATGTATCTATGGGAGAGATTCAGAAAAGCTTAGTAACTCATCAAGATGGTTGAATCCTTCCCTTAAATACCATCTTCAGCTAAGGACAAAAGGGAATGTTGAAGGTAGTCGTTTAGGAACTCAAAGGGGTAGAAGGCAATGGAAAAGCAAAATGTTTGGTAGAAAAATGTTTGCTGGACCAAGCAGAGACAACAGGACACAGTGAAGAATTTTCAACAGCAGACTGCTGGGTTCCTCCGTGTTTACACACCTAACTTATATGGCAGTGATTCTATGGTGACAATTTCCATCGTGGACTAAGGCCTCTATATCCTTTAGGCAGTTAGATGGTCAGAGTTACTCCCTCAGTCTTCTGGGGCTTGACTGTTTTCATCTGGAAATAATCACCATTCCAAAGAGATATTTTGGGGTGGCAAATTTTGCTCCCCTATAGACACATGCTCTGATATATAACCCATGATAAAGGGGCACGGGCTTTCTGGAGCTTTTGGAAAATGTGTTCTTTCCCTTAAGAAACAGCTACAAAAAGAAGTCATTTCTTCCTTCTGAGCACTTTCGAGCACAGACGTGTTGCCCCAAACTGCTCTACCTCATTCATATTATCCTAATAAGAAACGGCACCCAAATATGATGAAAGAGTTGAGCATGATTCAGGGAGAGTTAATCTTAGCTACTGGATTAAATCAACAATCTACCTCTGAACTCCAACAGAAGTCCTGCACAGTTTAAGCCACTTTGAAGTAGGGTTTTAGGCTACCCTGGCGGCTCAGTTGGTAAAGAGGTAGGCTTTTACTTATTCAAATTCTAACTGTTCCACTGCTGCTGTAAGAATCGAGTAATTGATGGCATCCAGCAATCTCATCCTCTGGCGTCCCCTTCTCCTCCTGCCCCCAGTCCCTCCCAGCATCAGAGTCTTTTCCAATGAGCCAACTCTTCGCGTGAGGTGGCCGAAGTACTGGAGTTTCAGCTTTAGCATCAGTCCTTCCAAAGAAATCCCAGGACTGATGTCCTTTAGAATGGACTGGTTGGATCTCCTTGCAGTCCAAGGGACTCTCAAGAGTCTTCTCCAACACCACAGTTCAAAAGCATCAATTCTTCGGCACTCAGCTCTCTTCACAGTCCAACTCTCACATCCATACATGACCACTGGAAAAACCAAAGCCTTGACTAGATGGACCTTTGCTGGCAAAGTAATGTCTCTACTTTTGAATATGCTATCTAGTTTGGTCATGACTTTCCTTCCAAGGAGTAAGTGTCTTTTAATTTCACAGCTGCAATCACCATCTGCAGTGATTTTGAAGCCCCCAAAAATAAAGTTGACACAATTTCCCCATCTATTTCCCATGAAGTGATGGGACCAGATGCCGTGATCTTCGTTTTCTGAATGTTGAGCGTGAGGCCAACTTTTTCACTCTCCTCTTTCACTTTCCTCTTCACTTTCTATCATGAGGGTGGTGTCATCTGCATATCTGAGATTATTGATATTTCTCCTGGCAATCTTGATTCCAGCTTGTGCTTCTTCCAGCCCAGCGTTTCTCATGATGTTCTCTGCATATAAGTTAAATAAGCAGGGTGACAATATACAGCCTTGACATACTCCTTTTCCTATTTGGAACTAGTCTGTTTTTCCATGTCCATTCTAACTGTTGCTTCCTGACCTGCATACTGGTTTCTCAAGAGGCAGGTCAGGTGGTCTGTTGTGCCCATCTCTTTCAGAATTTTCCACAGTTTATTGTGATCCACACAGTCAAAGGCTTTGGCATAGTCAATAAAGCAGAAATAGATGTTTTTCTGGAACTCTCTTGGTTTTTCCATGATTCAGCGGATGTTGGCAATTTGACCTCTGGTTCCTCTGCCTTTTCTAAAAGCAGCTTGAACATCTGGAAGTTCATGGTTCACGTATTGCTAAAGCCAGGCTTGGAGAATTTTGAGCATTACTTTACTAGTGTGTGAGATGAGTGCAATTTGCGGTAGTTTGAGCACTCTTTGGCATTGCTTTTCTTTGAGATTGGAATGAAAACTGACCTTTTCCAGTCCTGTGGCCACTGCTGAGTTTTCCAAATTTGCTGGCATAGTGAGTGCAGCACTTACACAGCATCATCTTTCAGGATTTGAAAGAGCTCAACTTTAATTCCATCACCACCACTAGTTTTGTTCATAGTGATGCTGTCTAAGGCCCACTTGACCTCACATCCCAAGATGTCTGGCCCTAGGTGAGTGATCACACCATCATGATTATCTCAGTCATGAAGATCTTTTTTGTACAGTTCTCCTGTGTATTCTTGCCACCTCTTCTTAATATCTTCTGCTTCTGTTAGGTCCATACCATTTCTGTCCTTTATCAAGCCCATCTTTGCATGAAATGTTTCCTTGGTATCTCTCATTTTCTTGAAGAGATCTCTAGTCTTTCCCATTCTGTTGTTTTCCTCTATTTCTTTACACTGATCACTGAGGAAGGCTTTCTTATCTCTCCTTCCTATTCTTTGGAACTCTGCATTCAGATGCTTATATCTTTCCTTTTCTCCTTTGCTTTTCACTTCTCTTCTTTTCCCAGCTATTTGTAAGGCCTCCCTAGACAACCATTTTGCTTTTTTGCATTTCTTTTCCATAGGGATCATTGATCCCTGTCTCCTGTACAATGTCACGAATCTCTGTCCATAATTCATCAGGCACTCTATCTTCAGATCTATTCCCTTAAAGCTATTTCTAACTTCCACTGTATAATCATAAGAGCTTTTATTTAGGTCGTACCTGAATAGTCTAGTGGTTTGCCCTAATTTCTTCAACTTAAGTCTGAATTTGGCAATAAGGAATTAATTAAATTATCAGCGAATTTGATTGTAAATAAAACAATCAACTTGGGCTACCTTACACAGAAATGGAATTTTGTGAGGATATTGGAAACTGTATACAATCCATGCTCAGAAAATAGAACAAAAGAAAGGCAAAATACAGCCAGGATTATGTCACAGGCACAGTCTGCTCTGGTTGACTAAGTTTTGATCCCTTGTAGAATCTTAAATCCCCAGAGTTTTAGAGAGGAAATGTCTGTCTGTGTTCCCTTTAAAAAAGAAAAATTCTTTTCTAGAACATCCTTGGAGCTGTATTTTTTAAAGTAGTTATTAAGTTTTAGTTGTACTGGGTCTTCACTGCTGTGCAGGCTTTTCTCTGGTTGCAGAGAGAGAGGGCTACTCTCTAGTTGAGGTGCATGGGTTTCTGACCGTGGCGGGTTCTCTTGCCGTGGGACACAGGCTCAAGGGTACATGGGCTTCAGTAATTGTGGCACCTGGGATCAGTAGCTGGGGCTCCTGGGCTCTAGAGCAGGGGCTCAAGGGCTGTGGAACATGAGCTTAGTTGTTCCTCAGCATGTGGGATCTTCCTGGATCAGAGATCAAGCCCAGGTCTCCTGTATTGGCAGGTGCATTCTTCACCACTGAACCATGAGAGAAGCCCTCTGTATGCCTTCTTTGGGGAGCTCTTTACCAAAAGGAAGGATGTTCATATAGCAGTGGTTCTCAAGTTCTCCAGTACAAGCTCCACAACATAGCTTATAAAAAAATAAATTGAGCCCAGGTTTTATTTCTTCTAGAAAGTTCTTCATTTTCTGGTTGTCATTCATTCTACTGTTCTCAGATTAGAAATTACTTCTTCCACAGGAAGCTATCCCTAATTCTCATGCCCAGGTTGAAAGTTCTTCAATGTTCTCATAGAAATGAGTGTACTAAAATGTCTTCTTCTTATGTTAGATATCATTCTACATCCCCTTGCCTGGACTTTATACTGTCCTCTATTTCTGCCTTTCATATAAGATGATACATGGCACAAATAGGCACTCAGTAAACATGTATTGAAGAAATAAACATTGGTGTAAACATTCAATGGAATTTCTAGGAAATATTTTGGTATTCACTAAAATGACTATGCCAAACCCTTTGACTGTGTGGATCACAATAAATTGTGGAAAATTCTTCAAGAGATGGGAATACCAGACCACCTGACCTGCCTCTTGAGAGACCTGTATGCAGGTCAGGAAGTAACAGTTAGAACTGGACATGGAACAACAGACTGGTTCCAAATAGGAAAAGGAGTACGTCAAGGCTGTATATTGTCACCCTGCTTATTTAACTTATATACTGAGTACATCATGAGAAATGCTGGGCTGGACAAAGCACAAGCTGGAATCAAGATTGCTGGGAGAAATATCAATAACCTCAGATATGCAAATGACACCACCCTTATGGCAGAAAGTGAAGAGGAACTAAAGAGCCTCTTGATGAAGGTGAAAGATGAGAGTGAAAAAGTTGGGTTGAAGCTCAACATTCAGAAAGCTAAGATCATGGTATCTGGTCCCATCACTTCATGGCAAATAGATGGGGAAATAGTGGAAACAGAGGATGACTTTATTTTTCTGGGCTCCAAAATCACTGCAGATGGTGATTGCAGCCATGAAATTAAAAGACGCTTACTCCTTGGAGGGAAAGTTATGACCAACCTAGACAGCATATTAAAAAGCAGAGACATTACTTTGCCAACAAAGGTCCTTCTAGTCAAGGCTATGGTTTCTCCAGTGGTCATGTATGGATGTGAGAGTTGGACTATAAACCTGAGCGCAGAAGAATTGATGCTTTTGAACTGTGGTGTTGGAGAAGACTCTTGAGAGTCCCTTGGACTGCAAGGAGATCCAACCAGTCCATTCTGAAGGAGATCAGCCCTGGGATTTCTTTGGAAGGAATGATGCTAAAGCTGAAACTCCAGTACTTTGGCCACCTCATGTGAAGAGTTGACTCATTGGAAAAGACTCTGATGTTGGGAGGGATTGGGGGCAGGAGGAGAAGGGGACGACAGAGGATGAGATGGCTGGATGGCATCACGGACTCGATGGATATGAGTCTGAGTGAACTCTGGGAGTTGGTGATGGACAGAGAGGTCTGGCGTGCTGCGGTTCATGGGGTCCCAAAGAGTCGGAAATGACTGAGAGACTGAACTGAACTGAACTGATGGGGCAGGAGCTTCGACAACTTTTGATGGTCTTTTTCTACAATAATAATTTCATCTCAGTAATGCCTCTTCAGATTTTATTTTCCATCTAAGCAGAAATGCTGCTGTGAGCCCTAGGGCATGGCTGGTGCATGTGATACTCTGCATAGTTTTCCTTCCTTTGTTCTCTGAGCTTAGAGCTGGTAGAGGCTCATGCTAATTATGTTTGAATTTCCTTAATTTTATCATTGGGAGTGCAGCGTGCATTGCCTGCTGGTTTCACAAATGATGGTCTTTTTTCATCTTACTTGCTAATAATTCAAGCTATGTATTTTCTATAGAAAGTGAACTAATTGAGATATTTCTTACTCAACTGTTATTTTCAAAGTAGAACTTTCAACTATAACTTTGAGGGGGAGGCTATTTAAAAATTATGTCATTTATTTTTACTCAGTCAATCTTTATTTAATATGCATGTATTGGGTTTGATCCCTGAGTCAGAAAGATACCATGGAGAAGGCAATGGCAACCCACTCCATTATTCTTGCCTCGGAAATCCCTTGGACTGAGGAGCCTGGTGAGCTACAGTCCATGGGGTCATAAAAGAGGAGTACATGACTTAATGACTAACCAACCAACCAACCTTTGGGTACCTAATATGTTTTAAGCACTGCAACAACTGCAAATGATACCAAGATAAATAAGATTCATTCCCTTCTCTGAAGGAATTTACAGTGTAACTGAGGGGTACAGACATTTAAACCATTCATTGTAAAACAAACAAAACAATGAGTAAAGTAGAAACACTAAGAGGGATATCCCTGGATAAAGACAAAAGTGGCAATTCTGTGTCCTTGATATTGAAGGAGGGATAACAAACCATAGGGTTTAATTGGAACACCAAGACTTTGGATGCTCCTTAAGTTCTGATTCTAAAGAAGTCAGATATAGGGAGTTGGTTAAAATAAGTATCAGTCATATTCTACCCAAGTAAATCAAACTAAAATTGTGAAAGCGTTCACTCAGAGTACCTGAAGAACATTATGCATTTCAATGTACAGTGATGAAAGACTTATTTTACAAAGTAATTTCTGTAATTTAGAACTGTTAGGCATTACGATGAGGAATTATGGAATAAAGAGTTTCCAGAGAATGACTAAAGATCCATGGTTTCCTTATTTTGAAAAGGATGGGTTTAAAAAAATAATAAAAAGATGGCTTGTGCCAATAGACACATTAAGCAGTGGATGACTAATTAACTAGGAAGCAATTTTTAAATTGTAGATTTAAAGTATGACAAATTTAGGTGATTTTATAAATTATGATAAAATTGTAGAGTATAAATATTCCAACTACTTATTCAGTGTTTACTTGATAACATTTCCATAAATGCCTTATTATTGTTTATCTCTTCCCCATCCCTGTTGTGATTCTTGGTAATCTTAATGTTCTTGCTTGCCCATTGATTTTGGATTGGCCATCTGACTTCCTTTGGCAGTGAGATGATGGTTCCGTGAGAATGTATGGACTCTGAGGTGAAGCCACAAGGAACATTAATTAGTTTCTCTCATCCTTCTTGGAGATTCTTCTACCCATAAATGATAAGCACTCACTCTGGGTATTTGATAGACTAGAATGAGAAATACATGGTCCCAACCCTAATCTTAAATCTGAAATAGAGCTTTCCAGCTCATCTATAGAGCTGTAAGCATGAAATAAATTGTTGCTTTAAGCCATGGAGATTTGATGCTACTAATAAAGCATATGTCAGCAGAAATCTGAGAAATACAGATAGTTAACTCTCTCTCTCTCAAGTCTGTCTTTGCGTGAGGATGATGAAGAGAAAGAAATTAAGCTGGTATAAATTAAGCTGTGCTAGATGCTACTTTAGGTATATAACACTTATTACCTCATTTATAGAATAGCTCAGTGATTACAGTCTTAAAGAGTTCAACTCCAAGATTTATCACTTACTATCTGTTTGTCCTTGGCAGTTACTTAATATCTTGCTGCCCAGTTTCCCTGTTTGATATATAGGAGAAAAAAAATAGTCTCTGTCTCATTGGTTCTCTTATGGTTTATATGAGATTTTAAAAATACTAGAAGAAAATTTTCTAATACATAATAAGTAGTCACCAAATGTTAGCTAGTATTACATGAATGCCCTTTATCATAGGCCAATGGGACAAGTTTTGTTAAATCAGTTTTAAGGATTAAAAAAAAAAAAAAAAAGGGTAAGTAATATTACCAGTTCTTATGTGGTTTCAAACTCAGGTTTGCTTAATTATTGTCTTTCCTGGTGGTTCAGATGGTAAAGAATCTACCTGAAATGCAGGAGACCCATGTTTGATCACTGGGTAGGGAAGATCCCCTGGAGAAGGGAATGGCTACCCATGCCAGTATTCTTGCCTGGAAAATTCCATGGACAGAGAAGCCTGGTGGGCTACAGTCCATTGGGTTGCAAAGAGTTGGACATGACTGAGTGACTAACACTAACACTGGCTTAATTTTAAAGTTAATACTTACTACATAGATTTCTGATCTAGAAATCATCCCTACAAATCCTACATTTAATAAAAATCTATTAAGGCTTTTGCTGTTGTTTGATGCTATGTTGCTCTTGGGCTGATGTATCTAATTATTTCAATATGCTTTAAACCAGTGGTCCCCAACTTTTCTGGCACCAAGAATCCATTTTGTGGAAGACATTTCTCCAGGGACCATGGGGGTGGTTGGTTTTGGGATAATTCAAGCACATAACATGTATTGTGTACCCTATTTCTATTATTATTATATATAGTTCCACCTCATATCAGGCATTAGATCCTAGGCGTTTGAGACCCCTGCCCTGAAATACATGGAAAAAAATAACTAAGAAGTTGAGGAACAATTCCTTTGAGAAAATGTAAGAGGAAATGATGTTTCATCTGAGGAAAAAGGGGGAAGGGGAAATGTGGATTCTCTCTAATGATATATAGCATTTTAAGAACTTTTATGTATGTTTTTTTAAATATACAAAGGTAAAGATTGTCATAAACTCCAGTATACTCATACCCCAAATTTAACAATGAATGTTTTCTAGGCATATTAAAATTCAGCCAATTATAAGATGTAATAAAACACATTAATTGCACTTTGCTATGGATATAAAAAAGAATTTCACTATATATTGCTGTGTGAAGAATTGCCTCAAGCCTTTGTGGCATAAAACAGCAAACATTTATTATCTTACAGTGCCTCTGGATTTATTTTCTGAGCTCAACCTAGTTGGGCGCCTGTACGTTTAGTTCTCTCCTGACGTTTCAGTCAAGCTGTCATTCGTGGCCTCATCTGGAGGCTCAAGTGGGCAAAGGTTTTTTATTTTTTGTTTTGAAGCTCAGTAGTGTGGTTGTTGATACTGGAGAAGGCAATGGCAACCCACTCCAGTGTTCTTGCCTGGAGAATCCCAGGGACGGGGGAGCCTGGTGGGCTGCCGTCTATGGGGTCTCACAGAGTCGGACACGACTGAAGCGACTTAGCAGTAGCAGCAATGTGGTGGTTGATAGGATCAAGTTTCCCACAGAAGTCAATTGTTTGATGGCTTGTTAGCCAAGACTTTTCTCATTTCAGGTGGCAGAATTTAGTTCCTTAACATTTGCCAGCCAGAGAACTTCTTTATTCCCTTGCCTCGTGGTTCTCGCCATAGTATAGCTTGCCATAGTATAACACATTGTGGGCAAATGAGTGAAAGAACCAAAAAGAAGCGTTACCCAAGGTGGAGGCCACTGTCCTTTTTACAGCCTAATCTCAGAAATGAAATTCTTGTTACTCTTGCTGTATTTTACTAGTTAGAAGTCAGTAAATAAGTCTAACCACACACAAGGGTTAGAGTGCAGGAATATCAGGAAGCAGGATGTTGGCCCCATCTTAGAGGCTGCCTCCCACAGGTGAGGTATAACTTTAAAGTCTAAGATGTCCAAGACACCGGGTCTATAAATATGGCAGGAAGCATTAATGAAAAATTCTTATCTGACGTAAATGGTAGCTGTGTGATTGGCAGGCGACAACAGGGTTCTGGACATGGTTATAGAGTCTACATTCTCAAAACTCTTTAAGAGGATATCATTATTTATCTTAAATCAACCAGACCAGTGTTTTTCAATCAGTGGTCTACAAAATCCTTGGGTGTTTACAACTATTTTCTGGGTTCTCTACTTTTAGAAACATGAGGTTTATAAAATCTACTGTATTTTTATGGAAAAATTTACACAGCTAAATCTAAAACAAAAGTTAAATGAATCACTGAATGAATGAATAAGTGAAACTTACTCATTTGTCTGTTAGACATGCTGATATGATGGCATAATTTCAGAGTCTTTGCTCTGATATTAATCCTATGAAGAAGCAGGTTCTCCTTGATTGAAAACTAATCCTCATTACTATACACCCTCTTACAAATTTTCCATGGACTAGAATATCTAGCAATTGACACTGTATTTTTAATACTAATTTTCTGTATGCATTTCTATAAGTTTTATTTCAAATTATATTGACATTTTAGTTATATTTGAATGACATAATGATTTTCTATGAATTGTGAACAGCTAAGTTTTACATTCAGGCCTCAGTTGCGTTTTCCTAATGATTGATGACATTGTGAAGTTAGGTTTTTACCTTCCAGTGCAAAATCAATTTTTCAACTAGAGTAACCTGCAAATGTAATGAGTTTGGAAAAGTCTTTTCTGGTTTCCTGCTGAGATTCCATTAGCTGCATTTAGAGATGCTATGTACACAGATGCACAGTGCCAGTGGAATGCTGTGTTTCTGTAGTTGCCCCAAACAATTCAGTGACACAAAGTTTGAATGAGTGTCCTGAAATTACAGCCTTTGGAGAGCCTTAAAAGCCTGGGAACAAATACTGTAGTGTCAATCAGTGTAGATATCTTCAAATCTGGGATTTTATTCTCCAGAGTAAATGTTTTACTTGGGAAACTTCCAGAAATACTAGGCTTCTAGTACCCACTGAATTCTCAAACTAAAAATATTCCTAAAATGTCTGTGTTGAGAGGAAGTTAACTAATTCTTCATTGTTTTTTTTTTTTTGGATATTCAACAATGCCAAAGCAAAATATATGTACTGCATTTCATAAACTAGAAGGAAATTAGTATTAAACTTTATTTGCAAGTTTCAGTATTTTAGCATTAAAATTTTATTCACATTTCCATGCTCTTTAGTGTGAATTAGTTAATTTAAAAATATTTGAAGTTGAGTCATTCAAGGGTTTTACAAGTAGCATTGATAGGAAATGTTATAATTACCATAAGAGAAAATTTAATAAGTGAAACCTCAAATCTCTGTAGTCATGATAAGTACATTTTGCATATTTTTCCCCATCTCTTTTTACGGCTTTCTCTCTTTGATTATTGCATCCTCATGACACTAATATGTGTTTAAAAGCAAAATAACATATTTGATCAATTAGTCTCCATGTTTACATAATGAAAAAATAATCCACTGATTATTTTTTTTCCACAGAATTTCTGAAATCACTAGTATTCTTCATTCCATATGGTATTCACAGACTTAGAATGTTCAAAAAAATTGTTCCAAAGTTGACAAAAGGAAAGTCAATTTAGTACCTCTGAGGGGAAGAATAAATCTAGTGCAAAGCATACAACAAGAAGGAAAACCTGTGAAGAAATAATGTTAAAATATCCAGAGGTGAGAGCAGAGAGAAAATTGTATATGACCTTGCATTATCCATCCAACTGACGCAGGACTGCACAAAGTGCCGTTGAGTTTTCCCACTGGATACAACTCCCATCATGTTATCTGTTAGGGAGGTGACAGGCTCTCTCCTTATGCTGCCCTTGTGAGAAACCCCCTAGGGTCTTAAATTCAGCCCTGGACAGTTCAGTATTAGAGAAACAGATCAAGGGTTAAAACACACACACACACAACACATTGTATGAAATATCTTAGGATCCTGGGGCTGACAGGGACCCAGAAAGGGCATTTAATCTCCCAACTTGCCTCTGGGCATGATTGCATTTAAATCACTGAATCTCCTTTGAGAAAGGAAACTGCATAAAATTTCTACTGTTTTAATATTTCAGATGTATATTTGGCATAATAAACCTAAAATCGGGCCTCCCTAGTAGCTCAGATGGTAAAGCATTTGCCTGCAGTGCAGGAAACCCCAGTTTGATTCCTGGGTCAGGAAGTTCCCTGGGGGAAAGGATAGGCTACCCAATTCAGTATTCTTGGGCTTCCCTGGTGGCTCAGACAGTAAAGAATCTACCTACAATCCAGGAGACCGGGGTTCAACCCCTGGATTGCGAAGATTCCCCTAGAGAAAGGTGTGGCAACCCTCTCCAGCATTCTTGCGGGCTACAGACATTAGGACCGCAGAGTCTGACATGACTGATCCACTAACACACAGAACCTAAAATCATTAGACTATAACTTTTTGTAAACATTAAAAAAAATTACATTGAACAAATTTTAGGGTAAAGCTCCATGAATTTTTACAAATAAATGCACCAGTGGGATTACAACCAAAATCAAATGAAATACCACATTATCTGTATTACAGAGGCTTTTATCAATCCCTCACAATTCAGTATTTCCCCACCACCCCGCAAATACACTGAATGTGTGTTTATATACCTATTAATTAGTTTTTATAATTGTTTATATACATATTATTATATACCTTATTTATATACATATTAATTTGTTTTCCTATGTTTGAACTTAATATAAACTTAATTACATATGTTGGTCTTTGTTTTGGGGTGTTTTTGTTCAATATTACATGATTCCACTTTGACTAAAGACATTTTTGGTTCTATCATATTCCATTGTATGAAAATAGTATAATTTAGCTATTCTACTGTAGATAATTTTTTTTTCATTTTATTATTAATAAAGTTGTTTTGAGCATCCCTATGTAATTGTTTGGTCAAGCTATGTGTGCATTTCTGTTGGGGAAATACATAGGAGAATTGTTAGATCATAGTATATATTTATAATCACACACACGTGATTAGTTTCAGTAGCATCAATCAAACTCTTTTTCAATTTATACCATAATTATCAGTGTATAAGAATTTCTGTTCTTTCACAATCTTACCACTATTATTTTATAAGTTATTTTAAAATCATAGCCATTCTGGCAGTATATAAAGATATCTCATTGAGATACCTCACTGAGGTTCCAACTTGCACTTTCTTGGTTACTAATGCCCTGGAAGTCATTCCATGACAGTTAATTAAAGATGAAAAAAATAAAAAAGAGAGAGAAAGTAGGATTGCATGAATATGCACTTATTGGGAAGACCTGAAATTGATGTCACTTGTCCACATATTGTTTTGGTCAAAATTTAATTTGGCTACAGGAGTTCCATTAACTGTAAGATGTTATAATTTTGTTGACTAGACAGGATGTAGAGACCACAGGTTTGAACACCCAGGTAGTCTCTCATACTAAAAAGTGATCTATAGAAAGGTTTTAGAAAGCAAGACATCTCAGTATCATTATTAAATCAGCCTTATCTTGACTGTCTCTCTATTAAAATCCAAAGTCATGTCTGTGCTTACCATTTATTTCTGATTTTGATGCTACGTGTGTGTGTGTGTGTATATATATATATATATATACACATATGTATGATGAATTGATTCCATCTAACCTTTGTTGAATTGAATTCATCTCATATATATTTTGTTATATTGATTCCACAGTTTTTTTGTACAATCCCAGAGTGGAAAAAGACCATAGAGGTCATCTGGTACAATCCTCATCCAATGCATAAATCCCGTCCAGCTGGTTAAACTCATTTTTAATTCCAAAGCTATTCTCCAAGCTTCTAGTCATTTCATCAGCAAACTTAATTAACAGGGACTCTATTGACTCACGAGGCCAGCTTAACAAAATTAATAAATATATAATTTGGCTGACTGCACATTGAGGTGAAAGATTTGGGAGTAATGTGCATTACTACAATGCCTGTAATGCCTTTCATAACATTACCAAGCAATATTAAATAATCCTACATTCACTTTGCTGTGAGAAAAATGTATCTAGCTACAACAGCATGCTATGGGAGATCAAAAATATTGTGCTTATAAGTAAGATGTGCTACATGGGCAAATTAACATTCCAGATGAACTAGATGAAGCAAATAACATTTAAATCAGTAACTTTATTAAATTTTTCTTGAAGAATATACCATTTTTACTTTACCATATAAAAGTTTCCATGACTATGGATCAAGCTGCAAATCTGAGGTGCCATGGCTTGTATAAACTGCAACATGAAAAATATTTCCTGGGCTTGTGCAGTTCACAAACATTTGATCCTGAACAGTATGTTCATGTATACAACTCAACAAAGAGTAAAATAAAAAAAAATTGAGTCTGTTTTATATAAAATTTCAAATTTAATTATGGTAACAAAGATGCTATTGAAAATACTTGACATCTACTTATAAGGCAAATTGGGTAACTTTATTTCATATTGATAAAGTATCTCCTTTTTCATTAGCATTATGAGTTTTCATAGGTCATACCATATCCAGTGAAGATGTCTGATTGATCAATTGCTTGTGAAAACTTGTTTCTCTACAGAGGCACAATAAAACCCACACTGTGATGGACAATAGCTATCATAAATTACCTAAGGTGCAGATTATAGTAATGAAAAAATATTTTATCAACTTTGAAGTTTCTTACTGGTGGAGTGAATTTTGATGGATTCAGAATGACTTTTTCAGACACAAAAGATTATTCAGAGGTCAAATTTAGTTTTTAAAATATATATTTCATCTTAAAGAAGCTAGATCTTAAACGTTTAAGCTTACTTTACAACTATTCCTATTCTGTTTGGAAGTCTAACAAATGTGAGCAATCACTTATAAGATGATTTGTTATTAATATGTAGTCTTCCCCAACTTGAAAAAATTAAGAATTATTATAAAAATTATAATTATAAACTTTTACAATATTAAATTTTTATCTTTATGTACTTTAGTTCCCTATGGATAAGTCTTTAAATTCATTACAATTAATTTAAGAGAGTCTCCACATGGACCGTTTTTATATGATAACTTTCTTAGATAACAAATATTACTTATTGACCAGAGATTTAAACCAGGAATACAACTTGAAGATGTTCAGTACCAGAGGGTCTTGTATTTTTTTTTTGTAATATTCTTTTGACAGCTCTAATGACACCCTTCTTACAGCCCACAGACTTCAAAATTTACAGAGAACACTGGTTAGGTAGCACAAAAAGGAATGTTTGAGTCTTATTGTAGCCAAAATTCAGATTAGAGTCTAATCTTACTCAAGGTGATTATGCCACTGGTTTCATATAACTAGTGACTTTTCTAAAGTATTCAGCTCTGAATGCTGTATGTATTTTCTTTTTTATCTGTTAGAATCTTTCCAAAGATAATAAAACAGTATCTTCTGTGCTCTGTGGCTCAGTCATGTTCAACTCTTTTGCGATCCTCTGGACTATAGCCCGTCTGGCTCCTCTGTCCATGGGATTTCCCAGGCAGGAATACTGGAGTGGGTTGCCATTTCCTTCTCTAGAGGATCTTCCCCACCCAGGGACTGAACCCGTGTCTCTTTTGTCTCCTACACTGCAGGAGGATTCTTTACTGCTGAGCCATCAAGAAGTAAACAGTACCTTGTGTGTGTTTGCCTAGTCGCTCAATCCTGTCCAACTCTTTGAGACCCCATGGACTGTAGCTCACCACGCTCCTCTGACTATGGAATTCTCCAGGCAGGAATACTGGAGTGGGTAGCCGTTCCTTTCTCCAGTGGATCTTCCCAGCCCAGGGATAGAACCCAGGTCTCCCACACTGGAGGCGGATTCTTCATTGTCTGAGCCACCAGGGAAGCCCAAACAGTATCTTACTGAATATTAAATATATTTTATTGATATACCTGTGCCTTATAGTCCCAGCTTTTAAAGTCATTATACTGAACTATAAAATTAAACATTTTGAATTAATTTTACATATATCTGATCTACTAATTTCATATTGTATGCCTAGGGTTAGAGTAAGGTAGATTAGAGAGTAATGATAGAGAAATGAAGTCACTCTTGGTCATCAAAACCTCCCAGTTACTATTGTTAGATTCCCTGGTATTTCATCTCTCTTATTGCTCCAGGTATATCTTCCAACCGGAGAAGGCAATGATACCCCACTCTTGCCAGTACTCTTGCCTGGAAAATCCATGGACGGAGGAGCCTGGCAGGCTGCAGTCCATGCGGTCGCTAAGAGTCAGACATGACTGAGCGACATCACTTTCACTTTTCACTTTCATGGATTGGAGAAGGAAATGGCAATCCACTCCAGTGTTTTTGCCTGGAGAATCTGAGGGATGGGGAGCCTGGTGGGCTGCCACCTATGGGGTTGCACAGAGTTGGACACGACTGAAGTGATTTAGCAGCAGCAGCAGCAGCATATCTTGCAACAAACTTTTATGAAGTAGTATAAGTTTTATATCACGGTAGCTCAGTGGTAAAGAATCTGCCTGCATTGGAGATCCCTAAGTTGAGAAGATCCCCTGGGTCAGGAAGATCCCGTGGGTCAGGAAGATCCCCTGGAGAAGGAATGACAACCCACTCCAGTATTCTTGCCTGGGAAATCCCACAGATGGAGGAGCCTTAGTGGGCTGCATTCCATGGGATCACAAAAGAGTTGAACGTTACTTAGTGACTAAATGACAACAAAAAGTAGTAGCTAGAACACATCCACAAAGTATACTCAAACCCTCCCTGTTTATTCAGGGAAAGCATCATACCAAAGCTCAGTCTGAGGGATTTCCTCACAGTCCACTGGTTAAGAATCTGCTTTCCAATGCAGAGGCTGTGGGTTTGATCCCTGGTCAGGGAGCTAAGATTCCACATGCCTTGTGGACAAAAAACATTAAAGAAAAGAAAAAGAAGAAGCAATATTGTAACAAATTCAAAAGAATTTTTAAATGGTTCACATCAAATAAAAGACTTAAACACACACACAGAAAGAAAACAAAACTCAGCTTGAGTAGAGACCAAACAGAGCAAGGGAACATATTCCGTGCAGCTGTAGTAACCTGGATTCATCTAAAAACAGACTTCAGAGTACTTGCAATCTTGCATTTCAAACTAGAGTACTTCCAGATGACAAATCATACAAGGATGTCAGTGAGTTTTCACAACTGTAGGACAACCAAAGCACATTTCAGTTCAATGCCAAATTTTCCTGAATATTAAGAGGCAAAGAGTTTTGAGTGTGTACCCTCTTGAAAGGCATTTTAATGCATGCCAACCAGTATGCAAATCAGTAGAATCCCACTTTACTATGTCAGCCAATTTCATAGATATGATTTGACAGTGGGTTCTTTTATAATACTAGGAATTCCATGGGACAGTTGTACCAGTGTGAATAGAGTGTACTGTTCTACAATAAGCAACACATAGTAATTATGGCATTATTTGAATTGAATTGATGCTGAATTGATGCTTTTGGATTGTGATGCTGGAGAAGACTCTTGAGAGTCCCTTGGACTGCACGAAGATCAAACTAGTCAATCCTAAAGGAAATCAACCCAATATTAATTGGAGGGACTGATGCTGGAGCTGAAGCTCCAATCTTAGGCCACCTGATGCAAAGAGCCAACTCATTGGGAAAGACCCTGATGCTGGGACTGATGGCAGGAGGAGAAGGGGGTGACAAAGAATGAGATGATTGGATGGCATCACTGACTGCATGATGAGCAAACTCTGGGAGTTGGTGATGGACAGGGAAGCCTGGCATGCTGCTGTCCATGGGGTCGCAAAGAGTTGGACACGACTGAGCGACTGAACAGCAACAACAAATGGGATGGAATAGCTATGCTGCTGCTGCTGCTGCTGCTAAGTCACTTCAGTCATGTCCGACTCTGTGCGACCCCATAGAAGGCAGCCCACCAGGCTCTGCCGTCCCTGGGATTCTCCAGGCAAGAACACTGGAGTGGGTTGCCATTTCCTTCTCCAATGCATGAAAGTGAAAAGTGAAAGTGAAGTCTCTCAGTCGTGCCTGACACTTAGCGACCCCATGGACTGCAGCCTACCAGGCTCCTCCTTCCATGGGATTTTCCAGGCAAGAGTACTGGAGTGGGGTGCCATTGCCTTCTCCATAGAATAGTATAATAACTGCTTATTGAATCTGTCATATTGCAAGGCTATTTTCTTTATCACCTTGTAAACCAGTCTAATTTTTATTTTTATTTCAATTACTTAGAGAAAAACTTGATTCTCAAGTATCTGCTCATCTTTCTGCTGCAATTACTGTAGATCAGATCATTTGTTTACTGTTGTATTGCTTAGTTCCACTTTCTCAGTGTGATTTCGTTGCATCCACAGTTTACCACTTTACTATACCTTATTTTGAAAATATGTGTTAATTTGCAATGATAATTCAAGAATGAAGAAACTAAACAATGTTAGAAGTATGAGAATAGATTTCCTAAAATAAATAATTTATCAAAAGGTTCAAAGGAACATTAAATTATTAAGATAACAGCACAGACGTTACTGTCATCATTCTAATTATAACATGTGACTTGATGGTAGGTGGTGATAAATAGTCAAGAAGGAGTAGAATATACTTAATGCTTATTTAAACGATGAACACAAAAAATGAAATGTCATCCCCCTGAGCAAAAATTGTGTAAATTCACCTCTTTTTTATAGTGTGTACATAATCATGAATTTAAATGATTATCACTAAAAGATTTTACAAAGTAAATGAGAAAAGTGCTGTGTGTAGGATACAATAAAATAATACTTGATCAAACCAACAAATAAAAATTGTTTGAATCTTATTTCAGGGTCAGTTTTAGAACTACCTAAGAAGAGGTTCGGAGAAGGCAATGGCACCCCACTCCAGTACTCTTGCCTGGAAAATCCCGTGGATGGAGGAGCCTGGTAGGCTGCAGTCCATGGGGTCGCTAAGAGTCGGACACCGCTGAGCGACTTCACTTTCACTTTTCCCTTTCATGCATTGGAGAAGGACATGGCAACCCACTCCAGTGTTCTTGCCTGGAGAATCCCAGGGACTTGGGGAGCCTGGTGGGCGGCAGTCCATGGGATTGCTAAGAGTCGGACACAGCTGAGCGACTTCGCTTTCACTTTTCACTTTCATGCGTTGGAGAAGGAAATGGCAACCCACTCAAGTGTTCTTGCCTGGAGAGTCCCAGGGACAGAGGAACCTGGTAGGCTGCCATCTATGGGGTCACATAGAGTCGGACATGACTGAAGTGACTTAGCAGCAGCAGCAAGAAGAGGTTAGAGCTTCCCTGGTGTCTCAGACAGTAAAGAATCCACCTGCAATGCAGGATACCTGGATTTGATCCTGGGTTGGGAAGATCCCCTGGAGAAGGGCATGGCAACCCACTCCAGGTTGTCTGGAGAATTCATGGACAGAAAAGCCTGGCGAGCTACAGTACATGGGGTCACACAGTCGGGCAGGACTTAACAACTAAGCACAGCACAAGAAGGTTAAGTTCTAGGCTAGTATATGAGACTACCTTTTTAGGTCGTTTTTATTGTAATTGTTATTAACCTATTAAAGAAATGGACAAAAAGAAGCAGCAAAACTAAAAATATAAAGTGTTTGTTAAACAATGCTATCTAATTACAATTTAAATGTAGTAAAAAATGTGGTTACAAATGTGATTCTGAATCTTTATTTACAGTTGGGTTACACTATTAATATAAATTACTTAGCCATTTCATATATTTATATTTTATAATGATATCTGTGAAAACATGAAAATTTAAAGAATGATGGATGATAAATTATATGATGAAAAAAGATAGGTCATGTAAAGAGGATATTGATTCTTTAAAAAATCTATTTACTGAAAAAAAAAAGATCAAATTTGCATAAAAAAGATTGGAATGGTAACTAACATTAAGATCATTCATTTCAGTTCGGTTTAGGCACTCAGTCGTGTCTCACTCTTTGTGACCCCATGGACTGCAGCACGCCAGGCCTCCCTGTCCATCACCAGCTCCCTGAGTTTACTCAAACCCATGTCCATTGAGTTGGTGAGGCCATCCAACCATCTCATCCTCTGTCATCCCCTTCTCCTCCCGCCTTCAGTCTTTCCCAGCATCAGGGTCTTTTCAAATGAGTCAGCTCTTCGCATCAGGTGGCCAAAGTATTGCTAGTTTCAGCTTCAACATCAGTCCTTCCAATGAACACCCAGGACCGATCTCCTTTAGGATGGACTGGTTGGATCTCCTTGCAATCCAAGGAACTCTCAAGAGTCTTCTCCAACACCACAGTTCAAAAGCATCAATTCTTCAGTGCTCAGCTTTCTTCACAGTCCAATTCTCATATCCATACATGACCACTGGAAAAACCATAGCCTTGACTAGATGGACCTCTGTTGGCTAAGTAACATCTTTGCTTTTTAATATGCTGTCTAGGTTGGTGATAATTTTTCTTCCAAGGAGTAAGCGTCTTTTAATTTCGTGGCTGCAATCACCATCTGCAGTGATTTTGGAGCCCCCTAAAATAAAGTCTGTCACTGTTTCCACTGTTTCGCCATCTATTTCCCATGAAGTGATGGGACTAAGATGCCATGATCTTCGTGTACTGAATGTTGACTTTTAATCCAACTTTTTCACTCTCCTCTTTCACTTTTCTCAAGAGGCTTTTTAGTTCCTCTTCACTTTCTGCCTTATGGGTGGTGTCATCTGCATATCTGAAATTATTGATATTTCTCCCAACAGTCTTGATTCCAGCTTGTGCTTCATCTAGCCCAGCGTTTCTCATGATGTACTCAGTATATAAGTTAAATAAGCAGGGTGACAATATACAGCCTTGACATACTCCTTTTCCTATTTGGAACCAGTCTGTTGTTCCACGTCCAGTTCTGTCACTTCCTGACCCACATACAGATAAGATCATTGTGTATCTTCTTTACTTTTCTTCTTCAAAATTGTCTAACTATTCCTGCCTCTCTGTATCTTCTCTTTATTTCAAAAATCAGTTTGTCATATGTCGTGAAAAAATATGTCTAGAATTTTAATTGATTTCATTGAAATTATATATAAATCTGAAGGAAATTGATATTTTTGCATTATTGAGTCTTCCAATCTATGAAAATCCCTCCAACTCTTTTTGCATTCTATAGTATCTCTCAATAATATTTTGTAGTTTTATGTATAAACTAGTTTTCTTTCTTTTACTCTCCTTACTTTAATCTTTTTATTTTTTTAATATAAATTTATTTATTTTAATTGAAGGTTAATTACTTTACAATATTGTATTGGTTTTGCCATACATCAACATGAATCCACCACAGGTATACATGTGTTCCCCATCCTGAACCCCCCTCCCTCCACCCTCCCCATACCATCCCTCTGGGTCATCCCAGTGCACCAGCCCCAAGCATCCAGTATCATACATCTAACCTGGACTGGTGATTCATTTCATATATGATATCATACATGTTTCAGTTCCATTCTCCCATATTATCCCACCTTCACCCTCTCCCACAGAGTCCAAAAGACTGTTCTCTACATCTGTTTCTCTTTTGCTGTCTCACATACAGGGTTATCATTACCATCTTTCTAAATTCCATATATATGCATTAGTATACTATATTGGTGTTTTTCTTTCTGGCTTACTTCACTCTGTATAATAGGCTCCAGTTTCATCTACCTCATTAGAACGGATTCTTTTTAATGGCTGAGTAATACTCCATTGTGTACATGTACTACAGCTTTCTTATCCAAAATCTTATTATATTCTACTAACTTATTTCTCTCCAACTACACTTCTCTTTAGTTTGTCTAATCTGCTGTTAATTCTACCTACTGAATTATTTTGATATTTATTGTGTTCTTTAACTCTTGGTTTTCCATGGTTTCCATAGTAATTCTTCATAGATCCTGGTTATGTGCCAAAATTAACCATATTACCACCCCCCCCCAATTTTATTAAATATTTTAGTTATAACTATCTCAAAGTCAAAGTCTGATATCTCTAAGATCAGAATCTCCAGTAGACTTTTAAAAGTCTTGACTGTAATAATTCATGTGTCAAATGCAGTGTAATCTATTGCTGTATCAAATTATTTGTGATAGCATGCTGAAAATTATATATGAAAAGTTATAGATACAAATTGGATCTTTTGAAGATCTTATGTTTCTTCATTGAGGATTTCCTCTGGCCTGTAGCAGGAGTTAGATTTGGAAAAATCACTGAAGCCTATCATAGATTAAATTGTCTTTCTGTCACTGTGAAGACTGTATCTGATTCTCCATTAATTTTTGGTGTAGCCATCTAAGAATCCAACTGAAAAATTGAGAATTTCACCAGGTTCCCTCCTCATTGATAGTCTCTAGTTTTTCTTTTCTTTCCAGGCTTTTGAAACTGCTCAACCTACTCAGTGGCTCATCCATCACTGATGAAAATGTGCTAAATGACAGACTGTCCCTCTGCACTTCTCATCAGGATCTTAGGTATAAATTGGGTGCTCTATTCGCTCTCTCATTTTTTCAAAAAGGTGTTTTAAATGTGTATTATCCATCTTCTCCTGTTGTTACTGGCGAGAGGACTGGTCTGATGCAAACTAGTTCATTATAGCCAGAATTAAAAGTGGTGCTTTTACCTCTTCATTTCAGATTTCAAGGAGTATTTATGTGAGACAGTCTCCATGACTAATCAATGGTTCCTAGACACTCATAGCAATAATATGTAACATATCTCCTTACAAGAAGATGTACATCAAAATGTCCACTATTGGTGATCTGTGTTGTCAATATATCATGCTTTCAGTCATACCCTAGGCATCCCTTCTATGTGATCATATAAATCTCTAGCCACTTTTCCCCTCACATACTGAATTTTATTGTGTTTAAGATAACATCAATTTTAAAGAATAAAATTTTATGTATCATAATTTTCTGAAAAGATACTATGAGTTATAATTATCACATCAAAGATATAAAAATGCCTCCTGATTTAAAAAATGCCAATATGTTAATAATATGAAACTGTAGGAAATATAAAACTACATTTAGTTTCATAAAATAGGAAAAAGGTTTTTTTTTAAATTAAACTTGGGATATCAAAATATTGGAAAACAAAGAAATAAAAAATTGCCTGTCATAAAAATCTGATACATAGTGTAGGTTTTATTAATTCAGTCATATTTTTTGCAATCAATGATGAACTAAAAAGCATTATTAGCTAATGAAATTTAAAAAAAAAATTAACAATAACCCGGTGTACAAGACAGCAAAAGAGACACTGATGTGTAGAACAGTCTTATGGACTCTGTGGGAGAGGGAGAGGGTGGGAAGATTTGGGAGAATGACATTGAAACATGTAAAATATCATGTAAGAAACGAGATGCCAGTCCAGGGTCGATGCACGATACTGGATGCTTGGGGCTAGTGCACTGGGACGACCCAGAGGGATGGTATGGGGAGGGAGGAGGGAGGAGGGTTCAGGATGGGGAACACATTTATACCTGTGGCGGATTCATTTTGATATTTGGCAGAACTAATACAATTATGTAAAGTTTAAAAATAAAATAAAATTTTAAAAAAAATCAAAAAAAATAGACTAAAAAAATTAATGATAATTAATGTAAAATCTTTGTGTTTTAAAATATATACACAAACATATATTATGGAATAGGGTCCAGGATTTTTTAAACACTACATACTGAAAGTTCTTTTGTGAAGGATATGAGAAATATTGATTACATGTTATGGATCAATTTTGAATCCTTTTAGAGATTCTTTAAAATCATGATCCTTTAATATGTATCAAGTTGTGGCTAGTCAAACATTATTATATCCCCCAGTGAAGGAAAATTTGTCTGAATGAGTGGGGATACTATAAGCATATATATGTGTGTATCATTTTAGTTTCTAATTTTCATTAATTCAACACATGTGTAGTACCAGTGCACCAACCAGTATAATGAATGCTGAAATAGCTGAAATAACAATTCTCACTTTACTACCTGGTGCTGGTGGTAGTTTTTGCTCCCAAGTATTTAACACATGGAACAATCATAGAGTTAATATCTATTCTAGAAAATCATATAATAAAGAGTACTATAGCAAAAAAGAAAAACAAACAAAAAAACCAAGATGGTAAAGGTATAATCCCATAGAAGATACTCTAGTTCTCCACTGGGAGGTAACATTCTCTGGGCAAACAAGCCAGGTTTCCAGAGTTCTAATCTCTTGCAGGCAAAGAGATATGAGAAAGCATTGCCTATTTAGTATGAAATTGTTCGATCTGGCTAAAAGATTAGAATGTCTGAGAGTGAGAACTAGAAGTTAGCATTAGAGGAATTATCACAAGCCAGCTTACGTCTTATGACCTTGTCATAAAACAAGGGATTGAGAATTTATCACACAGACTTAGTGAGTCCATTAAAGAAGAGTAGCAAGGGGTGACCATAGATATGATGGGATATGGCAGGCGTTTTCCAAGATGTGCTAATAATAGAATTTGGCCCATGTGGCAGCAGTCTTCTATTCAAGGAAGAATATACTGAAACTGTGACCTCCTTATCATCTTTGGCTTTGTTATAAGAGCTAGCGTGAATTAAGGGCTTCATAAGTGCCAGGTATAGTTCAAAGTGTTTTACGCGTATAAACTCATCTGTTTGGCATAACAATCCAGTGGAGCAGCCCCCATTCTTTCTTATCCCACTTAACAGATAGGACAGGCTGCAGGAAATTATATAAGTTGTCCATATTCACATAATTTGAAAATGTTGAATCTGGCATTCAGTAGACATTAAAACTCCAAAGCTTGAATTCACAGCCTGTCCCTCAACTACACACTTGCTACTCCATGGAAGTACATTAGCTTATCACTTCTGACACATTCACTGACATCTTTTGAAAGTTGTGGGAAATATAAAATTTCAGGCCCTGCCCAGACTTGCATTTTAAAAACATCTGCAGACTATGTACACGAATATGAAAGTTTGAGAAACTTGGCACCTTGCTTCTGCACCCCAAGCTCTTTTTGAAGATCATTCTGCGATAATAGGCCCAAAATGCCATTTATTCCTATGGACTTTGTTCCAGTTTTTCAGTCATAGCCAGAGATTACAACTAAGTAATAAATATCAAGGAATCTGGGTGAAAATTGGAAAACTCACTTTGGATATTTGTCTGTACAGTAAAAATGGCTGTCATATCTGCCTTATCTGCTTAAGTAGGAGCACCAGATTTGGAGGTAAAACGCGCTCAAAGATACATCGTGAAAAAAAATACAGCACTATTGTACTTCCCAAAGGATATGTTAAGTATCGCTGGATTTCAGACAGATCTTTTCAGGTGGTTCATGGACATGATGTTACATAACAATGACTGCGGAACATAGCTCCATTTTCAACTCTCTCTCAATCCTCTGATCAACTCAGACCAAGAACTGTTGACACTCTATTTATCATAACATCTTTCTACCACTGCCCCTTTTAAAAAGATAGAAAACTAGCTTTGGGGCATGCAAGAATAATAAAGTGGAATTTTTATAACTCTTTTGGTTTTGTTGCATTTTTATTTATAAACATTTTATATTTATAGTTTTAAAGAATGATGGGTTTGAAACTGCCTTTAAAATAAAAGTTAAGTAAAAATCTACTTTAAACAAAGAAATTAAGACACTAATAACATAAGTGATACATGGATATAACAAACACTGTGACAAATGTGTGTCAATCCTGAAGATTACTGATGTTCAGGAAAAACAGTGTTAAAATATTTAGAAAAAAAATCTAAGCATGTAAATCCATGACAGAGTTTATTATCAAAGAGTTTTAAGCAAGTCTAAAAATCATGTCAGTTCACAATGGCTTTTACTTCCCTTTGTCTGGAGCGTGGTGTTAGCTGAATGTCCTGCCAGGAGGGCGAAGGGTCTGGGTCACCCTGTGACTCACCATTCTTCCTTCCAACCGAGACGACACCTGAGTGGAAGAAGGAGCATGATGCGGTCGGTTGAGATAGGAACACATATTTCCTTTTGACAGGAGCACAGATTTTTTTTCCCTCTCTGGGAGAATCCCTAAAGACAGTAGCTAGTGGCTACTCAGCTCACCTCCATCACATTCCTGACCTTGTCTTTGTTGGAGGAGGACCAAGAAATTCCGGGATGAGACAAAGAGATAGATACACTATATGAAAGATCCTTATGAGAAAAGTGCTATACAAATATTGCTGAGGCATAATATTATTTTAAGGAGAAAATTATCTTCCTCATATGTAGGTACCAAATGGAATAAGGGGCTATTTGGACTCTACAATCTTTTTTTTACATCCAAAACTTATTTAAATAACAACTAACTCCTTCTCAGAGCCACTAAGATCTATAAATCACTATATTTTTTAATGCTAAGTAAAATAAAATTACCTCTAAGTGCTTCAAATCCCAGCAGTGTTTTTAATGAACCAAGCTTGTTTTTAATCAATACTTAAGCTGCAGGGGTTTTATTTATTTATTTTTTTTATGTTATTGCTTTTAGATTTCTGTGCTTACAAAGAGAAAATAGCAGATGTCGTGCTTGGAGAAGGGAAGTGACTTTGTTCAGCTAAGTATGACAGATAAACGTGGAAAAAAAATGCCGTTTCCCAATCTTAAAAGAAATCACCATCACGAGGCATCCTCAGGTAAGCACCAGAAAAGGTAGCTTTTGAGCCTGGAGCTTTAGGATGTTTGCAGGAATCTTTTCAGGTTAATATGAGTCAAGTATAATGCATTCCAGAACATTAAACCTGTCTTTAATTGTTAATCTCTTTTATTTGTAGACCATTCTATTTTGTACAAACTCCCTTTACCTCTCATTATATCCTTTAAATCTCACAACAGTTCTGACAGGTAGACAGAGTGAGGTTTTATTATACTCATCTCGCAGATGGAAAATTGGAAATTCTAAGATATTAAACAATTAGCCTAAGGTCATGCAAACTGGTAAACGGCAAAGCACAATGGGTACATAATTCATGTAGAGTGTCAAGAGAGAGGATTGTTCTTACTTCATAGCCAAAATGTTCCCAGTGAGTATATTGAAGAGAAGGGGTTCAGTTTCAAATCTAAAAGTAATCAGATGCAAATTAAATTCTTTAAATCCCACATAATCTCTATTAATTTAGTCAAGTAATATTTACTGTGTGCTGACTGCATGCTAGATGTAGTTACGATGCTGAGAATAGGGCAAAATCCAGGACAGTAGCAGTCCCTGAGTTTGAGAAATTTACAGTTCCCTGGTGGCCCAGACAGTAAAAAATCTGACTGCAATGCAGGAGACCTGGGTTCGGTCTCTGGGTTGGGAAGATCCCCTGAAGGAGGGAATGGCAACCCACGCCAGTATCCTTGCCTGGAGAATTAAATGGACAGAGGAGCTAGGAGGGCTATGGTCCAGAGGATCGCAAAGAGTTGGACATGACTGAGCAACTTCCACACACATACACACAGTCTAACAAACTATGGTGAAATGGGTTTTTTTTTTCACCACTTATATCCAGTTTTCCTGTTAATTAATTTGACACTGTACATTCAAATTTAAAATAAATAAGATTTGACACAACAATTCTACTTTTAAGAATTTATTGTGTGGCCAAGGTATTGGTATAGAAGGAGCCTGAGCTCAATTCCTCCCATAAGCACACCATAATTACAATTATTTACAGAATAGCTGTATGATAATGACCTAAGGACTAGCAGAAAAGATTTTCCGTAACTAGAAATATAAAGAAGGAACTACAATTAGATAGGTAGGAAGGGCAGGGATGTAATATAGTCAAGACCTACACTTTTAAGTAGGCAACCCACAAATGGGAGGATAGTCATAATTGTTGACGAGACCTCTGAGTGACACTTAGAGTTATTTTATTTTTTTGTGAAGGATTATATATATTCATGGATCTATTAGCCTATGTCCTGCATAGAGAGTCTCGGAATTCCAACAGTCGCCTTTATTTCATCTCATTTCTGCTCCTTTCTGTCCAAGCTGGCAGCATTTCTGCTTAAATGACTGATTGGATCCATGGGTTGCATGTCTAATCTCTCCAGAAAAAACTTGTACAGTCAGACCTTGGCCCTGTCTCAGATCATACTATCTGAACAGGCTGAAATTTTTCCAAATTATAAAGTTCCTTTTTGCTTAACAGTTCCTTTTAAAATTTATCTGTTGCTCTCACATTTGCTATAAGCAGCAATGAGAAACCAGGTTACATCTTCAACATTTTGCTAGGAAATCTCCTCAACTAATTATCCGAGCTTATTGTCTAAAGTCCCACTTTCTACTCAACAGCAGAAAATAATTCAGCCAAGATTTTTGGCACTTTACAAAAGAATATATATTTTAAAGTATAGCCAAGATGGATTTAATGTATAATCCAAGGATAAATTCCTGGAGATGCACAGTCTCCCATGACTGCATCAGAAAGAAATACATAATATGAACACACCAATTTTAAAAAGTTTGCTCAAACTCATGTCCATTGAATCAGAGATGCTATCCAGCCATCTCATCCTCTGTTATCCCCTTCTCCTGGCTTCAGTCTTTCCCAGCATCAGGGTCTTTTCCAAAGGATCGGCTTTTCACAAGCGGCCAAAGTACTGGAGCTTCAGCTTCAACATCAGTAATTCCAATGAATATTCAGGGATGATTTCCTTTAGGATTGACTGGTTTAACCTCCTTGCAGTCCAAGGGACTCTCAAGAGTCTTCTCCAGCACCACAGTTCAAAAGCATCAGTTCTTCGGTGCTCAGCCTTCTCTACGGTCCTTCTCTCACGTACGTACTTGACTATTGGAAAAACCATAGCTTTGACTATATGGAGCTTTGTCAGCAAAGTAATGTCTCTGCTTTTTAAACTCTGTCTAGGTTTGTCAGTGACTCAGTCGTAGACTGAGTGGACTGTAGCCTCCCAGGATCCTCTGACCATGGAATGCTCCAGGCAAGAATACTGGAGTGGGGTGCCATTTACTTCTCCAGGGTATCTTCCTGATCTTCCAGGCCTGGGTTTCCTGCACTGCAGGTGAATTTTTTACTTTCTGAGCCACAAGAGAAATCATAGCTTTCCTGGTTTGTCATAACTTTCCTTCCAAAGAGCAAATGTATCTTAATGTCATGGCTGAAGTCATTGTCTACAATGATTTTGGAACCCAAGAAAATAAAGTTTGTCACTGTTTCCAGTTTTCCCCCTTCTATTTGCCATGCAGTGATGGGAGTGGACCACCTAACCATTTTTTTGAATGTTGAGTTTTAAGTCAGCTTTTTCACTCTCCTCTTTCACCCGCATCAAGAGACTCTTCAGTTCCTCTTCATTTTCTGCCATTAGAGTGGTATCATCTGCGTATCTGAGGTTGTTGATATTTCTCCCAGCAATCTTTTTTTTTTAAATTTTATTTTATTTTTAAACTTTACATAATTGTATTAGTTTTGCCAAATATCAAAATGAATCCACCGCAGGTATACATGTGTTCCCCATCCTGAACCCTCCTTCCTCCTCCCTCCCCATACCATCCCTCTGGGTCGTCCCAGTGCACTAGCCCCAAGCATCCAGTATCGTACATCGAACCTGGACTGACTCCCAGCAATCTTGATTTCAGCTTGTGATTCATCCAGCCCAGCATTTTGCATGATGTACTCTGAGTATAAGTTAAATAAGCAGGGTGACAATATACAGCCTTGTCATACCCCTTTTCCCAATTTTGAACCAGTCTGTTGTTCCAACGTCCGGTTCTAACTGTTGCTTCTTGACCTGCATACAGGGTCTCAGGAGACAGGCAAGGTGGTCTCTTTAAAACTTTCTACAGCTTTTTGTGATCTACACAGTCAAATGTTTAGTGTAGTCAATGAATCAGAAGTAGATGCTTTTCTGAAATTCGCTTGCTTTCTCTAAGATACAATGAATGCTGGCAGTTAGTGCTGGGAAAACTGGATAGCTAAATGCAAAAGAATCAAACTGGACTAGTTTCTTATGCCATATGCAAAAATAAACTCAAACTGAATTAAGGACTTAAATGTAAGACCTGAAACCACAGAAAAGTGAAAGTGTAAGTGTCCAGCTCTTTGCGACCCACGGACTGGAGCCCACCAGGCTCCTCTGTCCATGGGATTCTCCAGGCAAGAATACTGGAGTGGGTCGCCATTTCCTTCTCCAGGGGATCTTCCCGATCCAGGGATGGAACCTGGGTCTCCCGCATTGCAGGCAGATTCTTTACTGCTGAGCCACCAGGGAAGAACTCTTGAAGAAAATCTAGGCAATATGCTCTTTGACATTGCTCTCAGCAATATTTTTTGGCTCTGTCTCCTCAGGCAAGGGAAATAAAAGCAAAAATAAACAAATGGGACTACATCAAATTTAAAAAACTTTTTCATAGTGAAGGGAACTATCAACAAAACAAAAAGTTCTCCTGCTGAATGGGAGAAGATATTTGCAAATGAGGTATCTAATAAGAAATATTTAAAATATAAAGATAACATATAACTCGAAATCAGAGAAACAAAAACTTGGTAATTCCTTCAACTTCAAAATATTCTCTTCTTATGGTTAGTTTCTTGCTATCAAAATTTGCTAAAAGCAATAAAAAGTACAGCTTCTTTGTCAACCACTCTCAGAACCATGGAAAAACCTATGTGAAGAATGTTGATTGAGTGTTTAATTTATATTTCTTTTCAGGTAGAATTTTCCCATAGACAAGCGATTATTCCTCCTTAACTCCATCTACGTTTCTTCCAGTTTCTAAAACCTGATCTTAACTTACACAATAAAAAAATGCCAGCTTTGCCTTATCTGAGATGAATGCAGAAAAAAAGATAATCTGTTTATTTAATACTTTGATTTATATGATTCAGATTTCCTGAATATTTTCTTCCCCCTTTGGGAGCCTTTGGGTTTGGAAAAGTAGTTCCAAACTTCTACTCAGTAGAGGCTTCTGTAAATTCTCGCGTATTGTGTTTAGATTGTGAAAGGTGAAGCCTGCATCATTCTTTATATAAATGAACAGATTCTCTTACTGACATGGTACTATACATCACCAAAGATTATCTACTATATCTATGCCAGGGACTGGGAAAGGGGGGGCGGTGTAAATAAAATTAGAGAAGTGGTAACTTCAGACTCCCAACCTCAGGACTTTGGACAGTGAACTGTTTACTCTCTGTGTTGAAAAGAGTCACGGTATACTGAAGGGAAATAAATGCGTGGTCTGAATTGCCAACTCCTCATCCAGGGAGTGGCACACATTTTGCAATTTTGACTTGGTCCAAAAGGTCTATGTTTTGTGGATGACTTCTCCATTCATTATGGGCGCTTTAAACGGGAACCAGCAATCATTATTTGCTTTGATCAGAGCCATGTAATTATCGTATTAGAATGACATTACTAACACTTTATTGGCTACTGGAGCTATGAGGAGGAGGACACTGAAGTCCAGCACAAGCTCACTGGCAGAATGCTAAACTCCATCAGTGGTATCTGCCATCTGCAAAAATAGCCCACATTTGCCCTCTGTTGAAGTTGCCAATTGGCACTCTACATTCTGGAAAGTTACACCAACCAGGCTTCTCTGGCTGGTGTATAAGAGGAATCCTTAAGAATGAAGATACTAGTGAGAATTTTTATTTAAGGAAGAAAACAAGAGGCAATTTGCTGTGGTAAGAGAAGACTCTAACCTAGGTACTTTTAATCTGTGTGACTTGCACAAGTTATTATAATTTTCTGTATTATTATTTCTTCACTGGTAAATGGGATTGTGCTTGTCTTTCCTCAAAACGTTGTTACAAAGGCATTTTCCAAGGTTTTACTCTGAATCAAGTACTTTGCAATACATTGTATCTAGTTGAAAGTGAATAAACTAAGTCCTAATAGATAAATTCTAGTGGATAATCTAGTTCTAATGGATTAAAAGTTTAGTGATATAGTGGGTTTTACTGACATAGCAAGGGTGGCAGATGGCCTTTTACCATTAGGCCAGATGTGTTACTCCTTGAGACTTGTGGTCAAAATATTACATTAATATCATCTCGGTAAACCTGGTGGCTTAGATGGTAAAGAATCTGCCTGCAGTGCAGGAGACCTGGGTTCAGTGCTTGGGTTGGGAGGATCCCCTGGAGGAGGAAATGGCAACCCACTCCAGTATTCTTGCCTGGAAAATCCCATGGACAGAGGAGCCTGGTGGACTACAGGCCATGGGGTTGCAAACAGTCAGACAAAACTTGGTGACTAACACTTTCACTTTCACAATAATGAGCACACTGGTTCTAGATCTTGGTTACCAAGGATTCTTGAAGAAATGGTCAAATCTAGAACGTGGTCAATAAACATACAAGTTGAGCCTGGAGCATCTTTAATTTCAGAAGCAGTACTACCACAGATGGAATGTATGATACAGGAGCCAGCTAAAGAGCTCCCAGTAGCCAGAGCTGGAGCAATTTGATCAGCCCGTTCTGGATTTTCATCCAAATCATTAATTAATATGTATGAGTTCATACTTATGTAAATAAATGAATAAATAAATAAATGGGGAATAGACAAATCTCTCACATAGGAAAATCTGAATAATCTATGTAGATATCTTGTCCTGAAGGAAGTGGATTATAACTCCCCATTCCCTAAGTGTGAGCTGTACACAGGGACTTCATCCCAAAGAGGCAGTGTGGAAAGAGGGGAAAAGAGCCATTCTACCATAGAGAAGCCTGACAAACAACACCTCAGTCAGGTGATCAAGACTAACGTCAACAGTGATGTATTGACAGTACACACCCTTGATGAACTCTGATGACAATGGTCTCTAAAAAATATTACCTCTCTGGTCTTTCTCCCCAAAACCCATAGCCAAGGTCAGATAAATCTCAATGAAGGCATGTGTTATGAAAAAATCTGGCAGTACTCTTCAAAATTACCCAGGCCATCAAAAATAAGGAAAGTCCGAGAAACTGTGACAATCAAGAAGAAGTTAAGGAGACATCTTAACTACATATAATGTGCGTCCTGGGTGGAACCCTGAAGCTACAAGAAGGCGTTTGGGAACAACTAAGGAAATCTGAAAAAAATGGAGAGTTTAGTTATTAAGAACCTATCATTATTTATTCATTAATTATAAGAAATGTATCATACTAATGTTCCTAATGGGGAAACTGAGGGTGAGGTATATGGAAATGCTTTGTACCATCTTTGCAATTTTTCTGTCATCCAAAACTATCCTAAAATTAAAATTTATTTTAAAATCATATTAATAGGAATGTATCTTCCCCATGGGGATATAACAGAGTTCTTCACAATAAAATGAGAAAAACCAATGAAAGCCAGGACTAAAGTCAATAATTCTCATCCCTAAAAGCTAGACCAGAATTCATTCACTGCTTTCTCTCTTTCTCTTACAGAACAAAGCAAGACTGAGAAATGAATGCCTGTTTCTGTCTTCACATATAATTTGCTGGGGGATTTTTGCAGAAGCTAAGGCCTATTGCTGGTGATTTGTTATGTAAGTGAATACTGAAACATCTCTGGTCAATATCATTTGGGTAACAAAAGATATACGTCTTTGGTCAGTAAGTGGTCAATAAGAGACGGCAGAAATTATGTGCGAATATTTACCTAACACTTGAAATCAAAATTTTTAAGGCAATAGGAAGTAGGACCTGATTAATTTTCTATAGAAATGTATCATAACATCTAAGAAGAAAATGAGGGTTAGAGAGATCTTTTGAAAGTAAAGGGCAGAGACAGAATAAGCAACACACCCAAATGACAATCCAGGATAAAGGAGGGAGTGAGGCAGTGGGGTCTAGCTCAGGGTGTGGAGTAATATCCTACACCCCTCCTCTTGCTAAACCTCTACAGCTTAGGTAAATTGCTTATGTCTTTGAGTAAAAAAAAAAAAAGGCATAAAACTTCATTGGAGTCCTGTGTGTGTTCAGTCAGGTCGCAGTGACCCTTGAAGTGATAAACTTGCCCACCAAAAACTTACGTAATGTTTACGTAATGGACATCACAGGCTACTGGTTGCTCATGACTTGCCTCTGCTTAAGATGATGCAACTTAAGGTGTTGCAAGTTTGATTGCTCATCCTCCAAGGATGCTTAAGGACACTTTGTGGGTCAGAAAATAACTTTTCAGACAGTTTCCTCTCAGAAGAAAAAAAAAACCAAAAAATAAAACAAGAATATTTAAATGATACTTTGTCCTTTATTAATAGTTCAAGTAGGTCCTTGGTTATTTAAATGGCATCATGTACTTATCACCCTGATGGTAAAATTGAGCTGAATAGAAAGAAAGCAGGGCATACCCACAATCCTTCTACATCCCCAAGGACACAGAAACCCTTGGAGGTGCAAGCAGTCACCCTCAGAATGGCATGGGGCTGAGTCAGCTCTCCTGCCCAGCAGTCAGGCAGCAGGACTTGGCTTGTACGTGGCAGCTGGGAAAGAAATATAGATGTTCAAGTTTTACATGATGTGTTGAGTTTCCTCTCTGACTCAGAAATTTGGGTGTCCCTTTTGTCCCTTTTTTGTTTGATTCTTTTAGTTTGCAAAGAAAAGGGATACATAAAGGAGGTTTATTATACGAACATGCAGGAGGAAATAGCAGCTAGAACTTGTGAAAGGCAGCAATTGCCTTTAAGGCAGGCCTTACAGAGACTGGTTTGACATTTGGAAGCTGGAAGATTATTCAGAGGAACTCACTGATTCCTCAGAAACAGGCTTTTTTTTTTTTTTTTCCCCAAAGTATACTAGTGTTCTATGATTTGGGTGACTTTCTTCTGTTCTCCCCATCTCTCTGCCTCTAATATTTTGGGGTCTATGATTACTTTTTCACTATTCATCACACTGCTGCTAACTGCTGCTAAGTTGCTTCAGTCATGTCTGACTCTGTGCAACCCCAGAGATGGCAGCCCATCAGGCTCCCCCGTCCCTGGGATTCTCCAGGCAAGAACACTGGAGTGGGTTGCCATTTCCTTCTTCAATGCATGAAAACGAAAAGTGAAAGTGAAGTCACTCAGTCGTGTCCAACTCTTCGTGACCCCATGGACTGCAGCCTACCAGGCTTCTCCGTCCATGGGATTTGCCCGGCAAGAGTACTGGAGTGGGTTGCTATTGCCTTCTCCAATTCATCACACTAGCCGATTTTTTTCATAACATGTGCTTTCTCAAGGTTTTTGCAACCATTATCTGAATCTCTCTGCATGCCTTAGAGTTACAGGAGAATCTGGTTCATTTGGAAATTCACCATCTTGTTCAAGGAATGCCCACTGGGCAGGGCTTTTTGTCACAGGAGACCGGTGACCATCCTATATTTTGGTAAAGTCAAGGGGCATAGACAACATGCTTGTGGAAAACTGGACAGTGAGCACTAGCTGTTCAATATAATTCAGCTGAAGAAATCCTAGATTGATGCCTGCCCCTCAGAGAATACTTAAAGATGCTCAGTGCGTCAGAAAATGAAGGAGCCTGTTAGGTGCAGTTAACTTTGGTCAAAGGGGAGGGCAGAACTGTCCATGGTCCTGGATGCCACTGTCCCAAGCAGAAGGCAGCAGTGGACATGTATATTTTCCTCAGGATGGCCTGTGTGCATAGCAGGCACTTGGGTTCTTTTTTTTTTTCTTTCTTTCTTTCTTTCTTCTTCCATTCCTCCTAGACTAGAAATAATTCAAGAATGCAATAATGAAATGTTTATAAAGTTTACTAAGAATAAGGACCAAACTCTGCTTAGAACAGGATTTTGTGGTACATGTACGAGGAAGCTTCAGTTCAGTTCAGTGCAATCACTCAGTCGCGTCCGACTCTTTGCGACCCCATGGACTGCAGCATGCCAGGCCTCCCTGTCCATCACCAGCTCCCAGAGTTTACCCAAACTCATGTCCATTGAGTTGGTGATGCCATCCAACCATCTCATCCTCTGTTGTCCCCTTCTCCTCCCACTTCAATCTTTCCCATCATCAGGGTCTTTTCAAATGAACCAGTTCTTTGAAGCAGGTGGCCAAAGTATTGAAGTTTCAGCTTCAGCATCAGTCCTTCCAATGAATATTCAGGACTGATTTCCTTTAGGATGGACTGGTTGGATCTCCTTGCTGTCCAAGGGACACTCAAGAGTCTTCAGCACCACAGTTCAAAAGCACCCATTCTTCGGCACTCAGCTTTATTTTAGTCCAACTTGAGAGGCTATACGTGACTACTGGAAAAGCCATAGCTTTGACTAGATGGATCTTTGGTGGCAAAATGACCACATATACTATGGAAATGAAAGTTAACAGTCTCAGGACCCTCTTGACTAGTGAGACTAGTATGGCTGGGAAGAGGCACCCAGTGAGAGGTAAGTGATTTTCTTTCTTCTTCTTCTTCTTTTTTTTTTTTATTTTAACTTCTTTTTCCTAAGTCAAGTTGCATTCCTTTCATTCACGTTCTTTTTTTTTGGCACTAGCAGTTAGCAGTTTATCAGGAGAAGGCAATGGCACCCCACTCCAGAACTCTTCCATGGACGGAGGAGCCTGGTGGGCTGTAGTCCATGGGGTTGCTAAGAGTTGGACATGACTGAGCGTCTTCCCTTTCACTTTTCACTTGCATGCATTGGAGAAGGAATGGAACCCACTCCAGTGTTCTTGCCTGGAGAATCCCAGGGACAGAGGAGCCTGGTGGGCTGCAGTCCATGGGGTCGCACAGAGTTAGACACGACTGAGTGACTTCACTTTCACTCTTCACGTTCATGCATTGGAGAAGGAAATGGCAACCCACTCCAGTGTTCTTGCCTGGAGAATCCCAGGGACAGGGGAGCCTGGTGGGCTGCCGTCCATGGGGTTGCACAGAGTCAGACACAACTGAAGTGACTTAGCAGCAGCAGCAGCAGTTTATCAGTGGTCTCCCTTACCTCTGAGATAGTTTCCCTGCAAATTGTTAAAGATTCTAAACAGAGCTCTGTGGTTTATTTCTATCATTTAATTTCAATAATTAGTATATTACTTTTTTGTAATTGCAATTTTAGAATTTTAGGTCCTTCTTTCAATAAGAGTTTGATTGACCCTGTTTGCATATGTGACTAATACTGTTTGGTGTGCACTGAGAGTATTTCTTAATGTTTTAATTAAAAACCATGCAAATAATTTTCATCCACTATTATATATAATAAATATTGGTATTAGATTAAACTGTGTTGTACAAACATGCCTTCAAAAGAAATTCCCTGTAATAGAGATTGGTTTCTCACAGAATTTATGTCAAAGAATACAGTAGTCAAATCTGAAATTGAAAAAACTCACCAAAAGTCAAAAGTTGTAGTTTCCTACCAAATCTTTCTAAATTATACTTTGTAAAATAATGCATAAAATTTAAAGACAAATGAGATATTATAACATTCGATAGGCATGTATCTCAAAAAAATACTAAGTAAAAATAAGTAAGAGTGAGATACAAAAAAAAATTCTGTAGATATTCAAGGTACTTTGGACAACTTTTCGTTATTTTTCATAGGTAAAATTCTAATACTAAGAATATAGCTTCATATTTTTGTAATGTAAAAAAGTTATACTTGTAAATTATGCCTATAATGATATTACTATGGAGACATGAATCTCTTCTTTTTCTTTCTCTTTATATTCTATTTCACCACTGCTTGAAGATAATAAAGACCCCAGGCACCGCAGTATTTACTAACCTGTTTCTTTTAAGTGTGGAATTGGAAACAGTTCCAATTCCAGTTTGAGATGAATATACATACACATATCAAATCCAGCAAGTGTTTCACATATGAATTTACTTGTGATTGTTAACTGAAAGTTGATAATAATTGCTTTCACTGTTATTGTTAAAGTTGAGCACTTGAAGCCCTATTAACAATCTCATATTGAACATAAGGGTATTTTTCAGTCTTGATGGATGTGTTTCATGTTTTAGCTAGACAGAACACTTAAATGCAGACAATTTAAATGGATGAGCTGTTTGAATACTTTCCTTTCTAAAACTATATTCCTTCTAAAGCTCTTTCTACTGCTGCTGCTAAGTCACTTCAGTCGTGTCCAACTCTGTGCAACCCCATAGACGGCAGCCCACCAGGCCCTGCCGTCCCTGGGATTCTCCAGGCAAGAACACTGGAGTGGGTTGCCATTTCCTCCTCTAACACATACAAGTGAAAAGTGAAAGTGAAGTCGCTCAGTCCTGTCTGACTCCTAGCAAACCAACTGGACTGCAGCCTACCAGGCTCCTCCTTCCATGGGATTTTCCAGGCAAGAGTGCTGGAGTGGGTTCCTTTTTAATCTCTGACAGCTAGTAGTTACTTTGTATCCCTAAGCACTTAACCAAGGGTAGAAACCATTCTAGGCTTAACTTCACACAAGTTCTGGTTTAGGAAACTGCTGCCAAGTGGGACCAATTCCCTCTTGGTGATTACATTTGTGTCCCCCTCTCTGTTCTCAGTGGACCAGCCTAGCTCAGGTCTTTACAGCCTTTTTCCTTGGAGTTTCAGTAGCCTTCTGGATGAACTGTGCACACTGTCTTACTCATGGCTGCCAAATAATGTTGTTCAAAACACATTTCCTGATCATGTCAATTTCATATACATGAAATTAAAATGACTACTAAACAGTAGTCATTAAATTAATGTAGTCATTTAATTAAATTCAATGACTACTTAATGGTTTAAAAGATTAAAGTATTTACTAAGTTCAGGAATTGAGCAGAGCCCTGCTAATACAAAGATGAATAAAACAGCATTCTTGTCTATAGATATTTACAGATTTCTAGGGAAAAATTATATATATTATTTACTAAGTGGAATTTACTAGAAATTAAGTGCATAAATTTATAGCCCTATTGACATTGATAAGAATACCAGACCACATGACCTGCCTTTTGAGAAATCTGTATGCAGGTCAGGAAGCAACAGTTAGAACTGGACATGGAACAACAGACTGGTTCCAAATAAGAAAAGGAGTACATCAAGGCTGTATATTGTCACCCTGAATATTTAACTTATACGCAGAGTACATCAGGAGAAATGCTGGACTGGAAGAAACACAAGCTGGAATCAAGATTGCCAGGAGAAATATCAATAACCTCAGATATGCAGATGACACCACGCTTATGGCAGAAAGTGAAGAGGAACTCAAAAGCCTCTTGATGAAAGTGAAAGAGGAGAGTGGAAAAGTTGGCTTAAAGCTCAACATTCAGAAAACAAAGATCATGGCATCCAGTCCCATCACTTCATGGGAAATAGATGGGGAAACAGTGGAAACAGTGTTAGACTTTATTTTTTTGGGCTTCAAAATCACTGCAGATGGTGACTACAGCCATGAAATTAAAAGACACTTACTCCTTGGAAGGAAAGTTATGTCCAACCTAGATAGCATATTGAAAAGCAGAGACATTATGTTGCCATCAAAGGTCCATCTAGTCAAGGCTATGGTTTTTCCAGTGGTCATGTATGGATGTGAGAGTTGGACTGTGAAGAAGGCTGAGGGCCGAAGAATTGATGCTTTTAAGTGTGGTGCTGGAGAAGACTCTTGAGAGTCCCTTGGACTGCAAGGAGATCCAACCAGTCCATTCTGAAGGAGATCAGCCCCGGGATTTCTTTGGAAGGAATGATGCTGAAGCTGAAACTCCAGTACTTTGGCCGCCTCATGCAAAGAGTTGACTCATTGGAAAAGACTCTGATGCTGGGAGGGATTGGTGGCAGGAAGAGAAGGGGACGACGGAGGATGAGATGGCTGGATGGCATCACTGACTCGATGGACGTGAGTCTGAGTGAACTCCGAGAGTTGGTGATGGACAAGGAGGCCTGGTGTGCTGCGATTCATGGGGTTGCAAAGAGTCGGACATGACTGAGCAACTGAACCGAACTGATTGACAACTCAATATGCATATTTAAATACACATGTGTTATAGAATCACACAGATAGGTCTCGGATATGTCAGTTCAGTCACTCAGTCATGTCCGACTCTTTGTGACCTCATGGACTGCAGCACACCAGGCCTCCCTGTCCATCAACAACTCCTGGAGTTTACTCAAACTTATGTCCATTGAGTCGGTGATGCCACCCAGCCATCTCATCCTCTGTTGTCCCCTTCTCCTCTCACCTTCAATCTTTCCCAGCATCAGGGCCTTTTCAAATGAGTCAGTTCTTTGAAGCAGGTGGCCAAAGTATTAGAGTTACAGCTTCAACAATGAATATTCAGGACTGATTTACTTTAGGATGGACTGGTTGCATCTCCCTGCAGTCCAAGAGACTCTCAAGAGTCTTCTCCAACACCACAGTTCAAAAGCATAGATTCTTCAGTGTTCAGCTTTCTTTATAGTCTGACTCTCACATCCATCCATGACTACTGGAAAAACCATAGCTTTGACTAGACAGACCTTTGTTGGCAAAGTAACGTTTCTGCTTTTTAATAAGCTGTCTAGTTTGGTCATAACTTTTATTCCAAGGAGCAAGTGTCTTTTAATTTCATGGCTGCAGTCACCATCTACAGTGATTTTGGAGCCCCCCAAAATAAAGTCAGCCACCGTTTCCACTGTTTCCCCATCTGTTTTCCATGAAGTGATGGCACCTTATGCCATGATCTTTGTTTTCTGAATGTTGAGCTTTAAGCCAACTTTTTCACTCTTCTCTTTCACTTTCATCAAGAGGCTCTTTAGAGAAATGTCTATTTAGTTCTTTGGCCCATTTTTTGATTGGGTCATTTATTTTTCTGGAGTTGAGCTGTAGGAGTTGCTTGTATATTTTTGAGATTAGTTGTTTGTCAGTTGCTTCATTTGCTATTATTTTCTCCCATTCTGAAGGCTGTCTTTTCACCTTGCTAATAGTTTCCTTTGATGTGCAGAAGCTTTTAAGGTTAATTAGGTCCCATTTGTTTATTTTTGCTTTTATTTCCAATATTGTGGGAGGTGGGTCATAGAGGATCCTGCTGTGATGTATGTCAGAGAGTGTTTTGCCTATGTTCTCCTCTAGGAGTTTTATAGTTTCTGGTCTTACGTTTAGATCTTTAATCCATTTTGAGTTTATTTTTGTGTATGGTGTTAGAAAGTGGTCTAGTTTCATTCTTTTACAAGTGGTTGACCAGATTTCCCAGCACCACTTGTTAAAGAGATTGTCTTTAATCCATTGTATATTCTTGCCTTCTTTGTCAAAGATAAGGTGTCCATATGTGCGTGGATTTATCTCTGGGCTTTCTATTTTGTTCCATTGATCTATATTTCTGTCTTTGTGCCAGTACCAGGAAACCAGAAGGGAAAGAGACACGTGTACCCCAATGTTCATCGCAGCACTGTTTATAATAGCCAGGACATGGAAGCAACCTAGATGTCCATCAGCAGATGAATGGATAAGAAAGCTATGGTACATATACACAATGGAGTATTACTCAGCCATTAAAAAGAAAACATTTGAATCAGTTCTAATGAGGTGGATGAAACTGGAGCCTATTATACAGAGTGAAGTAAGCCAGAAGGAAAAACACCAATACAGTATAATAACGCATATATATGGAATTTAGAAAGATGGTAACAATAACCCTGTGTACGAGACAGCAAAAAGAGACACTGATGTATAGAACAGTCTTATGGACTCTA
This sequence comes from Bos mutus, assembly GCF_027580195.1. Lineage (NCBI taxonomy): Eukaryota > Metazoa > Chordata > Mammalia > Artiodactyla > Bovidae > Bos > Bos mutus. The sequence continues at coordinate 64,622,964 of NC_091621.1, read as the reverse complement.
TGGGAGAGGGAGAGGGTGGGAAGATTTGGGAGAATGGCATTGAAACATGTAAAATATCATGTATGAAACGAGATGCCAGTCCAGGTTTGATGCATGATACTGGATGCTTGGGGCTAGTGCACTGGGACGACCCAGAGGGATGGTATGGGGAGGGAGGAGGGAGGGGCATTCAGGATGGGGAACACATGTATACCTGTGGCGGATTCATTTTGATATTTGGCAAAACTAATACAATTATGTAAAGTTTAAAAATAAAATAAAATTAAAAAAAAGAAAAAAAAAAAGAGGCTCTTTAGTTCTTCTTCACTTTCTGCCATAAGGGTGGTGTCATCTGCATATCTGAGGTTATTGATATTTCTCCCGGCAATCTTGATTCCAGTTTGTGCTTCTTCCAGCCCTGCGTTTTTCATGATATACTCTGCATATAAGTTAAATAAGCAGGGTGACAATATACAGCCTTGACATACTCCTTTTCCTATTTGGAACCAGTCTGTTGCTCCATGTCCAGTTCTAACTGTTGCTTCCTGACCTGCACACAGGTTTCTCAAGAGGCAGGTCAGGTGGTCTGATATTCCCATCTCTTGAAGAATTTTCCACAGTTTATTGTGATCCACATAGTCAAAGGCTTTGGCATAGTCAATAAAGCAGAAATAGATGTTCCTCTGGAACTCTCTTGCTTTTTTGATGATCCAGCAGATGTTGGCAATTTGATCTCTGGTTCCTCTGCCTTTTCTAAAACCAGCTTGAAGATGTGAAAGTTCACGGTTGATGTATTGCTGAAGCCTAGCTTGGAGAATTTTGAGCATTACTTTACTAGTGTGTGAGATGAGTGCAATTGTGCGGTAGTTTGAGCATTGTTTGGCATTGCCTTTCTTTGGGATTGGAATGAAAAGTGACCTTTTCCAGTCCTGTGGCCAGTAAAGATTCAAATCTCCTTAAAAGCACAGAGCGTAGAGCACGCCCTCTCCATCAGGCCAGCTGGGCCTGATGTCCTAGGGCCCTTGTCGGGTGCAGACTGCGCATGTGCCGCAGCTGACATCGTTCAGGCCCTCGGGGTCCGTCCGGATTCCGGGCTGTGTAGGAAGAGGACCTGCCACCGGCAAGAGAGCAAGGTGGGCTCTGTAAGCCACACTTGGCTACCAGGGTCCAATGTCTTTTAAAAAGAGAGAAAGATTTCAAGAGAGCTTCCGTGTACCTTCTATCATGTGAGGACACGCTGAGAAGACGGCCGGTTGTTGAACCAGGAACCTGCTCTCTCCAGACGCTGAATCGGTTTATTCCTTGTTTTTGGACTTCTTGGCCTTCGGAAATGTGAGGTAGTCTTTTCTTTTCTTTCTTTATATTTTTTTGCTTACTGGTCATCCAGTATATGGTGTTTTTGTTACAGCAGTCCGAGGTAATGAGACAGACCCTGTGAAGGGAGGGTACATGCTCTTGCATGTTGCCTGAGTGTGCAGGCAGTCACTGAGGTGACCTTCATCCTGTCTGGTCCCCTCTCATCTCTGATAGAACATGCTTTGTTCACATCTACATGGCCATTGCAAATGTGGTTCCGCCTTCCTCCAGTTTCTGTTTGTTACTTCAAATTCTGGAACCTCTTCAAATGGTCTTTCTTAAGTGTTTTGTTTATATTTAATTTTTTTCCCCTTAACATGACTGCTGAGTGTTCATAAGTCAACACTAACTGGCTCCTTTTTTACCTTGCTTTCCATGTCCACAGTGATCACCGAATAGCCTAGTCACTGTTCATAGAAGGGGGTTGGGGGGCAGAGCAGTGCATGAGGGAAGAAACAGGGCCAAGCAGAGGGCAATAGAGGGGACTAACAAGGGGGAACATCTACTGTTTCAGAAGTATTCTACCCCTTATGACGCACGCGGTAGACGTTAGAGATATAACTATATGCTGACCCTGGGGTGGTAGTGGTAAAGAGCCTGTGTTCCAGTGGAGGAGACACAGAGACACTGGCTCTGTCCCTGGATTAGGAAGATCCCTGGAGGAAGCCATGGCACCCCACTCCAGGATTCTTGCCTGGAGAATCCCATGGACAGAGGAGCCTGGCGGCTACAGTTCATGGGGTCGTAGAGAGTCAGAGACGATTGACTTGACTTAGCACCTGTGCTGCGACAGGAATCATAACACACTCGTGTTGCTTACACCACTTTTCAGATCCCATGGGCATGAGTAGCATGTGCAGAAATGCAGGGAGACCCTCGGGATATACAATAATGGCAAACATTAACAGTAGTTAGGTTTTTTCATCTAATTACATTGAACTCATGCTATTCGTTTGGGGCTGATATTCTAGACAGTATTTAAAAAACGTTTTTCAGAAAACCATAATCCGATATGGAAATCTAGCATTTCACTTTAAAATCAATATCCACTCTGGTATATTATAATAGACTTGCCAGTTAAGTATGAGCAGAACTCTAAGATTTTGATGCTCTATGTTGCTGTCTAATCACCTACCTAAAATAGATAATGATGGTAATTGATAATTCTTTTACTTATTGAGTGTTTATTTTGTTGTGATTATAAATGAAAACTTTAATATGAATTATCTTACTCAGTCCTCCCCAAGCATAATATGATATGCATGCTCAGTCGTGTCCAACTCTTTGCCAACCTGTGGACTGTAGCTCTCCAGGCTCCTCTGTCCATGGAATTTCCCAGGCAAAAATACTAGAGTGGGTTGTCATTCCCTTGTCCACGGAATCTTGCTGACCGAGGGATCAAGCCTGCGTCTCTTGCATTAGCAGGCAGATTCTTTACCACTGTGCCACCTGGGAAGGCCTGTAATATGATATACTTGAGTTTAATATATCCCTTTTGGAAATGAAGAATTAAACCTTAGAGAGGTATAAAACTTATCCAGAATTACACAGTTAATTGTTTGAGTCTTCCCTGAGACTCTGGCACATATGTCAGGTTTTGGGGGGACAGAGTAGGGACAAATGGAAAGGAGTATGATAAAGTAAACCTGTGTCGCACGCTTTCTTTATCCCCACACTGGCATAATAGTGGTATGTATCTCATAGAGTTTTGCATATTAAGAATAAGTAATGTACCTAAAGCATTTAACATGTTGACTACACCTACAAAAAGCAATACATGCTCTTCTGTCCATGGGATTTCCCAGGCAAGAATACTGGAGTGGGTAGCCATTCCCTTCTCCAGATGATCTATCCAACTCAGGGTCAAACCCCGTCTCCTGGTTGCAGGCAGTTGCTTTACCCTCTGAGCCACCAGGGAATCCCCAACAAATGCTAATTATTATTCTTATTAAAATTTTCATGAAATGAGTTAGAGGTAACTATATTTGGAATAATAGATGTACAAAGGTTTTATTTAAATATAAATAATGTGGTGTAAACAGCACTGAGGCATCACAAGTGGCATCTTACCAGTGACTAGCTATGGGACAGACTATGGTGCCACTGATGGGAGTATCCCTTGACTGTCTCTCTACTTTTGAATAATTTTTGTTATCTCTTTCTTTTCTTCATATACTCTATGGTCCTCCTTACCACCTCCCTCTCATATCTTGCTCCATACTTCTTCAAATGGTCCAGCAATTTTCCTTTATGTTTTTCTATGTCATTTACCTACCAGGTTGTTAACAATTGGCTACAATGTTGCACTTAGGAGCCTGCCTGAGAGTTGTTTTTCTCATATAGGTCCTTAGGGATTGACCTCTCCCACCAAAATGTTAATTGAGCAAGACTGTATTTAGCAGGCTAAGATGAAAATATGTAGGAACACTCTCCTGCACTTAAAATCATGAGAATTCAGGATGAAAATTTTAATTTACTTGTGGGGAAATTGTTTTTCACTGTGGAGTCACTTTTCTCAAAATTATATTTATGTAAAGATATGTTTCATAATGATAATGACATATTTTGCTAGTCGATATATTTTACGATGTCACTTCCTGAGATCGGGCTCCAGCTCTTGTCCTTGTGTTTCCAGTGCCTAGCACATAGTAGGTGCTTAAAATTGTTGAAAGAATAGGGACATAATTAACAATAACTAGTTGTTTAGTTCAGTACAGTCACTCAGTCGTGTCCGACTCTTTGCGACCCCATGAATTGCAGCACGTCAGGCCTCCCTGTCCATCACCAACTCCCGGAGTTTACCCAGACTCACGTCCATCGAGTCAGTGATGCCATCCAGCCATGTCATCCTCTGTCGTCCCCTTCTCCTCCTGCCACCAATCCCTCCCAGCATCAGAGTCTTTTCCAATGAGTCAACTCTTCGCATGAGGTGGCCAAAGTACTGGAGTTTCAGCTTTAGCATCAGTCCTTCCAAAGAAATCCCAGGGCTGATCTCCTTTAGAATGGACTGGTTAGATCTCCTTGCAGTCCAAGGGACTCTCAAGAGTCTTCTCCAACACCACAGTTCAAAAGCATCAATTCTTCAGTGCTCAGCTGTCTTCACAGTCCAACTCTCACATCCATACATGACCACAGGAAAAACCATAGTCTTGACCAGATGGACCTTTGTTGGCAAAGTAATGCCTCTGCTTTTGAATATGCTATCTAGGTTGGTCATAACTTTCTTGCCAAGGAGTAAGCGTCTTTTAATTTCATGGCTGCAATCACCATCTGCAGTGATTTTGGAGCCCCCCAAAATAAAGTCTGACACTGTTTCCACTGTTTCCCCATCTATTTCCCATGAAGTGTAAGTATAATTATAGTAATAATTATGATGTGTGAACCTGTACTCCTTTTTTGGACAATATACCCATTGACAGTGTTTCAGCTCAGGTCTCATTGATTCTGGGAGACATATGTACAGAAACACATACACACTGCACAAACACAGCCCACATCTAATTAAATCAATAATTGAAATATTTGCTTCACTCTGGAAGCCTAACATTGATGATGCTATGCATAAATCTATGTGACTTTCTAAAGAAGCCCAATGATGCTTTTTCAGAACTGCTTTACTCCCTAAAAATGTCCTAGGGATAAAGCCTTAGTAGACTTTTTTTTTTTTTCTATTTGCAGGCATGTTTTAACTGGCCTACTTGAAATACTGTTATGAGGCTTAGGGAATCCACGGTTATTATCTGTGAACTTCATGTTTATATCTTTGGTTATAGCGGAAAGACTTTAAAATTTGACTTATAAAGAAAGACTTCTGAAAAACAGATGATTAATATTTTTTTACAAAAACAAGGATCAAATCGAGAAGCAAAGGAATTCATTACCCTTAGTAAAATAAAACGACTAATGTGCAAATATGGGAAAGGTCATTGTATTTGATGCTCGCATTATGCATAAAGAGATGAGACTTCTTTTGAAGTGTTTATTATGGTGATTTGCCATGGGACTGAGTTTTGAAATCAATGCATGCAATTAAAATGCAAAGTGTCTGAGTCCTGTGGTAACACACTAGTGGCTTAATACAACCTAGGACACACACACTTGGTTATTTGTGACCATACTTTTTGTTTAGAGAAGAAAAGGAATTAGCCATCTATGGCCAAGATGAGTAACTTCATAATAAAACAGAGACAGTTGACATCTCAATATGGTTTGACTTTCTCCTGTCTAGTGAAAGATCATTTCATGGGCTTTATCATGGGAGTGTTAAACTAGAAATTTATTAAAGGGAGCAGAGAGTGGTGACCTAAGGATTTGAGTCAGAACATAGGAATTCACATTCTGGCTTGCTTCCTTCTCCTTTTAATAAAACTAGGCCAGTATCAACCTCCTTCAGCCAGTGATTCTTCATCTTCAGTGAGGACTGGGAAAGCAGTATCCCCTCTCCTGTCACCAAATAATTTATATATATATATATAATTACATAAAATGCTAGTTAAGCTTCAAAAGTAATGATTTTCTGTATTGCAAAGGATTGATAGGAGTGAGACATGCTTAATGACCACAGTGAGCTGGGGATTGATCTCAGGGCACTTGCTGACTTCTCTATGGCTCTTGCACAACCTTTCACAGTTCTGAAAGATGTTTGTGCAAATATGCCTTTAGTTTCAGTTCTTCTTCTAGCACATTCATTATTTTTTCTGTCACTTCTTGAGGGCCAGGTTTCCCAAGCATTTTACAATTTAGCTTTTATGCATCTATGCAAGAGATTTATGTGTGCTATTTTTGAATGTTTTTAAAGGAATTATTTGGAATAGTTTTATTCTTTCTATTGATTTTTTTTGGCTCAGTTAATAGGTTGCCACATTACTTAGTGAGTCTAAAATTGAATATCCTGTTTGTATATCTGAAGCAGGTAATGGGTAATTATTGTCATTTTGAGGCTGGTAGTGTTCACTTGAAAGTAAAAATTACATTGATTCTCTGACTTGAGTAAAAATACTTTCTACAGAAAATGTTCATGACACTTTGTTCTAGACTTTTTTAAAAAAAAACTCTATAACAGTCATATCTAAGTTCCACCAAAAAAATGAGTTTATAGTTGTACTGAAAGCAGTTATCTTCAAATATTGTCTGTTTAGTTAGTTAAATAATTTCTATAATTGAGAATATGTGGATTGGTTTTAGCTAATGACATAGTTTTCTAAATATTTTAATGAAAAAAAAAACTCTCCATGCAGTTCAGATATAACTAGATTATTTAATGAACTATGTGGAGAAAATGGATTCAGCAGCTTGTGTTACCAGCTGTGTAACCCTGAGGGAGTTAATCTCTCTAGCACTCAGTTTCTCTTCCATGAAATACTGACATAAATGATAATACCTAATCTAGTTGTACAGATTTATGGTTGAAATCAAATGATGCTTATATATTGTGCAAGGATGTACTATAAAGTATAAAATATTACATACTTTTTAGTACTAGCAAATATCTTTATCACACTAAAACATCATTTAAATACATTTCAGAGTTGCAGGCTCTTTTCTTCTTGAAATGCCTTTGTTAAAAAAAGGCTACCAATTTCTATCTTTTTGGTTTCTTTCTATTGTCTCCTCATCCTCTGTATGTCTCTTGTGGTGTAGATATTAGTATCCTTTGGTATTTGATCTGCCCTCTTCACTCCTTAGTGGTTGGAATTTTTCTGTAATTCACTAATCCATCTAGGGCATGACTGTCTCCTGAATCATATTTCTCACTGTGGAAAACTGTAATAGCACTCATGCAATCACTGATCCCAGATATATTTCATCTTTAACTTCTATATTCAGCAGATTACCAAGGTTTGTTCAGGGTTTGTTAAATTCACCACTTATGTATTTCCCAGATCTCTCTACAGATGCTATCTTTGCTCAAGTCTCTCTCATTTGGATTGTTTAGAGCCAGTTAGTTTTGCTGTCTTCAGTCTCACCTCAACCCAGTCGAATACTCCACACTCTGTTTGGAAGAGTTTTCTCAAGTACTTCGTGGACCTTGTTTTCACATGGTTTGTAATTCCACATGGTTTTTGATGGGTTCCTGTCAGGACAAAGTACAAACTCTGTATTAACGCAAACATTTTTCATACTGTGTTCCCATATGCACCTCACTCCAGCTAAACAGATCTGATAGGATTTCCCAAAATTCCAACATTCTGGAATAGAGTATGAATTCCAAAATTCTGTGCCTTTGTACACATCCTTTCCTTGAAATGGCCCTTCTCGTTTTCATCCCTCATTGCCTGGGAAAATGTTCACCTCAAACATAACTTTCTCTCTTGAATTTTCCTGTGCAAAATCACTACATTCCTTTGTGATTTTATGAACTCCTTTATAGTCAGGATTACAGCCTTTAAGAAGGTTCCTTTAAAATTAGTTTTTTCAGATTTGTGTTCCTCAGTAGGCTGAGCTTTTGGTCTGTTTTTCCTAATAAAAATGCTTGTTGAAAATGTTTATGAGAGAATGAATGAATGGTAATGCTGTTTTGGGTTTCATTTCTTATCACTTCCAAAATAATAAGGCAAGGAGAAGGCAAGGAAACTCAGGAAATGGGAAGAACGCAAGGCCTGGTGATAAGCTGCCATCAGCCTTGACAGGAAGAAACCTCTTTTGCTGTTGGCTGTGTGCTTCAAAAGACATTCTTTATGACTCATGTTGTTTGTGACAAGTTAGGGCCTGTCCTCTGTTCCTCTGTTTTTTCTTTAAAGTATATTTGTAGACACCATTGTGTAGTGAATATAATAAGTTTTTCTAAGTTTTTCTGAGGCTTCAGATTAGTAAATAGTTTTCTTTTCATGCAGACATTAAAAGCTAGTGATTCTGACAAACACTGCTTCTCATTTTTGAACAGTAGATTTCCTTTCTCCCTCTAATTTAAAGATCTTGTGAGCAAATTCACAGTTACTGTGAACATCAGATAAAAAGATACTCTGAAAGAAATATACATAATATTTTTTTATTCATGCTAGGTTATTTGTGACATTATATCTATGTTTAAGACCAAAAACACATGTCTGATAGGACATTAATAAGATTTAAAAGCAGCATGCTGTTATCAGAGAGACCTGATAGTACTATGGTGTGATCATATTCCTGAAGCCCACGATCCATCAAGACAGGGAGCTGGTGTATCATATTGTCATGGCAACGGGATGTCATCTTAGGTTTAAATTTGTTTGTATTGCAGATTCATAACTTTAAAAGCTTATCCAAAGCTTTTAAAGAACAACTTGTATTGCTTCCATGGTTCATGCTTATGCTAAAAATTCATGGCTATTTTGCAAATGGTAATTTGAGTATTCTTTACTTTTGTTCTCTTTGTGTCTAAAGTGTGCAGTTATCAGACTAAAATGGTTATGCCTGAGTGTTTTGTTTTGTCACTTGCGCGGCTTCAATATAGAAGTGTGGGGGTAAAGATTTTCTTCCCTATCTTTGCCATGCAGAGACTCTGGCTTTAGGCTTTTGAATGTAAGCACGTATATGCTTTCACTGAGGCAATAATGATGAAACACAGACAGCTATTTTAACCTCCTGAATATTCCAAACCTAATAAGCTTATTGTGTTGCTCCAAAAAGCCAAACCTTGCAACACTCTCACTGCTTTCTGCACGGCAAAGACACCGCTCATGCCCAGAGTCTCCGTAAACACTGAAGAAAAACAGTGATCAATGGTCCTGTTCATTGCTTAGCAGAATGCCCTTGACACCCCTCGCGTTGCAGCACAAGGCTGACAGCTGGGTTCCCATTCGGAAGCCAGGAACAGAGAATCAGGGGAGCAGGAATCACAAAGGGTGAGAAGGAGACAGTGAGGGAGGGCGGAGGGAGGGGAGAGAGACAAACAGCAAGAGAGACAGAGAGAGAGCTGGTTGTTGTTACTGTCTTTGCACCTGTTAACTACTTAGTGTTAGAGGTGGAAATTTCCCACATCAGCTTGCCCTGTATTATCGCCTCCAGTGAAGCAAATTGTTTTTGTGAGTTAGCTTTGTTTTTAAAGAGGCATACAGATGAAGGTTATGAAGTGAATGTGAAATAGAAAAGGCACTCTGTGGTGGAGCTGATACCGAATTGAGTGGAAAAGCATCTGCAGAAGAAAAAAAGGAAAAGCATCTGCAGAAGAAAAAAAAACAAAACTAGGAACTAGACTCAAGTGGGTTCTGATTTGGTTTTTTTTTTTTTTTTTTTCCTGTTACCAATTATTTGTCTCAGTGTCTTCATATTTGGGTGATGAAAAAGACGAGATGAAAGACATTCCATAGGTTTTTCAAGTGGACCTCAGATGTTTGTTTTGTTCTTATTTTTGTTGTTTGATTTTTTTTTTACTTCTTCCTGGATGTAATAAAGATTACAGGAGTTAAAATCTTGCCATTTTTATGCCTGTGTATCTACTTTCAGCTTGCCAAGAAACATGATGACTTTTATAAAGTCAGTTCAATTATTTATAATTTGATTTTAGAAAACTCAACTTGTGGGTCTAATTGTAATTCTTTAGTATTCATAACTCCTTCTGGAGCCCTGGGTCATATGCTTTAAGAAAGAAAGTGAGGAGTATTGAATAAAAAAAAGCAACCCTTTGTTTGGTCAGCAAAAATTCGTCCTTCACTTCTATTGTTGGGAAATTGAGCTTCTAACATCCCTGGTGATTATAAAATATGCCTATTGCAGAAAGACAGACAATAACATTTTAATATCCCATCGAGCCAGATGTTCAAGGGCATGATTTACTCCAGCTGTGTGTTGGACATTTTTCTTTTTGTTTACTCAAGCCTAGGATTATTTATGACTATCAGAGACCCTCAATTGATCTCTGGTAACTTGAAAGTGTAAAGCCTTGGTGTAAACTTCAACTTGTCCGAAGAAAATTGCTGTTGGTAATGGAAAATTTTTAAAAAAATATTTTTCTGTGGGGAATAAGTATCTGTTTGGAATATCTTAATAATATTAGGTATGCATCCTTAGAATTTTTTTCACAGAGCTGGAACTGGCTGTGAGCAAAGTCAGCTGGAGAAAAGGCCCGTCTGGGCAAAGTGCACCTCTCTATTCCGTTCTCTACCCTTGCCCCCTGATCATAAGAAAAGAAGTCTGAGCTCATCGTCATCTGAAGAAGAGACAGTTATCAATAGGAAAACAGACTGTTTCAGCTCTTCAGTGACTCTGTTTGTGGAGAATATTCATTCAAGGTGTAGTTGGTAGACATGTACCTCTCCCCTTCCCCACAAAAGATAAGCCTCCACATTAAATGCTTAGACCCATTTGATGTTACCTTATTTGAAGAAAATGACTTTGGCAGATGTGATTAAGAATCTGGAATGAGATCATCCTCGATTATTAGGGGAACCCTAAATCCACTGACAAGGCTCTGTATCAGAGAAAGACAGAGGGAGGTTTGAGACAGGCAGCAGAAAAGATGATGTGAGCACATCAGTAGTGACTGGAGTGGTGCAGTCATAAGTGTAGGAATGCCAGATGCCACAAGGAGCTGGAAGAGGCAAGGAGCTGCATCTTCCCTAGAGCCTCTGGAGGGAAGCTGATCCTGCTGATCCCTTGATTTTAGACTTCTGGCCTCCATAACTGTGAAAGAATAGGTGTCTGTCTTGTTTGATGATGACAAGTTTATGGCAATTTGTTACAGCAGCCTCGGGAAACTGACACGCAGAGGACTGTGGGACCTGACTCATCTGTGATGGTCGCTGCTCTGGTAGCAGCCTTCCTCTCTACCTCACTCTGTCTCAGGCAGTGCAGAGTCCTAGAGAGAAGCAGCCAGTTAGAAACTGAGGAAGCCGTCATTTTGGCTTTGGCTTTGAGTTATGCCTGTTTCCTTCTGCAAACATTCTTTGGCTCTTATGCATCATCCAACTCTAAATCACCAACTTTAGCATCTTTGGTTTTTGCTTCTAATTTATATTCTCCCTTCTGCCTTCCCTTCTTTAACGTCAATATCCTAGGTTTTGTGTCAATAGATTATAGTTTCTTCCAATAGAATATTGTTTGCATGTCTTAAAACCTTTGAGGTTGTTTCCTGAATCACAGCTTTTGCAACTTCTGGCTTTTTCTCTTAAAAAATATATATATACTGGGTTTAACTAAGAACTGATCATAGAGGAATGTCAACCAAATGGAATATACAGAAAAGGGCTGGCTGCCAAAGGCAGTCTCTTCTTTTGCTTCTGATTTTAGTGATCCATGTGGTTTTTCCCCGCCTTGTAATTATCAGTATCCCTTATGGCTAGGCCCTGCCATCCTCCTAAAAATCATAGCAGTCTGAATGAACAGTAACCAGTGAGTTTCTTCCTTTCTAGCAATTTTAGGTCAAAAGCTGTTGAGAGATTCTGATCATAGAATAATAAGAGATCTTAGCTTGTCTTAGTAGCAACAAATATAATTTCTCAAACATTACATGAAATAATTGACTTAGAAGAGATGGATTGTTTACTCATTTCTTTTCATGTCTGGGAGACAGAGATATTACTCTAATGGCAATGGTTTAAAGGATGGACAAGGCTAGAAACTCTCATGGCGTTATCCTTTGCCACCATCTAATAAGTAGAAATCTAATGGCACAGGTTAGATTTTAATATGCGGTGGCTGATAAAGTTGACTTTTTTCTAAGACATGCTTTGATTGTGTGTGTAGAGCGTAGAGCCTAATGGCTAACAATGGACAAAATTTTGATGAAAAATGTGATGCTTTCTTTGGTGGCAGTGGGTAAAAATCTCATTTAGCGATGATGTGGTAATTGTGGAACTGCTGTCTTACATAATAGTTGAAAATTATTTTACTAATCCAGCACTATTATACGTTTCAACAGGACTCTGCCTAACAATTAAACTTGTGATTTTTGGAATTAGATAGACAGCTTAAAATTCTGGCTCTGAAACATATTCCTAGACTTGTGTGTTATCAAGCTTAATTTATCCGTACCTCATTCTCCACATTATTATTGGGATAGTTATAATAGCTACCTGAAAGAGTTATGAAAATTAAAGGAGGCCATGCATAGCAAACACTTAGAACAGTGGGTATTATGTACCAAGTGCTCACAATATGTGTTTTATTGCTACTTCTCTGTATCAAACCTTGGAAATCTTTGCTATATTTTTTAGTATAAACCCAGAGAAGATGAAGAGGAACATGTAATAAGTTGGTATGAGTTAAGCATTTCCTGCCCTGCAATCAAGGTCTTGACAGTAATATAGGGAAGCAATGAAATCTGGAAAAAAGGAATTGATTAAGATGCAAAGGAAGAGTGGATTTTTACATGAAGTGACAATTTTAATTTAAAATCTAATCAATAAAAATAAGGACCGAATAAAAGTCAGCTTAGAAAGCTAATAACATTAAAGAATTTTCATCAACAGAAGTCCTGAATTTACAATTACACTGTTCTCCAGGATAAAAGTTGTTGCTGTTCAGTCACTTAGTCGTGTTTGACTCCTTGTGACCCCATGGACTAAAGCTTGCCAGGTTTCTCTGTCCTTCACTATACTCCGGAGTTCACTCAAATTCATGTCCATTGAGTCGGTGGTGCTATATGATAAAGCAAAACGACACTGCCCCATAATTTGTTTTTATGAAGTATTAAGATAATCAGAGGTAGAAGGGAGGATTAAGAGCCATTAGCAGTATTTTGTGGCTTGGTGATGGGAAACACTAGTGATTTCGTTCTTCTGAAAATACGAGAGACGAGTACCATTATTTCAATTTATAAGTGAAGGTGTAGGGGAGGAAATTTTTTCCTTAACACTTCTGAGTTCATTTGACTGATCTAATTAAATTCACATAAGACTGATTTGGGCTTCCTTGGAGGCTCAGAGACTATAGAGTCTGCCTGCAGTGCAGGAGGCCTGAGTTTTATCCCTGGGTCAGGAAGATCCACTGGAGAAGGAAGTGGCAATCCACTCCAGTATCCTTGCCTACAAAATCCCATGGACAGAGGAGCCTGGCAGGTTACAGTCCATGGGGTCGCAAACAGTCAGTCGGACAGTACTGAGTGATTAAGCACACAAGACTGATTTATAGGAGAAAACAAATTTAATTTCGTATATAAAGGAGCCCTCCATACGTGAGAGTCTCCCAGATGGTCAGGCAAATGAGACTTATATGCCATCCTGAGCTAAGAAGGTAAGGATCAGGGCCTCAAAGGAAAGGAAGATAATTCACAGCGAGATGGGAAATGAGAATGTTTGCAGGACATGCAGAAAGCATAGGTTCGATTCCTGTATTGGGGAGATCCCCTGGAGGAGTAAATGGCAACCCACTCCAGTATTCTTGCCTAGGAAATCCTATGGACAGAGGAGCCTGGCAAGCTACAGTCCACAGGGGCATGAAGAATTGGAATCAACTGAGCGACTGAGCCCTCGACGCACACATGTCCATCCCAAACTCCTTAACTGTCTCTTCCCCTCAGCAACCGTAAGTTCATTCTCCATGCTTGTGAGTCTGCCTCTGTCTTCTAAGTTCATCTGTACCATTTCTTTTTAGATTTCACATATAAGGAGTGCCATATGATATTACTTCTTCTCTGTCTGACTTGCTTCACTCAGTATGTCAATCTCTAGGTGTGTCCATGTTGCTGCAGATGGCATTACTCCATTCTTTTAAATGGCTCAGTAATGTACCACATCTTCTTTACCCATTCTGGCTGATGGGCATTTAGGTTGCTTCCATGTCTAGGCTGTCGTAAACAGTGCTGAATTCTGTGGGCAGTTAAGGGGGAGGTAAAAAGCTCTTTGAGTCTGTAGATCCTTGAGTATCTTTAGCTCAAAGAAATCCATATTCCAAAGTGGCACAATCTGAAGCAGCCTGCCTAGACCCCATCAAAGTAATGGAAACTCAGAGAGGTTAAAAACTTGTCCAGTATTTCAGACTATAAGTGGTTCAAAAAGTGCTGACAACTTTACTGGAGTTTAAGGTTGAATTGATAATAATCAATAAGAAATCTGGTAGAAATGTTTTTTCTCTCTTTTTGATCCCTGGGTTTAGTCGTCTTAGTGTATTTATTTGTGTTCTGGATGGTGTCATGGGGGAGAAAACAGAAAATCTACTCTACAAGGAGAGAAAGAGGTTGCAGAGGAGCTGTTTTCTCTTCCTTGGATTAAAATGTGGATGGCATATTACATCATTAAGGCTCATCTCTGACGTCAGTTCAGATATCCTGTTACTTTGGATAATTTAGGCAAGTAAGCTAATAGGTCTGGTTTCACTGGAAGCAGGAAATTCCAAGCTTCTGAAATTTATGCTCTTATTTTAGAGGCCATAAAACATGTAGTCATTAAAAATATACTTACAAGTGTGAAGATAAGTTTAGACTTGGTTCTTGATATAAGCCATGGAATCCTTAAACTGTGATCCCCAGAACAACAGCATCAGAATCTCTTGGGAACTTGTTAGACATGAAGATCATGGGCATGTCTCTAGAATCAAAAATCTCTGGGGGTGGGGCCCAGCGATCTGTACATTAACAAAACTTCCAGGTGATTCATTCATGTTTGAGAACCACTGCCCTAAAGCTGCAAATGAAGCTTAAATAAGGGGACTGAGAATGGGGAAGATCTCCTGATGGGGTTGCAGAGAATTCTAAGGAAGAAACAGTGATAGAAAAATTAGCTTTAATTAGAGATGTGTCCACCAGAGCTAGCACATAGCATGCATTTGTTGTCTGCATGTATGTGTCCTGTGATCAGTCTTCCTTACTATGGAAAATAGGCAGTTTTTATAATTCCCCAGAATGAAAGCATCTGCTGAAACCCTAATTAGAAAGGGTTTATCTCCTATAGAATGTGCAAAAGCTCAAATGATACCTCACTTCCCTTCCCCATGGGTAACATGCATCAATAGTTACCCAAGGCCTAAACGTTTCTTGTTCTGCCACCAGTAAATCTTTGTTGGGCATTTCCCTGGTGGTACAGTGGATAAGAATGAGTCTGCCAGTGCAGGGGGCATGGGTTCAATTCCTGCTCAGGAAAATCCCACATGCTGCAGAGCAACTAAGCCTGCACATTGCAACTATCAGAGCCCACATGCCTAGAACCTATGCTCCACAACAGGAGAAGCCACTGCAGTAAGAATCCCATGAACTACAACAAAGACTAGCTCCTGCTTGCTGCAACAATTAGAGAAAGCCCACATGAAGCAAGGAAGACCCAGTGCAGAAAAAAAAAAACAGGTTGGAAACTGCAGAGGAGACAGGGCTTCCTGTACTGCAGCCAGCACAGATGTTATGGACTAAATTGTGTATCTGCCCCACTCCCCCTAACCCTCATATTCGTATGCTAAAGTGCTAACCCTCAATGTGACTGTTTTTGAAGGTGGGTCTTTTAAAGAGACAATTAAGGTTAAATGTTGTCATAAGGATGGAACCCTAATCCAATATGACTGGTGTCCTTATACAAGGAGAAAGAGACACCAAGGATACCAATGCACAGAGAAAAGGCCATGTGAGGCACTGAGTATGAGCCATAATGGCTCCTCCATATGGCAGGAAATATCCAAGATGCAGCCTTTATCCTGAAAACAGAGATTAAAGTAACTCTTATGTCACTGAAAAGGTCATACATTTCCCTCTTTGCTGCTCTATTATTGCACATGAGTTAAGAGGGAAATTTAGGTCATGGTGGAGAGTTCTGACAGAATGTGGTCCACTGGAGAAGGGAATGGCAAACCACTTCAGTATTCTTGCCTTGAAAAATCCATGAACAGTATGAAAAGGCAAAAAGATAGGACACTGAAAGATGAACTACCCAGGTTGGTAGGTGCCCAATATGCTACTGGAGATCAGTGGAGAAATAACTCCAGAAAGAGTAAAGAGATGGAGCCAAAGCAAAAACAACACCCAGTTATGGATGTTACTGGTGATGGAAGCAAAGTCTGATGCTGTAAAGACAAATATTGCATAGGAACCTGGAATGTTAGGTCCATGAAAAAGGCAAACTGGAAGTGGTCAAACAGGAGAAAGCAAGAGTGAACATCAACATTTCAGGAATCAGGAAATTAAAATGGACTGGAATGGGTGAATTTAACTCAGACGGCCATTATATCTACTACTGTGGACAAGAATCCCTTAGAAGAAATGGAGTAGCCATCATGGTCAACAGAAGAGTCTGAAATGCAGAAGTTGGATGCAATCTCAAAAATGACAGAATGATCTCTGTTTGTTTCCAAGGCAAACCATTCAATATCATGGTAATCCAAGTCTATGCCCCATCAGTAATGCTGAAGAAGCTGACGTTGAAGGGTTCTATGAGAACCTACAGGACCTTCTAGAACTAACACCCCAAAAAAGATGTCCTTTTCATTATAGGGGACTGGAATGCAAAAGTAGGAAGTCAAGAAACACCTGGAGTAAGGGGTAAATTTGGCCTTGGAATACGGAATGAAGCAGGGCAAAGGCTAATTGAGTTTTGCCAAGAACGCACCGGTCATAGCAAACACCCTCTTCAACAACACGAGAGAACACTCTACGCATGGAGATCACCAGATGGTCAATACTGAAAGCAGGTTGATTATATTCTTTGCAGCCAAAGATGAAGAAGCTCTATACAGTCAGCAAAAACAAGACCAGGAACTGACTGTGGCTCAGATCATGAACTCCTTATTGCCAAATTCAGACTTACATTGAAGAAAGTAGGGAAAAACTAGACCATTCAAGTATGACCTAAATCAAATCCCTTATGATTATATAGTGGAAGTGAGAAATAGATTTAAGGAACAAATCTTATAGACAGCATGCCCAATGAACTACGGACAGAGGTCCGTGACATTGTACAGGAGATAGAGAATAAGACCATCCATCCCCAAGAAAAAGAAATGCAAAAAAAGCAAAATGGCTGTCTGAGGAGGCCTTACAAATAGCTGTGAAAAGAAGAGAAGAAAAAAGCAAAGGAGTAAAGAAAAGATATACCCATGTGAATGCAGAGTCCCAAAGAATAGCAAAGAGAGATAAGAAAGCCTTCCTCAGTGATCAGTGCAACGAAATAGAGAAAAACAATAGAATGGGAAAGACTAGAGATCTCTTCAGGAGAATTAGAGATACCAAGAGTTCATTTTGTACAAAAATGGGCTCAATAAAGGACAGAAATTGTATGGACCTAACAGAAGCAGAAGATATTATGAAGAAGTGGCCAGAATGCATAGAACTGTACAAAAAAGATCTTCATGACATAGACAAACAGGATGGTGTGATAACTCACCTAGAGCCAGACAGCCTGGAATGTGAAGTCAAGTGGGCCTTAGAAAGCATCACTATAAACAAAGCTAGTAGAGGTGATGGAATTCCAGTTGAGCCATTTCAAATCATGAAAGATGATGCTGTGAAAGT
This sequence comes from Bos mutus, assembly GCF_027580195.1. NCBI lineage: Eukaryota > Metazoa > Chordata > Mammalia > Artiodactyla > Bovidae > Bos > Bos mutus. Next base: position 64,605,284 of record NC_091621.1, on the reverse strand, counting down.
GCTGCACTCAGTATGCCAGCAAATTTGGAAAACTCAGCAGTGGCACAGGACTGGAAAAGGTCAGTTTTCATTCCAATCCCAAAGAAAGGCAATGCCAAAGATGCTCAAACTACCACACAATTGCATTCATCTTACACGCTAGTAAAGTAATGCTCAAAATCTTCCAAGCCAGGCTTCAGCAATATGTGAACCGTGTACTTCCAGATGTTCAAGTTAAATATAGAAAAGGTAGAGGAACCAGACATAAACTTGCCAACATCTGCTGGATCATCTAAAAAGCAAGAGAGTTCCAGAGGAACATCTATTTCTGCTTTATTGACTATGTCAAAGCCTTTGCCTGTGTGGATCACAGTAAACTGTGGAAAGTTCTGAAAGAGATGGGAATACCAGACCACCTGACCTGCCTCTTGAGAAATCTGTATGCAGGTCAGGAAGCAACAGTTAGAAATGGACATGGAAAACAGAGTGATTCCATATAGGGAAAGGAGTACATCAAGGCTGTATACTGTCACCCTGCTTATTTAACTTACAAGCAGAGTACATCATGAGAAATGCTGGGCTGGATGAAGCACAAGCTGGAATCAAGTTTGCCGGGAGAAATATCAATACCCTCAGATGTGCAGATGACACCACCCTTATGGCAGAATGTGAAGAAGAACCAAAGAGCTTCTTGATGGAAATGAAAGAGGAGAGTGAAAAGTTGCCTTAAAGCTCAACATTCACAAAACAAAGATCATGGCATCCCGTCCTGTCACTTCATGGCAAATAGACGGGGGAACAGTGGAAATAGTGACAAACTTTATTTTTTTGAGCTCCAAAATCACTGCAGATGTTGACTCCAGCCATGAAATTAAAAGACACTTACTCCTTGGGAGAAAAGTTATGACTAACCCAGACAGCATATTAAAAAGCAGAGACGTTACTTTGTCAACAAAGGTCCATCAAGTCAAGGCTATGGTTTTTCCAGTAGTCATGTATGGATTTGAGAATTGGACTATAAAGAAAGCTGAGTGCTGAAGAATTGATGCTTTTGAACTATGGTGTTTGTAAAGACTCTTGAGAGTCCCTTGGACTGCAAGGAGATCCAACCAGTCCAGCCTAAAGGAAATCAGTCCTGAATATTCATTGGAAGGACTTCTATTGAAGTTGAAACTCCAATACTTTGGCCACCTGATGTGCAGAGCTGACTCACTGGAAAAGACCGTGATGCTGGGAAAGATTGAAGGTGGGAGGAAAAGGGGACGACTGAGGATGAGATGGTTGAATGGCATCACTGAGTCAGTGGACATGAGTTTGAAAAACTCTGGGAGTTTGTGATGGACAGGGAGGCCTGGCATGCTGCAGTCCATGGGGTTGCAAAGAGTTGGAGACGACGGAGTGGCTGAACTGAACTGAATTATTTAAAATGTTTTTTGTTAACAAATAACTATCTAATGTGCATCCTGGGATAATTTTTCAAACTGCATATAATCCATACTACCTGAGAAAGAGTTTCATTTTTAGTAATTGCATCACACTTTTTGTAGTACAAAGTGAATTAAAAACTTTAAAAAATAGCCCCAAGGTAATGCAAATTAAGTATACCATCTTTATAATAGAAGCCTTACACAAGTTTAAAACAATCCTTTATCTAAATGGTTAAACTTAGTAAACACCCAAAGTGTACCAGCTTATGTAATAATTGCAGAGACAGTAAGAATCTGAAATATGTGCTAAACAAAGAGGCAAAATAGCATCACACCACTGAGGCAGAGAGATTCACTTGGAATGATGATGAGTAGGTGCTGTGCTCATATCATTTTAGCTGTCAATGTTTCGACTTTTAGTGTATTATTTTTAGCAAAACATTCAATACAAATTTCAGAATGACAAAAGCCGCTCTTTACATATAGATCTATAATTCTAGACACCAGCAGGATGAAAAATAATAGCCCTTGGGTACCATTCCTAAAGGTTGTCAACTTTCAAAGATTCAAAGCATGCTAAAGATGTCTTTTCCTAGGTTCCTTGAAGTAAAGTTTTGCTGAAGTTGGAAATAATTGCTGTGAAATCCTACTTCTGGTGAGTCATTGTGGTAGAGTAGGCAGTTTGACAATAACAAAAAGAGACCATTTTAATTCCTGTCTTGCAAGGAGATATGAACCCAATTCCTAGCTAAGGATACCGGGTCTGAGAGTTCAAATGACTTGATGAGGACCACCCAATGATAGGAAAGAGAGAATTCAGTCTCAAGCATATCTAATCTAAAAGTCAGGGCATTTTCCTACTCTTATCTGCCATATGGCCAGAAAGTTCTGATGTTAATTATTGTTTTTGTTTGGTCACTAAGTTTTGTCTGACTCTGTGACCCCATTGACTGCAGCATGCCAGGCTTCCCTATCCTCCATCTCCCAGAGTTTGCTCAAACTAATGTCCATTGAGTCGGGGATGCCATCCAACCATCTCATCCTCTGTTGTCCCTTTCTCTGGTTCCCTTTACTCTTTCCCAGCATCAGGGTCTTTTCCAATGAGTCATCTCTTCGCCTCAGGTGGCCAAAGTATTGGAGCTTCAGCATCAGTCCTTCCAATGACTATTCAGGGTTGATTTCCTTTAGGATTGACTGGTTTGATCTCCTTGTAGTCCAAGGGACTCTCAAGAGTCTTCTCCAGCACCACAGTTCGAAAGCATCAGTTCTTCAGTGCTCTGCTTTCTTTGTGGTCCAACTTTCACACCTGTGCATGACTGCTGGAAAAACCATAGGTTTGACTATATGGATCTTTGTCAGCCAAGTGATCTCTCTGCTTTCTGATGGTACTTAGGAGGGTATTAAATTGTCAAAGGGCTCCTGAATGGAGTGCTTTCCTGGTGCTTCCCTGGTGGCTCAGATGGTAAAGCGTCTGCCTGCAATGCAGGAGACCCGGGTTCGATCCCTGGGTCAGGAAGGTCCTCTGGAGAAGGAAATGGCAATCCACTCCAGTACTCTTGCCTGGAAAATTCCATAGACAGAGGAGCCTGGTGGGCTATAGGCCATGGGGTCGCAAAGAGTCAGACACGACTGAGTGACTTCACTTTTCTTTCTTTCCTGAATGGAAAATATGCAGCAGGTTGGAAAATATGCAGCAGGTGTTAAAATTCATCCTTAATTCACTAGATTTGGGAACAGTAAACAGCCACACCAAAACATAGAAAATATTCATCATGAGGACTTATCTTTCTGGCTTGAATGATGACTGTGTAAATCACCTGCAGAAAAGCAAATAAAAGGAACCTGCCTCTGAAGCTTCTTGCATACTGAATGTGTCCCGCATCCAAAGGAACAGTCCTGATCCATTAAGTAGACACATCTATGGAGACACGTAAATCCACCTCAGTCATCTTCACACGACTTCCCTACATTGGGGAAGGAGGAGGACATTCAGAGTGGGGACTTCAGAAGTGAGGTCCTAAACAACTTAAAAATTTGATTTTAATTTTTTCTCAATGTTCCTTGACCACATGGGCCTTGTATTGCTAAAAGGCTGTTTAAATGGGATGATTGAAGTTTTTAAGAATTCATACCAGAAATTTCAGAAATTACAGACTTGCATAAATATCAAAGTAATTAATCAAACATTAATTTTGCTCTAAAATGTGCTATATAGAATATGGTTACTGAGGACAGTGTTATGCTTATTAATGGGAAAGAAGATATAATTATTGATCTGCTCACTGATAAAATCTTATTCGTAACCTAGAAATTCTAATCTGGGCTCTCACAGAATAAGATATGGCTGCTGCTGCTGCTGCTAAGTTGCTTCAGTCGTGTCGGACTCTGTGCGACCCCATAAATGGCAGCCCACCAGGCTCCCCCATCCCTGGGATTCTCCAGGCAAGAACACTGGAGTGGGTTGCCATTTCCTTCTCCAGTGCATGAAAGTGAAAAGTGAAAGGGAAGTCGCTCAGTAGTGTTTGACTCTTAGCGACCCCATGGACTACAGCCTACCAGGCTCCTCCATCCATGGGATTTTCCAGGCAAGAGTACTGGAGTGGGGTGCCATTGCCTTCTCTGAAGATATGGCAAATTCACCACCCATAGCTAATTTCTCCCTTTTCTTTATTAATATATCCCAAATTTGTTCCAGGAAGCAATATGCCCAGTTCAGATCTTTGCCTCCTGCAATTTCCATGTAGCTATGGGTAGCTCTATTATGAAGTTCTGGCAGGCATCTACTGGATGGGGCTCATGGGAAAACCTTGTTATCCTGAATAAAAGGGGGTAGACACACTCGTATGTCCCCTTGTCCTGTTCTTTGTGTGTGGTAGCTTTCTCTCAATAATTAGGGTAGTGGACCCACTCAAAGAATGGCAAGGCAAAGCAAAACAAAACCAAACAAAATGAATAGAAGTCTGGCATGTGGAATGGCTATGCCAATCAATCGATTCCCTTATTCCCTTCCTCGGCTTATTTTTAGGTGAGAGAAATAAACCTATCTGATTAAAGCAAATTGTATCATTTGGAGTTGAATGCAGTCCCTTAAGTAATTCGTTTGTTGATATCCAGCAAAATCACAATATTGATAATTACCAGTGGCTCTGGATCAACCTCAGTAACATTTAAGACAGTAATTCACAGAGCCCTTTCCAAAGTTATTTGATGGTTTTATGAGAACCCAGTAAAATAAAATCTATGGTATAAGTGGATAATAAAAATGATGTAATTCCATAAAAACATAGTGGAATTCAAAAGGAGAAGACACATCATCAAGTAGGTACTAATAGTAAGGACAGTGATTTATAGGAGCAAATACATAGCTTAGAGAAACAGTAGAGCTTTTTTTTTTTTTTTTTTTTGCATCATGAAGTAAATATAAATTGTTGTTATGATTCTGAGGTGAACAACTAATCTACTTACTAAGTACTTCCTCTTCTTACTAATATACTAACATATGCCTGAATGTCACAGGGAGGGATTGGAATACTCTTACTATTTGAATTTGCATTACTCAGACTCTTCCTGGATTACTTCAACCTTCTTAGGGTTTTTCAGCTGGGCCTGATGTAAGACAGATTGGCAGGCAAACAGCACACAGATTTATATTGTTTTACATGACATGGAAACCTTCATAAGGATTGAAGACCCGAAGACATTGTAGAACCTAACTTTTATCTTAGCTTGAACAAAGAGAGGAAATTGTGGAAAAGTGATAAAGTATATGGGGAATGTAAAGAAATATGAGAATGATTTTTGCAAAGTCTGTACAGAATTCCCTAAGTCTCAAGCCCTCATCCTTAATAATACTACTGTCCTGGTAAAAAGACAGTATTTTTCATGTTGAAATGTCATCTCCTGGAAAGAAGATCCAAGTATTGTTCTTGTATTTGCTATTTTTCAAGTGTCTTTAACTCAAAATTGTCAGTATGCCCATGTGGGATATTTGGTGATGACATGCTCCAAACTCCTTCACTGTACAGCTTATGTGCATATTTAATCATTATATTTTAAAGAAATTCTGAGAAACTGAACAGAATCCAGAAGAGCGTGACAATGACATAATGATTAAAGTGCTGAAAAGTAAGTCTTTCAAAGAAAGGTTAAAAGAATTGGCATTTAGCCCGGAGGGGAGTAAGTTGATTACTGTGCTCAAACAGATGAAGTTTTTTGGTGTGACGCTGTGGTAGACTAAAAAAACAGTAGTCAGTCTTAGAATTCTTCAGCATCTATTCAGTATACATTTCTTGAATGTCAGTATGAGTCAGGCCCTGGACTAAGTAAATAAGTCATTGTTCTTTGAGAATGTCACCGTACAGGATGAGGATATATGTATGTCTGAGGGTAAAGGCTGAGTTGCCCTATCAATAAGCTCCTCAAATACAGTTATTCAAATACTATACAATGCAATTACCCAGACACAGCTGCTGTAGCTGACCTGCTTCAAGAGTTGTTAGGGAAATGGTCCTTCCCCCATGTCTCCCGCCCTCAGAGGTAGTATGTTTATCTATGTGATTGAAGCTGAGTCATCGCCCACCCATGGAAGATGATGACCCCAAATGAAGGGCATTAGTTTATTAGGAAAGTGAGGAGAAGTTTGCTGTTAAGTTCACTGCCTTTATTATGAATTTAATCACCTATCTAGTTGCCAGGTGAGTTGGAAATATTCTGTCTAGCTGGGCAGATGTATGGTCAGCTGAAGTCATTATTACGGAGGAAGGAGAGAAAGATGTTAGGAAACAGCTAGCAGTTTTCCACAGATAAGAAATATTAGCATACCAGTATTTCCAGTCTTAAAAATTTTGTAGCAAGTAGGCTGCAGTGCTGCTGGGAAGTTAAGTTATACTTTGCCTGAAGTCCAAAGGGTGAGTTGATTTTGTCTATAAAATGTGTTACAGAGTTGGAATTATTTTTAGTCATTTTTGACTACTTGGTTTTTAGTCTTTTTGGTCTCTGAGGATTGATCTCTATAGTAGTTGAGAGAATACCTAAAAGTCCTTAAATTCTGTAAGTGAAAAATAGGATCAAAGAGTGAATTTGGTTTTGAGTTTCTGTGTTTGTCTTCTTGCTATGAGGTTTCTCGTCCTGGGGAAACTCTTCCCCTAACCACTGTATAATATTAAAATCCAGTTATGTTCTACTCGCCTGTTTGTGTTGACAAGGCATTTGGGTCATCATATTCTCTTAACATCTAGTAAAGCTCAAGCATAGACCTTTATTGAAGTCGCCCTATAGTGGATCCTCTTTATCTTGTGTGTATTTAACTTTTTCTTAAATTTAAGGAAAAGTTTAAGTGGTTATTTTCTACAAAATCCTATCTAATAATCCTGACATCATATGCAGTACATTGGAAAGGTCTCATATGATCTAATAACATTGTCAATCAGATTTATGTAGTTCACTTCTTACAATTCAAATTCCATAAGCATTGTAACAAATAACTTTATAAAACATGGCAAGACTTTTTTAAATAATTAGTCCCAAAACCAGGCTCTCAAAAATACTTCTATATAAAATTACTTGTAATTTACCCTTAAGAAGATATTATTTCAAACAGAATAAATCACATTCTGCATCATCATGTGTTGTATTTTTTTGCAGAATGACATATATACACTGTGACTCCATCTTACAATAATAATTGGAAATAGGAATTCTTTCAAAGAAAACACTAATTATCAGATTAAATGAATGCTTAATATTAGATTAAGTTATTAAATCCCAGTTGAGTATTTCTAAAATGCAATGATTTTTTAAAAAAACTATAGTATTCACATAATACTTTTGAATGAAGTATTAATTTAAATAATCATTTTTCTAAAACAAAGGTTCTAGTAAACACAAACAAAATTAGTTTGATTTTTTTTCTGTACAGATTGGTGAATTGATTATAGTCATTTGAGTCAAGATGTTCGTATTTATGGTGTGTACAGATAAAGCCTTTATATTTTGAAGTTCCAATTTTACTAATTCCTATCTAGTGCAGTCACAATGTATATAAAGTCTTAAGAAATTGAGATTCAAATTATGTATTACTAAGTGATTTAGCCAATCAGATTTCTACAGCTAAAATATGGTCCCCTGAAACTTTATATATTCAGAAATTATAGTCTTAGCTCTTGCGAGACTATTTTAAATAACCACAGAGGAGACAAAAACTTCACGTTCTGGGTATAGCTGGAAGTACACACGTTGAAAAATTCAACCTGCCTTTTATGCACAGTTGAAGTGGTTTTTTTTTCAAATTTGTTTGGTAATCTTTAAGACAACTGCAGCAAAATTCTTAATTCAGATCTGTCACTACAATATCCAGAATATGACTGCTCTCCAGTTGTTTCCCCATCTTTTTGATTTTTTGACTGTTGTCTAGACTAATGCCAAAATGATTGGAATAAGAGTGAGTGTTTTATGCTGGGGTTTACTGCTGAGAGTAAATATTGTCACTAACTAGTTTCTTGCATTTATGGTACTGTAGATCACTGAAGTATGTCCCTACACAGTGTTGAGACCAACTATAAAGATGTCTGGAGAGAACCGTGAGGCCTGGCAGTCCAGTCTGGCAGCATCTCAGTGAATCTGTTTTGTCATGGTTGAGGATATGAAGGAAGGTTGTATTTGCTTGTTTACTTTTTTACCACCTTTTGCATGGGATATTTCTTATCTCCCCAGGTCTCTGAAAATACTCCCAGTCTTTTGCTGAAGCAAACTTTTCAGCAAAATTATCTGATGTAACCTTTTCTCTCTTCTTCCTCATCATCTCAGGACCTGGATATGGTTCAAATGATTCTTTCATCTCTTTCTTCTCCTAATGCCATGACCTCACTCCTGTTCTTCACTAATTACTGCCTGGACATGGCTCACGTTTTCTTCCCTTCCTCTGGCTTGGTGCCTGTGCTATGCTGGATTCTCTCTGGAGCAGGGGGATCATGTGAGTTCTGTTCTCATGCTCAATCCGGGTCTCATGTGCTCCAAGAATTCCATGTTATTATAGCCCAGTCTGTGTTAATTCTTTTCTAGGACAAGCTTCGGACATGTAAAATTATGGGGGGAAAAATTGAAAACAGGAAAAAAAATTTGCAACTGTAGGATTGTGTTTAAACCAATTATATGTATTACTGTATTCCCTGAAATATGAGCACTAAATATTCTTTGGAAGGACTGATGCTGAAGCTGACACTCTAGTACTTTGGCCACTTGCTGTGAAGATTGAGGGCAGGAGGAGAAGGGGGTGACAGAGGATGAGATGGTTGGATGGCCTCATTGACTCAATGGACATGAGTTTGAGCGAACTCTAGGAGATAGTGAAGGACAGGGAAGCCTGGCACACCGCAGCCCAGGGGGTCGCAAAGAGTGAGCCATGATGGAGAGACTGAATTAACAACGAATTCCCACAACTGATAGATGTTTTCTGTTGTTTTACTTTCTCAGCTTTTTGCAAGTACAGAAAAATATTGCAATGATTCAGTTCGGTTCAGTTCAGTCACTCAGTCATGTCCGACTCTCTGCGACCCCATGAATCGCAGCACGCCAGGCCTCCCTGTCCATCACCAACTCCCACAGTTCACTCAAACTCATGTCCGTCGAGTCAGTGATGCCATCCAGCCATCTCATCCTCTGTCGTCCCCTTCTCCTCTTGCCCCCAGTCCCTCCCAGCATCAGATTCTTTTCCAATGAGTCAACTCTTCGCATGAAGTGGTCAAAGGATTGGAGATTCAGCTTTAGCATCAGTCCTTCCAATGAACATCCAAGACTGATTTTCTTTAGAATGGACTGGTTGGATCTCCTTGCAGTCCAAAGGACTCTCAAGAGTCTTCTCCAACACCACAGTTCAAAAGCATCAATTCTTCAGCACTCAGCTTTCTTCACAATCCAGCTCTCACATCCATACATGACCACTGGAAAAACCATAGCCTTGACTAGATGGGCCTTTGTTGGCAAAGTAATGTCTCTGTTTTTAACATGCTATCTAGGTTGGTCATAACTTTCCTTCCAAGGAGTAAGCGTCTTTTAATTTCATGGCTGCAGTCACCATCTACAGTGATTTTGAAGCCCAAAAAACAAAGTCTGACACTGTTTCCCGATCTATTTCCCAAGAAGTTATGGGACCAGATGCCATGATCTTCGTTTTCTGAATGTTGAGCTTTAATCCAACCTTTTCACTCTCCTCTTTTGCTTTCATCAAGAGGCTTTTTAGTTCCTCTTCACTTTCTGCCATAAGGGTGGTGTCATCTGCATATCTGAGGTTATTGATATTTCTCCTGGCAGTCTTGATTCTGGCTTGTGCTTCTTCCAGCCCAGTGTTTCTCATGATGTACTCTGCATATAAGTTAAATAAGCAGGGTGACAATATACAGCCTTGACATACTCCTTTTCCTATTTGGAACCAGTCTGTTGTTCCATGTCCATTTCTAACTGTTGCTTCCTGACCTGTATATAGGTTTCTCAAGAGGCCAGTCAGCTGGTCTGGTATTCCCATCTTTTCAGAATTTTCCACAGTTTATTGTGATCCACACAGTCAAAGGCTTTGGCATAGTCAATATAGCAGAAATAGATGTTTTCCTGGAACTCTCTTGCTTTTTTGGTGATCCAGTGGATGTTGGCAATTTGATCTCTGGTTCCTCTGCCTTTTCTAAAACCAGTTTGAACATCTGGAAGTTTATGGTTCACGTATTGCTGAAGCCTGGCTTGGAGAATTTTGAGCATTACCTTACTAGCATGTGAGATGAGTGCAACTGTGCAGTAGTTTGAGCATTCTTTGGCTTTGCCTTTCTTTGGGATTGGAATGAAAACCGCCCTTCTCCAGTCCTGTGGCCACTGCTGAGTTTTCCAAATTTGCTGTCATGTTGAGTGCAGCACTTTCACAGCATCATCTTTCAGGATTTGAAATAGCTCAACTGGAATTCCATCACCTCTGCTAGCCTTGTTCATAGTGATGCTTTCTAAGGCCCACTTGACTTCACATTATAGGATGTCTGGCTCTAGGTGAGTGATCATATCATCGTGATTATCTTGCAATGATTGCACTGATTAGCCCTATAGATTTGTTATATTATACATATGCTTGTTAATTTGCAAAACAAATTATTGGAACTAGAGATAGATGCATCACACAGTAAATGCATTTTCATTTTAATAATCATTGTCCAGTGGCCTCCATAGACATTGCATAATTTTTTACTCTACTAGTAGTGTATAAGAGGAATTATTTTCTTTCAAATAACCTAACAGAGCTTATTATAAATTTTAGATTTTTGCCATATCTAAATAGGTTAAAATTATATCATTGTATAGTTTGCTGTTCTTTTATTCTGACAGAGATTGATTATGCTTTCATAGTTTTAAGAGACTTTTATTTCTTTTATCCTATAAATACTTGGTTTATATTATTTGTCCATTTTTCTATGGAATCTTGGTTTTTTACTTAATTTTTAGAGTTTCCTGTATATTCTTTCTGTGATGTTTATTAGGTTTGTTTGTAATTTGCTTTTCTTAGAGTGATTTTAATCTTGCAGAAGTTGAATTTACAGAACTTTCAATGGCTTGTGGAACTGAGGTCATAATTTGGAAGGTTTTTAGAGCTCCAGGGGTACAATCAGTGTGCGGTGTTGTACTTATCTAATTTGGAAGCTTTCTCTGCTTCAAGACTTTGGAAAACTTTGCTCATGTTTTCTTCTAGTATTTACATGATCTTGTTTTCCCTTCTAGACTTAGGTTACCATCTGTTTCATTGGTCTGTAACAATGCAGCAATTTATACTCTGACTCAATTTAGGTTCTTATTAAGAAAGAAGTCAATCCATAGTGTAAAAAAAATGGACTTCAGTTAATAAATATGCTTTTAAATCCATTTAACATTGGAAAAGTAAGAAAAGGCTCCAGCGTGCTGTAGAAAATGAAAGAAATTATTTCTTGTTGATTATTTTTGGATAACTAGTGGGAAAGTAAGTGTATCTTTGAAGTCTATTATAAAACTACACACACTGTTCTTTTCAAAATAGCTGTTTTCTGTGAAAGAAAATGGAGTCTATTTTCAGACAAGAAAAGACTAGAACACTTTTAACCACCTCCACGTATATTCCTAGCTAGGCATAAAGAGAATGGTTGAGAGCATGGCACACCAGGCATGCCTCCCTACTGGTTATGTTACTTTGGGAAAGTCATTTACCCCTCAGCTTCAGTTTCTCAGAGGTGAGCTATAGAAAATAATGTCTTTTTCATAGCACTGAGAGGATTAAATGAGATGAAATAAGCACAGTGCCTGGAACATATATAGTTTGTGTGTGTGTGTGTATATATATATATATATATAAAATAAGCAGCTTTCATTGGATTTTGAAATTAGATTTTATTTTAGATGACTCCATATTTTTAAAAAGATTTTGATTTTGCCATACATCAAAAAACCAATACAATATTGTAATTAGCCTCTAATTAAAATAAATAAATTTAAAAAAAAGATTTTGAAATATTAGTATGAATATACACATTTATGTTAGCCAAAAGTAGAGGCAGCATTGGAAAATATGGGAATGTGCATCTTCGGACTGTCTCATTTCCTGATTGAAACTGGCAACATTGCTCTATTGGATGAGGCCTTGGAGACATTTCCAAGGTATCTGGAGACTATCCTGGCAAGAACTCACTTGCTGGTGACAATTCAGTTGGTTCCACATCTTTCTAGTGGTATCTTGAGTAAAATATACAAAACCAGGTGGTAAATTTTGGTTACCAAAATTTGGTTACCATACCAGAGGCTCTGGTATGGCGGCCTCATGCATTAAGTGTACATCAAGCTTTCTGGAGGCAACTCAAGATGGATGTTCAGTATATTGGTGTCACGTTTGTAGACATGTTCCCAAAGTCTCATTATTTTGTCTCTCCATTCTTAAATGTCAGCAGTTAGAAATGCCCTCTCTACTTCAAAACCCTGTGATATCTCTTTACCATAAATTTAGATTCTTAGTGCCATTGTCACTTGCTGAATGCCCGTGTAAGAAATGTGTAAATCAGCAAGAGTTTTTGAAGTGTATTTTGGCTAAATTATCTTTATTTAATGAATAGTTCCAAAGCAAAAGGCATGGGCGATAGTCATTATCCTACTTTTGTTCTTGTTGCCTTGGCAAAACTACAGAAGACAATTGGAAGCAATCAGTTGTTCTAATGCATGAATAGTAATGGGTCTTTGTTACTGTGGCTTCTAGAATTTGGCTTTGTTAAAGCTACTGTTGGAGAGCTGCTGCTGCTAAGTCGCTTCAATCGTGTCCGACTCTGTGCAACCCCATAGTTGGCAGCCTACCAGGCTCCCCCATCCCTGGGAGCTATAGAAATATAAAGTTATAGTAACAGAGCAAAAATGCATTCTCACATAGACACAGATTATACCTTGTGAAGACAGTGATTCTCTGTACTGAAATGTTGAATAGCAATAGGAAAACATTCTTAAAACCGCTATGTAAATATAAGAAGGTTTGCCAATTATTACTATTAATAAAGACAACACAGCATTCAGCTTTAACACTCATGAATTGAATGAATTTGAAAAAAAAAAAAAAAATTCCTGTGAGCCTCCATGTTTTCAGTGTGGCTAACAGTACCTGTCTCCTTAGATGATTATGAGAATAAAGTGAGAATATGCATCTGAAGCTGTAAGCCCAGGGTCTTGTCTATAGCAAGCACACAATTCTAGTTATTCGTGTAAAGAGAGAAAAAAGGATGCTTGCTTATATTATGGGCACAGATTCTTACTTTATACCTCTGTGTGCCTTCACGTGGGCTTATTTCAGACATGAAGCTTATTGACATACTTTTCTACTTATAGATTAGGTAGCTGATTTAATAACCATTGTCAAAATTAAAACCACATGTAAATTCATATTTACAGCCAGTTTTTGCTTCTGAAAGTCTCTTTTTAAGTCTGTTTGTTCAGGGATTCAAGATTTGCAAAGGATCATTAAAGGTTATAGTTCTTCTGCAAGTATGAATGTAACTGTATTCTCTGTAGCTTTAAAAAAATTCATGGTATTTCTTGCAAATACATGTTTTACATGGCAACTTTATCTAAAGTAGGCTACCCACTTTATCAACATTGAAAATCTGTGAAATCAGGTAATGTACCAACATGACATTCTTTCACTTTATCTTAAGTCAGTGCTATCCAGGAAGATAGCTACTTACCACTTATAGCTATTTAATTTATTAACATTTAATGATAATATTGATTTTTAAAATATTATTTATTAGCTAAGTAATATTAGAAATTTATTATAATCAGAAATGACCTTAGTCATACTAGCTCCATTTCTAATTCTCTCCAGTCACATGTGGCAAGTGGTTATTTTATTCGCCACAGATGTAGAATATTGCCGGTACCATGGCCAGTGTTATAGAATCTTAGGATCTACTCCATTATAGATGGAGTAATAGACTCTGACCCTCTGTGGCTTGAGATGTTTTTATAATCAGACCCTTCTTGTATCTTAAATTTAAGGTTTTGAATGAATTCCCAACCTCCTGCATTAACATTATACAGCTGGCATCTGGCAAGGATGCTGTTACCTTAATTCAGTGATCCTCAGTCTTGGCTGCACACTTGGAGAGATTGAAAAAAATCTAGATCTCCAGGCCACATGCTACATCACAGACCAATTATGTTAAAACCTCTGGGGAGGGGTGAGTAGACATCAGGATTTTTAATGGCCTCTCAGTGAGTCCAGCATCTGGCACAGTCTGTGACTGTGGATCCAGCGACACAGATCTGGGTTTCCCTTTTGTAACTCATTTTTCTTATCACTGGTGATTGTGTCGTATTGCAAAGGTCCACAGCTCTTTCCACACATTGCATGGGCTTACTGTTTTACTTTGGAAGAAGGCAATGGCACCCCACTCCAGTACTCTTGCCTGGAAAATCCCATGGACGGAGAAGCCTGGTAGGCTGCAGTCCATGGGGTCGCTAAGAGTCGGACACGACTCAGCGACTTCACTTTCACTTTTCACTTTCATGCATGGGAGGAGGAAATGGCAACCCACTCCAGTGTTCTTGCCTGGAGAATCCCAGGGACGGCGGGGCCTGGTGGGCTGCTGTCTATGGGGTCGCACAGAGTCGGACACGACTGAAGCGACTTAGCAGCAGCAGCAGCAGCAGCACTGTTTTACTTTAAAGTAACGTTCCCTACTATTCTTTATGTACATGCATTATTTTTTCACAAATTACCTAATTTACTATTACTATTTTCATTCCAAATCAGAAGTCTTCTTTACTTGGAACTTTTCACATTCTCACTGCTTTTGCATTTTTGAAGTGCTGGTGAACTTAAGTTCGCAAAATACATAACACCAACTCTAAATAGGAACAAATGCAAAAACCAAAAATAGAATGAAGAAAATAATATGACCTTATACCACCCTCCTTCCAAATGCCTATAAAACCAGAATTAAGGTGCTTTGCCATAGAAGGAGCTTTTGTACATGCACAAAACTTCTTAATTTAAAAATTTAGAAATGTAGGAGCATCTGTATTGACATCCTTCCAACCAAAATGATTTTCTAGGAACAAGTTTTAAGCTACCTGATTATTTTGGGAAGGCTCATGATGCAAAGAAAAGATTATATTGAGAACTTTGGGCAAATGCTAACACTTTCTTAAAATAACAGGTGAGGAAAATCTGTGGATGGTGATAATTGAGAAATAAACTTGTTAAATAATATTTTAGACCAATGTGCCACTGAAGTTGCATTTTGTTCATTTACCAAAATAATCTAGTATGACAGAAACTGCTCGTTGTTCCCCAATATCTAGTCTTCCTTTTTCGCTAGTGATATCACTTTTAGGTGACCATATTAATCTTTCAAGAGAGAACAAAAAATAAACTTAAAGTTTTATTTATTTAAAGGACCAAATACTATATATATATATATGTGTGTGTGTGTGTGTGTGTGTGTGTGTGTATACACACATATATGGGGGGGAGGGGACAAATGCTGATTCTTTATGAGGATGAGTGAATATGTTAGTTTGATTATTGGTTCATCTTAGTAGTAGAGAGCAAAGGTAATAGTGTTTTGATCAAAACGGAATTTTTTCTCTTTCATGTGAATGCTTAGGAAATTGGTCCAGGCTAGCATGGTAATTCTACAAATATGCAATATTCAAGCTCCTTCTGTTTTGTTGCCCTTTCATCTTTAACAAACAACTTCCATCTCATCGTATAATATAGGTTTTGCTAGTCAGAAGAAGGGAGAATAAAGATGGAAAACAGAGGCTGCATTTTTTCCTTTATGGATGTGATTTGCAAATTGTCCATGGTAGCACCATTCATATTTCATTGGCCAGAACTTAGTCACAAGATCCTGCCTCGCTGTGAGGGAAGTTGGGGAACATTGTTTTACACTGAGTGGCTTTGTGATTAAACAAAAATCCTATTACTATGTAAGAAGGAAAAAGTGGATTCGAGAGGGAAATGTTAGTCTGTGCAGTAAATCATACAAATACACAGGTATTTCTCCCTCCTCCTTAAGTAGGCTGCCCCCAGCCTCCTCCTCGAACAAGAGATCTACTTACTGAACTCAGCTCAAAATCAAGGATTTCTAAAAGCTCTACAGTCTTCCTCTTTAGATCTCAAGCCACAGTTTAAAATAAAGATTTTATCTGTGGCCAGTTTCAGGGTCTGGCCTATTGTTAGCAAGAAGCCATACAGAGTTAATTAGAAGGGAGAAAACATCAAGTGTTGCTGTTCAGACTTCTGAAAATAGTATTGTCCTGCTTGAGTTGCCTTTTGATATTTCTTATTAGAAAGTGGAAGTTAGAAGCAGTGGCAGTGAGACACCTAAGAGTTCAGTTGTCAAATCACATTTACAAAATCTGGAGATATGACCCTATGTCAAATTATTCTAATAGTTTAGAGGAAGTAGAGGTGAAATATGGTAAAGTTGGGGACTAATAACACAGTATTCTATTAGTATGTCTTTCCTTATAGCATTGATATTTACCCTAGCCCAGATTTAATATATAAAGTCTCTAACAATGTATATGGGGCCTTGTTTACACAAAGGGCAATGTGATGGTTATAAAACTCTTCATTTTATACTGTTAATTATGTAACTGAGATGGCATTTTGTATTTGGCCAAGTCTCATAAGTGATAAATTCCAGGTTTGTTTACCATTAACAATCTGCACAATCAAGATAGAATCTGTTAAAAACATGAGGAGATAAGAAATCTCCATTACCTTTGTGCTTGTAACTACTAGTAAAATGTTTAATGAACATGTTTACTTAGAGATTTAATCAGCTCATTATTTGCGAACAAAGATAAATTATGCAAGGGAAAAATGTAATAGACCATATAATATAAGTATAAATGTAGAGTGACTCCAGGCTCAGTTTAGATACTTTATTATAACACTGGGGACCCAAGTTCTTTTTTTTCTGATCTGCAATTTCAGTGTTGACATCTATCCATAAGTTAGTTTCCTCATTGTCACCAGAAGGCTGCCATAGCTCCAGGCAGGACATCCTCTTTTTCTGAAAAACAAAAATGCTTCCCAGGAACCTATCAGCAAACTTAACCTTGTGTCCTACTTATGAAGATTTGGTCACATGTTCATGCTCTACCTGAAAAGGATTGAGTGACTATGTGGCGTTTTCTGTGTCTATAGCAGAAAGTAGAATATACTAGCAAAGAACAGGACAGAGGAAAGAATGACTGTTGTGTAAGCAACTGAAAGTGTCCTCCTCCATACCCTATACATTTCATTTCTAGCAAAAAAATATAAAGAGCAAAACTAGTGTCTTTTCTATAATTTTGCACAAGGCTTCCAAGCCCACGGCTAATTTGCTGTACTGAACCCAGATGAAATTTTATTTAAAACTGCCATTGACTGGACACGTGGAGGGCTACACCCAAGGACTCACTTATGGATTTAACTCAGGAGATCCTTAAATTGAATGGATTTCTAAGAACAGATAAAAAACAAGTCCAAAAGGTGGCTAGGGGGGATTTTTAGAATTGGGTATTATATTGTCCCTATTAGTATTCACCACTGTGAAAAGATCTATAATTTAAAAATCATGCTGATATAATATATGTAAGTTTACACACATTATGTGTAAAATAAACTCTAGGTAGCTTTGTCATCATTGAACAAAGTAACCTGAAAATATTGTAAAATTCACAAAACTGTTATGCTGTAGATAATGATCCATACTTTTTAAGTAGGTCATATAAAATATTTGTTCAGTTACCATTTTAAAATATTTTAATCATTTTTATTCTTCATTAGTGTTACAGTACTCCTGGCAACTAAAAAGTTCATTATACTCAGCAGTAATTTTGCTCATATTAAAAGAGAAACTCTGTGACTTTCTCTTCTCTGTAATTCGGGCTCTCAGCTGTATAAGGTTACCAATGAGATATACCTGCAAATCAATATATAGTATAATAGTGATTCTTTAGCACACCTTTTTTAAAAATAAATTTCTCATTTTGATCAAGTTATCAGCCAAATAATTCTACCTGGTTGCTTTCAAGCAAATGATTGCTTAGCATTGAGGCAACACTTTTAGTTAATCCCTGAATCCTGCCCCAAGATTGAGGGTTTCTGACAGAGAACTAGAGAGACAGACAACTCTAGTTAAGAGGCTGTGGCTGGCTCACTGGAAGTAAGAAGGTACAACCATCTTAATGTAGCAATTGTGATAAAGATGCAGGACAGGAAACGACAGTGGAGGGAAGAGTGTGCTGTAAGAAAGGGCTTTACGTTCTGAGCCTTTGAAATCTTTGTGGAAGCTGAAGAGATGATAGTTGTTAAGATTCAGTGAGAAAGTGGAAGACACCAGTAGCGGATTTGGTAAAGAAAAATAAGAGGCGATTCAGAAAGTGACCTTACTTGTTATGACAAATGCTGTCTGTGGGATATAACATTGCGAGGTGGAAGACTTAAATGATGGACTAAATCAATCTTGCCTTCCCACCTGCATTTCCTGTGTTCATCTGTTTGTCCTAACGCACCTATTGCACTTTGCTCCTGCATAGCTGATGTTCTGGCTGCTTTAAACTACCCTCCCTATTCTTGGAGCTCATTGCATAAAAAGGGAAACCTATCTCTCACCTCTGCCTGCCTGAGTTCTGAAGTGCTTTCACAATGCAAATCCGCTACATCTTTTGCATAAATGACTTCATTGGCTTTCCACTGGTCTTCTGATAAAGAGCAAAATAGAGAAAATGGCCTACGAAATTCTGCATGACCTAACTCACTGCCCGGCCCCCTCGCCCTTTCCTCCTTCCCTTCTCTCTCCTGCTCCACTGGCCTCTCTGGTTTCTCCAGCACCAGCATCAAGGCCATCGTGCATGCTCTTTCTTCTGTTTTGCCTGTCACCCTTCTTCCTCAGACTTCAGCTCAAATTCGCCTCCTTTTTTCACAGCACTTATCAGTATTGGTAACCATACGTTTGTGTATTATCTGTCTCAGAACCAACAATGAGCCTATTTCTATATATCATAAAAGCCTAGACATGTCCAGCAAGCAGTGAGGACATGGGGCAGAGAGTATCCTTAGAGAAAAACTCATTAATGGATTCCCAGTGGAGGTGGGATAAGGCATCATTTCTCTGAAGAGGCACCTCTGAAGTACATGGTGGGGGACGATCTTTAGTTGTTGCGTATTCTGGCATACACTTCTCCAGAGATATGGTCCAGTGGATGTAAATACTGTAGAGAATTATTGTTTGTCAGTGGTGCGAAGATGGTGTAAACTTTAGGACTTTGAAGTGGAAAAGATTCAGTACCTCGTCCCCATTCTGCAATCTTGGCTTCTTATTGCCCTGAAGAAAATAGAAAGCAATCAGGAAATAAATTCCACCACATCTACCATGACATACCTATTCCTGTATCCCTGTGATCTATGTTCCCTGCTGTTACTGTGGATAACATGCTCCTGCTCCTGTCTAAAACTAATTTCTCCTGTTTACTCACTTGATCTCACTAGGTCTTACTCACTGAAGAACACTTCCACACTTACTTCCCTCACTCTATCCAGTATCTTTATTGTTCCTGATTGGTTTAATCCCAAACATGAACACATACTGTGATACTAACCATATTAAAAATAAAATGACAACTCCCTTGACCCAGTATCTATCTCCAGCCGTCCTCCCAATTCTCTGCTCATTTATACAACTCTTTGAAAAAGTCATGTGACCCCATAGACTGTAGCCCATAACGCTCCTATGTCATGGAATTTTCTAGGCAAGAATACTTGAGTGGGTAGCCATTCCTGTCCAGGGGATCTTCCTGACCTGGGGACTGAACCTGGGTCTCTGGCATTACTGATAGATTCTTTACTGTCTGAGCCACGTATACACTATGATTTTGTTGTTGTTCAGTGGCTAAGTTGTGTCCAACTCTTTCTGACCCCATGAACTGCAGCACGCCAACCTTCTCTGTTCATCATTATCTCCCTAATTTTCCTCAAACTCATGCCCATCGAGTCAGTGATGCCATCCAACCACCCCATATACACTATGTCTGAAGTTTCTGTCCTCCCATTTTCTCTTGAATTCTCTCCAACTACTCTTTTACCCACACTACTCCACTAAAACACATTTTATCAATGTTACCAAAGACCTCCAAATTGCTAAATCCAGTCAACCTCATCATATAAAAACCTTGAAGAGAATTCAGCACTTGATTACCTTTTCTTTCTCAGAGGAAAATTTTCACACAGCTTCCAAAGCATTAGGGTTCTCCTCTCTTACTCATGGCTCCTTCTGAGCCTGTTTTATTAGTTCCATCTCATTACCCTCACCTCCGGATGTTGCTGCACCACAGAGCTCGGTCATTGCACCTTGCTGTCCTTGCCCACTCTCTGGAGGGAGCTCATGGAGTCTCATGGCCTTAAAAAATCATCTGAAAGACCCCAAAGATTTCCAGATATATAGAAGCAGATTTATGTAACAGGCCAGGACAGGTGTACCTGGAGGTCTAACAGACTACCTCAAACTTAGTTAAGTCCAAGACCAGACCACTAACATTCTTTTCCCTTTTCCCAGCATGTTTCCACCACAGCCGCCCAGCGGCCACAGAGGTCCCTTTAACATGTAAGTCAGGCAGTCACTCCTCTGCTCAATGCTTTCACTACTTTCTTATCTCATGGAGAATAGCATGCAGAATACTTACAAGGGCTTATAGACACCTGTTTCAATCATCTGCACCTTTTCCTTTTCTGGCCTTGTCTCCTACCACGGTATTTGAATTGTGTTTTCATAAATTTTCTATTTGTCCATCTGGCATCCATTAATCACAGGGCCAGTCTAATGATCAAATTTGCTTATATCTCACTGTGATCCAGTTGTTGCAGGCACTTAAAAACTGTATTACTAACCATCTAATCTATACTGAGTCGGTGCGTCCAACCACCTTTTATCTAATTCTCACACAGCACTTCAGAATTTCTCCTGCCCAGACGGGGACCAGATACCAGATAACTAGATTGAACCCTAGTGTTCCAAAGTCCACTGGAATTACTCACACCAGCCAGTCCTGAACTGTGCACCCTGCTTCCTTTGTCTTTCCCCCAGAAACCCCGGTAAAGGCTGCACGCTGTGCTTCCCCTTCACTCACGCTCTGCCTCCTGACCAAACGCAGTGCTTGCCCCTGTGGCTCTGTGTGATGTGGCAGGCTGTCTTGCAGTAAATGCTTCTTTCGGTGACATTAGCCAACCCGTGTCACTCAGTTGTCTTTCTGAACCCAGACCTAGACACATATCACACTGTTCCCCTCGTCTATCCCCTTCCAGCCTCACTGGTAAGTCCCCTTAATGTTCCTTCAATGAACCAAGCATGCCCCCGCCTCAGGGACTTTGCTTTGCTCTGTCATCTGCCTGCAGTTCTCATCCCACAGTTGTTCATGGGGTTAAATGCTTCCTTTGCTTCAGGACTCGCTCAAACAAGTCATCTTACCAGCAAGGCCTTCACTGAGTCCTTTTCAAAGATTGTGCTTACCTCTCACCTTCCCTCACCCTAAATGGACACTGTTCCCCTTAATCTGCTTTATTTTGTTTTCCCAGAGAATGAATCCTCACTGCAAATATTACCTATTTGTTTTTCTAGAAATGTAACTAGAATATAATCTCCATGAAGGAAAGAAGCATATTCACAATGTGCAGGGCCTAGGACAGTATTTGGAATCAAGTAGACATTCAGGAAATATTTATTGCTTGGAGGAATGAGGGAGTGAATGGGTATGGCCACTCCCAGGTTAGTCCCATGAGGCTGTGGACAGGAACATCAGAAATTAAACATTAACACTTGTCTGCTTGTCTTTCTGTCATAATGACCCTACCTTGCCCCAGTCACCATAGATACATACATGCAGCAGACTAACTGGAGAGGGGTTGGCTAGTCCATGACCATAGGAAGATGTATTATTCCCATTATGAATGAATAACTAAAAGCAACAAGATAGAACCTGGAAAGGGAGAGCAGCAGTCCACATGGGGCTGCTCTGAGCTGTCTGATGCAGGGGCAGGAGATCCAGTGAGCCCCATGGGGCCCAGGTGGCATGAAGACGCTAGAGGTTGACTTGAATTTTATCTGTCCCAGTGTCTTGCAACACGATATTGAATTGACCTGTGTTCAAAATGATTATATGTGATGAAACAGAAGTCTAATGGAAGTCTTGACTCTACCCAGTTTCTGGAGGTCTTCCTCTCATCAGAGATGCTAGACTCTCTGACAAAGAGAAATATGAACTGCTCTGATACTTTCTTTCAAAAGAAAACCCTGATTTGCATGTAATTTTTTTACTCTTTCTAGATGGTAGCAAGTTGGTTATCATATGATTTCTTCAGTTTTTCACCCAGATATAAAATATAATTTCTGGATTAATTTTCCTGCCTGTTTATTTGCAAAACGAACAAACGTTTTCTGCTTTTAAGAACTTATGTTGACCCCAAAGATACACATTTTCACCTATTATTTCTACCTATGTATTTTATATGTGAGCACTGAATGGTTCTGTAAATTCCTATGGAGATAGGCCTTTTTGTGGCTGTGGTCTTCAGTTGTTCCTCAGCAGGGTCATGAAAACCTAAAACCAAGGCAAGAGAATCCCATTATCTTAGTTAACACAGTGTTTGCAGCCTACAATTTCTTCCACACTTTACCTTTAAGAAAAACCCACTGAATGACTATGTTGTGCCAAGCAGTGTTACATACTATTTTATGTCAGCAAGAGTGAAACAGTCAGTGTTCATCGGTGCTGTTATCCAGTGGATGCATTTTTGGCGGTTTAAAATTACATAACACAGAAACTCACACAGAAGTTGAAACACGGAAAACTGATCGACTGAAAAGTGGAAACATCAAACTGATGTGGCAGGTGGTTTTAAGCATTGTGTAGTCATGGCTTCGTTGTTTCTGTCTTCAACTCTCCTGTTCATTGTTCCCTCCATACTTTAATTTCCCTCTTCAGAGGTTGGTTGCTTTTCTTCCCATGCCCACTCTTTTTCCCTTTCAATTGTAATCTTTTCTACAGCTATAGAAGCATCTCTCTGCATTAGTGTATTAGTATGTATGTCCCTTCTAAAAACCCTTTGAAGATATACTGTTGTCAATGAAATGGAGCCCCATTCCCTAGCACAGAATCCAAAGCCCTCCCAACTTCATCCCACTGAATGTTTTTTCTTTTTTAAGATTTATTTTATTTTGGCTGTGCTGGATCTTCATTGCTGAACATGGACTTTGTCTAGTTGCAGTGAATGAGCGCTACTCTGTTTGCAGTGTATGGGTTTCTCATCATGGTGGCTTCTCTTGCAGGGATTCTAGACACATGGGCTTTAGTAGTTGAAGTACACCGGCTTAGGTGCACTGCAGCATGTGGGGTCTTCCCAGATTAGGGATCAAACCTGTGCCCCCTGCATCAACAGGTGGATTCTTAACTACTGGACCACCAGGGAAGCCCCATCCAACTGAATTTTGATCTCTTGTCTTTATCCTTCCTCTCAGTTACTTTTTCCTTAAACCATGACATTCATTGTACCCTCTAGAGAATGTGAGCTTTTTCTTTTTTTAAACTCTTTATTTTGCTCAAGCTGTTTTCTCTGCCTAGAAGGCCTGAATCCTATTCATCCTTTAAAATGAAGGATGAAGTAAGTTTTTCTAATTACCTCTGATTGGAACTAGCTTGCTAGAGTTTTTGCATAGAACATTTTAATAGCATTTATAACATTATCTTAATCGTTTGTGTCAATGGTTTATCACATTTCACCTTGACCTACATACAGTGAAGTTGCTCAGTTGTGTCCGACTCTTTGCGAACCCATGGATTGTCCATGGAATTCTCCAGGCCAGGATATTGGAGTGGGTAGCCTTTCCCTTCTCCAGGGAATTTTTCCCAACCCAGGGATTGAACCCAGATCTCCCAAATTGCAGGTGGATTCTTTACCAGCTGAATCACAAGGGAAGCCCAAGAATGCTGGAGTGGTTAGCCTATCCCTTCTCCAGCAGATCTTCCTGACCCAGGAATTGAACTAGGTTCTCCTACATTGCAGGCGGATTCTTTACCAACTGAGCTATCAGGGAAGGCTAGTTATATGTAATATAATGAAGTTAAATAATCTTCCCTTTTTTTATGAATTTCCATATGTTCATTTTATTTTTTATTTTTCCTGTCTTTGGAACAGCCTGTCTAGAAATGAGTACATACATCTCCCTGACAGGCCTTCTGTCAAGATTTTCTCACAGATATCTAATTTTGAATGTTTAAGGTCTCAGTCTAGTGTTGTACTGAGTAATTCTTAGTGCACAGACCCAGGCTTCCCTTATAGCTCAGTTGGGAAATAATCTGCCTGCAATGCAGGAGACCCAGGTTCAATTCTGTTTGGGAAGATTCCCTGGAGAAGGAAATGGCAACCCATTCCAGTATTGTTGCCTGGAGAATCTCATGGACAGAGGAGCCTGGTGGGCTACAGTCCATGGGGTCGCAAGAGTCAGACATGACTTTTATCGACCAAACCACCACCACCAATGCACAGATCATAAGGATCTTAGTAATTAGTGAAGTATGAATAAATAGAAACACAATCCCCATGGGCGATGGCTTCATCTTTAAGTTTCCTGTGTTTGGTCTCAGTTTCCTCTTCTGTAATATGATGCAGATGATCCCTACCATCATTAAAATATTTCCTACATTACCTGTGTATCCTGTTTGCATAGTGTTGTCCATCAAGACCTAGTCCAACTTTACCACTCCAATTTTCATATTTTAAAGCTGATTATTAAAATTGAGTGGGCTGTCTCTGGTAGCAGCACTGCATTCATTACAGAGACAATCACATCACGCCATCAGTCCCCTTCTACCAGAGAAGAACAGATGGCTCTCAGGTAGGAGCACATCCATTCCCAGGCACCAGCCAGCTTGCCGGCATTGCTCTCATCTGTCGAGGGAACTGAATGAAATTGAGGATGTGAAACTGCTTAGTAAGGTCTAAAGCAGTAGTCACATCTAGTGGATCACTATTATTCGTTTTGTCACCAGCTTTATAGTGAGATTATAAGGCCATGACATTTTTGTTTTAAGCAAATTTACTATGAGTTATACCTCTGAATGAGTTTTAGCCTCTTCAAATAACATTTGGGAAGTTATCCACTTATCACAATGGTGTGGCTATAATGCTCAGACATGATTTAGAATCCATTCCAAAATAGACTCATTGATATGGGCTCACTGGGATTTTAAAGAAGACTAGTTGTTCATGTTCATGCTGGAGAAGGCAATGGCCCCCACTCCAGTACTCTTGCCTGGAAAATCTCATGGACAGAGGAGCCTGCTGGGCTGCAGTCCATGGGGCCGCTAAGAGTCGGACATGACTGAGCGACTTCACTTTCACTTTTCACTGTCATGCATTGGAGAAGGAAATGGCAACCCACTCCAGTGTTCTTGCCTGGAGAATCCCAGGGATGGGGAAGCCTGGTGGGCTGCCGTCTATGAGGTCACATAGACTCGGACACGACTGATGCGACTTAGCAGCAGCAGCAGTTGTTCATGTGGTATAATTGCAAACACTAAAACTATATAATGCTAAGAAACTACATAATTTTGGACTATTAGACATTTAATAGAGAAGAGGAAGAGGTGGGGAACTTCACGTAGGAGAGACTATTCAACATTTTTTTGCTTCTGGTTTGATAGAATCAAAAGAACTAAGAACTAAGTATATAGTACTACCTATGAACTATTTTTGCCAAAAAATGTGAATCTAAGTCTTATCAGCATCTAAATACAAAATTAAATGATATAGACAGGAGGGAGAGACATTTTATGGTAAGGTGATATAGTTAGCAAAAATCTGTAATTTAGAAATTTCTATACGATTAGTAACTCAGTTTCTTTGATCAAAAGAGATTATGGAAAGAGAGGATTTGGGAATTATTATAGATTGAAACATATTTGAGTGACAGATCAACCAAGTGCTAAATGTTGAACTTGTTTGTACTCCAATTTAAACAAATCAACTATTAAAAGGCATTTATGACACAATCAAAGGACAGTTAAACACTGATGGCATATTTGATGACACTAATAAATTAACTTTACTTTGTAAATTTATTTTATTATTTTAATTTAATTTACATGTGATAATGGTTTTATGATTATATTACTAAAAAGAATGTATCTTTTAATGGTGTGTACAGAAATATTTGCTACAGAAATGTTATAATAAGTCCAGAATTTGCCTTAATATGTTCTAATAATGTGGAGTGAAAGAAGAAAGTAAGAGATGAAATGGGAATGAGAGAATATTTTAATTGATGAAGCTAAGTTATAGGTGAACTGCTGTTAGCTATCTATATCCTTTCCTCTAATTTTGTGTATAATTGAAAATTTTCATAGTAAAAAGTTTAAGATAAAAGCATACAGTAGACATATAAAGAGAAAGAAGAGGAGTGAGATTATTTCTGGGCTGTACATTACCCCAGCTTACAGAAGACAGACCAGCTGCTATGCTGCCCTCGGGTTACACGAGATATCCTCAGACTTGTCTGTCTTTAAATTAAATTTGTACTAAGATTCTATTTGCAACTAAGATCCCTAATACATCAAACCAGCCAAAAAGAATGCTAATGAGCCTCCTTAGTAATCATATTAGAGAGCTAAAAATATTTCAGGCTACTTTAAAAATACCCTGAAAATATGTGCTTTATATAGATATCACTGCTTCCATTCAAGTGTCAGTCATTTTCTTAGCTAAAGTTTCCTGGCCTATATATTGAGCATATTTATAACCCAAAGTAAAATGAAATACAATTGGGACTATTGAAGTAACATTAAGAAAAAATAATAATAAAATAAGCTAGAAATTCTCAAATCAGTGACTCTCAACCCGGAATAATCTTGCCTCATGAGAGACATTTTGCCATGTCTGTAGACAGTTTTGAATATTGTCGTGACTTTGGGGAGGGGATGAGAGGAGCCAGGGCGTCCTGTGAGGCACAGGACAGGCTCCCGCCTTCCTCCTGTATACAGCTGGGGACTACCCTAATTTATTCAAAATAGCCTTTGTGATGAAACCATCATTTCACACATGGGACAGTCAGATACTCTTAATTCTTTTTTTTATTTTAGCATTCTTAATTGAGTACTATTTTATCACGATTTAGCACTATTTCCATTATGTACTTCATACCTGAAAATAAAGAAAAACTTTTTTATCTTTTATTTAATTTGGTAAACAGATACAACAACAATCTGAAAAAATTGATCACTTAAGGATTGTTTCTGGCAAATCAAAAAATGTTATTTTCTATCTTTAAAATTTTATCTTTTCACTCATTTAAAGTCACTAATTCTCTGCTAGCTCAATGACCTATATATGGTAATGTTGGTATCTGTCATATCTGTAGTTTGTATATATCTATGGTTAATTTCTATATTAATTTTCAGGTGACCTAGAATATAATTTATCAAAAAAGTAAAAATATGGATTTTAGATGTTCCTAGTTGAAATTTTATTAGATTTTGCAGTCTCTAGATAAACACTATACTAATAACTTAATGCATATCAAAGTTGCTAGAAAAGTTATTATTTTAATGAGTGTAATATTTATATGTGATATAGAAAATGTACTAGTAAAGCTGTATCTTGTCTTTGTGGACCCTCATTGTTTTATTTAAAACCCAATATGTTTTTTATATATTAAAAGGAAAAGAATGAATGTTTTCTCCTGATTACCTATTATTATATAAATAATACATGCCACCTGTTAGTGACATGGGAAATGCTATTACTTAACCTGATTTTTAAAAATGATTTATAAAAATATGCTGTGGCGTTTTAACGATATACCTAAAAATATTTTACTCTTAATTTTCTTACAATTCTTTTTCCAAACTACTTTTCAGCTGTACTTTTAGGTATATATTTTGTAAAAGTTATTGCTAGATTTTAGTTATTTAATCTTATCTATCTTTTCTACTCAACAGTTGTTTAGTTCATTTGATTTTTTTAAATAAACGGTATATTAATATTTGCAATTATTTCTGCCATCTCACTTGTACTTACTATGTTTTAGCTTCCTTTAGGTATTTCCTCATGATTTATTGCCTTTTTTTAAAATTGAGTTTTTAAATTTTATTTTCTCCCTTCAATTAATTTTGGAAATACACTCTCCATACCCATTATTTGTTCATCAGAGTTTTCACATACATACTTAAAATGTGATGTTACTATCTCTATAATATTCTTAAACCTTGGAAAGTTTTAAAACCGTCCACATCAGTTCAGTTCAGTTCAGTCACTCAGTCGTGTCCGACTCTTTGCGACCCCATGAATCGCAGAACGCCAGGCCTCCCTGTCCATCACCAACATCTGCTGCTGCTGCTAAGTCGCTTCAGTCATGTCCAACTCTGTGCGACCCCATAGACGGCAGCCCACGAGGCTCCCCCGTTCCTGGGATTCTCCAGGCATGAACACTGGAGTGGGTTGCCATTTCCTTCTCCAATGCATGAAAGTGAAAATAAAAGTGAAGTCGCTCAGTTGTGTCCGACTCTTAGCAACCCCATGGACTGCAGCCTACCAGGCTCCTCTGTCCATGGCATTTTCCAGGCAAGAGTACTGGAGTGGGTTGCCATTGCCTTCTCCGTCACCAACATCAGTCTTATGTAATTCAGTAGAAAACTGTGATTCTGTTATTTCTCACCACAGCCTGGCTGGCTTAAATAACAGAAGTTCATTGCCTCACAGTTTTGTGTCTCGGTGTCCAGAGTCATGGAGAAGGAAATGGCAACCCCACTCCAGTACTCTTGTCTAGAGAATCCCATGGACAGAGGAGCCTGGTGGGCTACTGTCCATGGGGTCACACGGAGTCGGACACTACTGAAGTGACTTAGCATGCATGCATGCGCTTGAGAAGGAAATGGCAACCCACTCCAGTGTTCTTGGCTGGAGAATCCCAGGGACCGGGGAGCCTGGTGGGCTGTCTATGGGGTTGCACAGAGTTGGACTCAACTGAAGCGACCTAGCGGTAACTGTAGCTGTACCGAGTCAAGGCATCAGCAGGGTTGCTTCTGTCTGAGGGTCTGTTTCAGGCCACTCTCCTTGTCTTGCAGATAGTCATCTTCTCCCTGTGTCTCTTTGCATCATCTTGCCTCTTTGCATGTCTGTGTCCAATTTTCCCCTTTTCATAAAGACTCCAGTCTTGTTAGATTAGAGCCCACCCCAATTTTTTAAATTGATTAGGGCCCACCTCATTTTAACTTGATTATCTCTGTAAAGACCCATCTCAAAATGTGGTCACATTCTGAGCTACTATGGGTTAAGGACTTCAATATATGAATGCCAAGTAGTGGAGGGGACACAATTCAACCCATAACACTACTCAAATTTGACATATTATCATTATTAATTTTTACTGTCAAGATTTAATTTATCCATGTTTATAATTTTCTTTGTTCTAAAACAAAGTGTTAGATTCTGAAATATTTTTCAATATGACTCCTTACTTCCTCAAAAGAAGTTATTTTAAGGAGGCTTTATTTGTAATAAACTACCTACCTTTATCTGGAAATGTCTTTATTTAGCCTTGGCTGTTGAATGATAATTTATCTGTGTGCCTGACTCTGGGATGACAGTTACCTTTTTACCTTTTTCAGAAGTCTTTTGGCTTCCTCTGTTGCTTTGGGAAGTCTCATGTTGGTGCCATTTTTATTTCTATGTGCATATTACATCTTTTGCCTGTAATTGCTTTGAAATCTGCCCCCCTCCTTTATGAATTTTTACTGTAAAACATTTGTTTTGATTTTTATGTATCTAGCTTTGGATTTGTTAAGCTCCCTGAACCTGAAGAAATGCATCTCTATAAATTCTAAAAGTTTTCAGACATTATTTCTTTGAAAATTTTGGTTCTCTTTTCATTTCTCCTCTTTGAACTGGAAGACATTTCTCATTATGTCTCTCATATCTTTTCATCTTTCTTTTATATTTCCTATCTCTGTTCTTCTATGACTTTGGAAATATTCCTAACCTTCTTGTGAAAGCATTTTGTATTTGTAAGTGTTTGAATTATATCCAAAGTAGGAATTTTGTTTGATAAGCTTTTTAAAGAAAATTCACATTTCATTTCTAATCTCTCCAGGGCTCAGGACAAGTATAAAATAGAGGTCTACATGGCATATATGTACATATTTAAATATCATAAGTTAAGCCATTAAATAAAATATGTGCTGCCATCCAGGCTTGACAAGTAAACATTTATAATGATGTGAAAAGCCAAGTTTGAATTTAGAATTCTTGGATTCATCATATATCTTTGCTAGAATGTGGTGGTACAGAGAAAGCCGTCTCCTAGCCCCAGGGTCCCTGGTCTGTAGCCTGCTGCCTACTCCCCTTCTCCATTCACCATTGCATACCCTCATAGACAATTCCCCACTTGCATGTAGACGTGACATCCACAGATCCAAGCTCCATCCCTGCCCCCATAAACAGCTCTCCCTTAGTCACCCGTCCAGCCTGGGGATGTGCATACCAGTGGTTCAGTCTGTTCTTAGGATAATCAACCCAACAAAGAGACACAAGATAAATGAGGTTTATGTGGGCATGGAATTTGGTTTCCTATTTACTGGGAGCATGATGTGGAAAAAGAAGGCTAGAGACTCTGGCTGGGTAGGTCTCCTTGAATCCATATTGCTTACACTTTGAAGATGGGCTTGGCCAGAACAGGATCATTTCATGCTGCCAAAGTGCAGGACTTGGGCATAAGCCTCTAATGCTTAGATCTGTGGTCATTATTGCTCTAACAATCACTGACTTTTCCTTAGCCTCCGATTCTATTCAAAGTAATCTACTTGTGGATGAAAAAATACACCAATGAATATAGCAGATATGTATCTAACCATGTGCTTCCCAGGTGGCACTAGTGGTAAAGAACCCACGTGCCAGTGCAGGAGACGCAAGAGATGTAGGTTCGATCCCTGGGTTGGAAAGATGCCCTGGAGTAGGGAATGGCAACCTACTCCAGTATTCTTGGCTGGAAAATTCTATGGACAGAGGAGCTTGACAGGAGTCCATGGAGTTTGCAAAGAGACATGAATGAGTGACTGAGCACAGCACATATCTAACCATTTCTCTTTACCAGGCACCAAGCTAGTGCTTATATGTATTTTCTCATTAAAGTCTCTTAGTTTAGCCACTTCCTATCCATTCTTATTGTTACTGATTCATTTAAGTGTTTATTATCTTTCTCCTGGACTATTGGAATGGGTTTTCCTGTCATACCTATTTTAAATTTATATACGTGCTCTTTATTGACTTAAAGATGAGATTCAAAACTAATGTGATTTCTAAAGGCATGTGTGACATCAGCCTTAACCAGCTTTCCTACCCTAAATCCATATCATCCCTCCCTTATATCTTCCAACCATATCAACAGAATTGTAGTTCCTCAAGTTTCTCTTTCCTAAGGCCATCTCTTTCTTTTCTCTGATGCTTTTACTGGAGAAGGCGATGGCACCCCACTCCAGTACTCTTGCCTGGAAAATCCCATGGATGGAGGAGCCTGGTGGGCTGCAGTCCATGGGGTTGCAAAGAGTCGGATACGAGTGAGCGACTTCACTTTCACCTTTTACTTTCACGCATTGGAGAAGGAAATAGCAACCCATTCCAGTGTTATTGCCTGGAGAATCCCAGGGACGGGGGAGCCTCATGGGCTTCCATCTATGGGATCGCACAGAGTTGGGTACAACTGAAGCAACTTAGCAGCAGCAGCAGCAGCTGCTGCTTTTACAGTTCTATATTTCATTGGTTCTATGAAGCATTTCCTTGACAAGTTGATAGAAATCTTTGTGCCCCCATTATATGCTGAGGGACTCAATTCAGTTCAGTTGCTCAGTCATGTCCAACTCTTTGCAACCCCATGGACTACAGCAGGCCAGGCTTCGCTGTCCATCACCAACTCCTGGAGCTTACTCAAACTCATGTCCATTGAGTCAATGATGCCATCCAACCATCTCATCCTCTATCATCCCCTTCTCCTCCCGCTTCAATCTTTCCCAGCATGAGGGTCTTTTCTAATGAGTCAGTTCTTTGTATCGGGTGGCCAAAGTTTTGGAGTTTCAGCTTCAACATCAGTCCTTCCAATGAATATTCAGGATGATTTCCTTTAGGATTGACAGGTTTGATCTCCTTGCAGTCCAAGGACTCTCAAGAGTCTTCTCCAATGCCACAGTCCAAAAGCATTTCATTCTTTGGTGCTCAGCTTTCTTTATGGTCCAACTCTCACATCTGTACATGACTACTGGAAAAACCATAGCTTTGACTAGATGGACCTTTGTTGGCAAAGTATGTGTCTGATTTCTAATATGCTGTCTAGGTTTGTCATAGCTTTTCTTCCAAGGATCAAGTATCTTTTAATTTCATGGCTGCAGTCAGTATTTGCATTGATTTTGGAGCCCAAGCTAAGGGACTGCTGTGTTAAAAAATGAATTATGTGTATTGCCTTACGTGTTTGTCTCCCCCTAGTGGATACAAGCAACCTGTCTCTACTGACTGGAGTTGCAGGGGCTTAGACCTTGTGAGTCATACACCACACAGTAATTATTTGAGCAAGTGAATAAATCAGCCATTGAAGTCTATCTTGCTGCCTGATTAATTCTAAGGTAGTATATTCCAGACTGTTCCTTTTCTCTCGATTTGAGTCCACCTTGTAGCATGGTATAGGGTAGTGTAAGATTAGGCAAAAGCAGCTGATTATAGGAGTTGAGTTCCTTAGGACTTCTTATACTATATAGAATCGGCAGTGACTTTGCAGCTGGCTTGGTTCTTGTGGACTCCTATGGAATAAGTTTAAGATTCTCTCAAATTATTGTGTTTTATTTTTTCCCCAAATTCTCTGTGTCTGATATTAAGGAAAAAAATATCAGATATATTACAAAGAATGAAAGTGAAGAATGTCACCTCTTTCAAGTCTAACTTAGAAAAAGCTTCCAGGCAAATCTTCCCAAGAAGAAAACAGTTATAATTGCCTTTAAGCCTCCAGAGAAAATGAGACCAAAGTATGCCTTTCCATTGCTGTTTCTTTTTTTCTTGTATATAATATATAACTGTCTGAGTGCCTTTTGCTATGTGCTATGGCCCATGTCATTTCAGTGCAAATGCTAAAAGTCTTAGTTCTTATGGATTAAATCCTATCTGAGAGACAAAAGTACATAAATGATAGTTGTAACTGAAGAGGCTTTAGAAATCAGAAAAAAAAATTTTTTTTAAGTTGAAAGAGTTTGAGGGGCAAAAAAGTAATTCATTTATTGCTTTCTTCTATTATATATTATATCTTACTAATAAACTCAGTGCTCAACCAAATATTATTTTGTTACATTTTTGTCAGAACACAAAGGGCCATTCTGTGACTTCTCCACACTGCTTTATAATGACTAATTCTGGGCTCTTATGAAAGGTTTTTGGATGGCTTGGAAAATAGATGCCCATCACCAGGAAGTCTTCACTGTGAGCTATTAGAGGTGCTCCAGCTCCCAGCCCATAGAAAGTCAGGAAGTAGAACTTG
The DNA here is from genome assembly GCF_027580195.1 of Bos mutus. Lineage (NCBI taxonomy): Eukaryota > Metazoa > Chordata > Mammalia > Artiodactyla > Bovidae > Bos > Bos mutus. Next base: position 64,571,791 of record NC_091621.1, on the reverse strand, counting down.
GTTTAGCATCAGAATCGGATACTTAAGGGTGCCTGTTACTCGGCTTGAGTACAATCACAGTCTTTACAAATTGATAGAATGAAAATGTTTACCCAATTCAGTACTTCTGTATTTTATAAGCATGCTTGTAACTGCATCTGAGTCAACTGGAAACGTGGAAAAAGCCAGTGAGCCAGAACACAAGAGGTGAATGTTTACTGGCGACTTCCGGACGGCACTGCATTTGTTGAAGTCCCCTTCGTGCTCCCGACCTCTCCCCTCCTTGAGTTCACACTCCCGCGGCCCCCCTCGTTCTGGCTGCGATGAGCATCTTCATGTTCTTGTGTTTACGAGTTCATTTAGGAAACTTTTATTGTGGTGGTGTTATGCATGGCACTGTTCTAGATGCTGAGATAATTAGGATGAACTCGGGAGAGGGTACTGACTATCTAAAAGGCCAGCTATCAATGCAAACAATTACAGTGCCTGCGTTAAGGACAAACTCTAGGTGAGCATGAGATTTCAGGAAGCACGCAGGAGGGAGGTAGCAGTGGGATTACTGACAGGGAAACTGATTCCAGATAAAGCAGATACCATGACCAAAATTTGGGCTAAACTCTCATGTTTAGGTTGATTGAGCAGCACTCAAAGTTCAAGTACAAGAAAAAGAGGAAGGGGATTTGGACATAGCTTCAAACCCCACACCAACTTGCATGGTTTGAACTCATGTGGATTACTATGCAGATCATATGAGCCAAATCACACAGCTAAGTCAGCCGGATTCCTCTCTGTGGTGATCAGAGGGCAGCATCATGCTTGTGTGTGTGTGCTCAGTAGCTCAGTTATGTCTGACTCTTTGTGACCCCCTGGACTATAGCCCAGTGGGCTCCTCACACAGGGATCGAACTCATGTCTCCTGTTCCTTTTCCATTTACAGGAGAATTCTTTACAACTGAGCCACCTGGAAAGCAAAAGGGAGGCAAAGGTAGGGTTAAAGGAGAGGGTGAACATAAAAGAGAAGTATGCTTCTAAAATATTATCATTTAAATGCCATCTGTTTGAAATAACCCGTCTTTTAGCTTCCCTGGTGGCTCAGATGGTAAAGTGTCTGCCTGCAATGTGGGAGACCCGGGTTCGATCCCTGGGTTGGGAAGATCCCCTGGAGAAGGAAATGACAACCCACTCTAGTACCCTTGCCTGGAAAATCCCCTGGACAGAGGAGCCTGGTGACAGTCCATGGGGTCGCAATGAGTCGAACACAACCGAGCAACTTCACTTCAAAAGATGAGGGTTTGATCTCTGGATCAGGAAGATCCCCTGGAGGAGGGTATGACAACCCACTTCAATATTCTTGCCTGGAGAATCTCATGAACAGAGCAGCCTGGCAGACTACAGTCTATGGGGTCGAGCAACTTAGCGTGCACTTATGAGATATCATCTTGTAATGACAACACTGGTAAATTTGTTTCAGATATTATACTGTTTTATGCCAAAATACTGGAGATATCAGATTAGTGATAATCAATTATGGAATGTGATTGAGCAGAAAGTAGAACGTGGCAAATGTGTTACAGTCCTCATTACAGGGTTTGATGTAGTTGGAGGAGGAGCATAGGATCTTTGTTAGGTTGTCACATTAGGCAGAATAACTCCTGATTACTCTGAAATGAATTTACTATTTTATATTTGCTTTGGAAATACTAATGGGAGGTTGGGTTTGTTATTTCTGGAATGAAAGCTCTTAATAGCATATTGCTATTTTACAAGCAATTTTATTTAAATAATAATAATTAATGAAAAACCCGGAAGCATCAAAGTTTAGCACCACCACCTTCTCTGAAGAGTCAGTGTATTGCCTCAAACCACATTTTTAAAGTAAAGCTTTGTCTCAGATTCATTTTTGTTTGAACACTTGCAAAACCTTGTTCAGTGTTGAAATTTTTATCCGCTGAGAATCAGTGTTTATTTTCCTCCAGATTTCATGTAATTCCAAAATGGAAATTAAAAAAAAAAAAACTTTATAAAAGGAAAGTAATTCATTTTTTAAATTTATTTTTTTTTCTCCTGCGAAGCCATATGGAGTACACCCTCAGACCTGTGCTAAGAAAAAGACAGCTGCTTTTTCCTATCCTAGTCATGTGCTGGGGATAAATGCAGTCTGAAAAGGGTGTGACTGTGAGCTCAGAGAGATCCTTAGAATTTGAGGTATGGTGATGGGGTATTATTATTTATTTTGAATAGCAAAGTAGTAGGCTGTAGTTAATCCTGCAGGGTATGAAACCCGCTGAAAGTATTCAGAGTCATCTGTTAAGACCTGCAGGTGCTTGGATCTCTGAGCTTTTTATCTCTGATTGTGAAAGACTTAAGTCTCCAGTTAAAGGCTGTTGGGAGTTTAATTTCCCTTTTCTTCTCCTTTGTCCTTGTTATTTTGTCATATATCTAGGAGTTGGTTTGTTTTCTGTTCCTGACAGCATCCTATACCTGAGATTATCATCAAATATAAGCCTCCTTTAGAAATCTAGGATGCAGAAGTGTTGCAAGAAGGCGGACCCCTTCCAGGGCCCGAAACTGGGCTCTTGTCTAACACTCGGAAATGAATTGTCCGAGGAGACACGTGTGCTGACAAAGCAAGAGATTTTATTGGGAAAGGGCACCTGGGTGGGGAGCAGTAGGGTAAGGGAACCCAGGAGAACTGCTCTGCCGCGTGGCTTGCAGTCTTGGGTTTTATGGTGATAGGATTAGTTTCCCGGTGGTCTTTGGCCAATCATTCTAATTCAGAGTCTTTCCTGGTGGCGCACTGCATCACTCAGCCAAGATGGATGCTAGCCAGAGGGATTCTGGGAAGTGGACGGACACGCGGTGTCTCCTTTCGACCTTTCCCGAACTCTTCCGGTTGGTGGTGGCTTATTAGTTCTGTATTCCTTATCAGGATCTCCTGTCATAAAACAACTCATGCAAACGGTTACTATGGTGCCTGGCCAGGGTGGGCAGTTTCAATCAGTGTGCTTCCCCTAACAGAAGTAGACTGATGGATGTAGAACTGAAATTTGTCTTCTCGACCCATGGATTTAAAACTGGTTTTGATGCGTTAATGAATGGAGAAATCAATTTATGGGCTTGAATATCACTTTTATTGGAATAGACTAACAGAAAATATCACAAGGTATTACAAAGAGTAGTTTTCTTGTTAAATTTTTCTTTCAGTTATACATACAAATGAATGGAAAAGACTGCTGCATTTTCTCCAGATACCTATTCTCCTCTTCTCAAATGATAAGCAACTGCATTTTAACTATTTTTCACAGTTATCCTCTAGCAACGTGGTCATCTAACTTTGAAGGGTACCAGAATATGCCTCCACAAAATATGCCAGTTTTATTTTGAGCTGAAGGCCACTGAAAACCAGGAGAGGCAGTAAAAGCTCTAAAAACAGGGTGCCTGTTTTTCCCTTTGTAAAGGAAATTTCCATTTTGTGAAAGATGTCTCCCTCTCACATAAAAGGAAGAAGAGAACTCTTAACAACCCATCCACTGAGAAGGCACCCACTTTTACATCTGCACAACAAGGCTTAAAAACAACCCCGTTTACTCTACTTGTCTGGTTACCTTCTCTTAATCCACCTGCCCTACCTCAAAGCAGAAGCTCCTTTTCCTTTGTTTAGCCTTTGGGCTTCTCTTGTGTTTCAGCTGGTAAAGAATCCACCTGCAATGCAGGAGACCTGGGTTCGATTCCTGGGTTGGGAAGATCCCCTGGAGAAGGGAAAGGTTACCCACTCCAGTATTCTGGCCTGGAGAATTCCATGGACTGTATGGGGTTGCAAAGAGTTGGACATGACTGAGCAACTTCCACTTTTTTATCCTAAGATGGTATATATGCCAAGTTCTAACCAGTCCTTTGGGGTTGTGCCTCAATGGGAAATCCTGCGTGTATATGCACAACACACACATTAATAAACTTCTGGGTTGGTTTTTTCCTCTCTTGTTAATTTGTCTTTGGTCAGTGTAATTTACATGGTCCCAGTAGGTAAACCTAAGGTAAGTTGAGGATAAGATTTCTTTTCCTGCTTTACAATCTAATTCTGGCTAAAGGGACAAGTGCAGTGCCCTGCTTTGGGATTGAGTCTTTGAAGGAATGAAATGGGACCTCTTCCTTCCTCTGACTCCTCCCTTAGCTGGAAAACAAACATTGGTGACAGCTGGAGTAGCCAAAGCACTAAATAGAAATCACATATTGTGAATGACTAGACAAGGAAGTTAAATAAGCCTACACCCCTAATGGTTACAGAACTTTCATATCAGCTCTGGACTTCCTCACTGTCTCCTAATTAAGAATAAATAACCCATCTCCTGCTTCAACTTTTATTATTTCAGATTCTTTCTGACCATGATTGAATTGGTATTCCAACTGGTGGCTCAGATGGTAAAGGATCTGTCTGGAATGCAGGAGATGCCAGTTCAATCCCTGGGTTAGGAAGATCCCCTGGAGAAGGAAATGGCTACCCACCCCAGTGGTCTTGTCTGGAAAATCCATGGACAGAGGAGCCTGATGGGCTACAGTCCATGGGGTTGCAGAGTCAAACACAGCTGAGCAACCAACACACACACATGGTAGGCAGGAATGGGACTGTAGGAGCAGCACTTAAAGATAGTACGTGGCTTCAGTATTGGATGGAATGGAATGAAGACACAAATATTGGACTGGAAAGCTGTTGATAATAAGTGTGTTTTGATGAAACATTGACCACATTTCATGTGGACAGATCTTATATATAAGACCATGTGCCAGTCAAGCCTTTGATACATATTCTTGTTGCCTATTGGCTATTTTTTCCATATATGTATGTATATATATATATATATATATATAAGTTTAAGTTTATGTGACAAGGCCTATCAGAGAGGTGACTTCATCTTAGAACAAGCAAAGATTAAAAAAAAAAAAAAAATAGAGTGAGGCTCTGGGAAGGTAGGCTTTCTGTTTCTTTGGCCTGCAAACTAAATGGACTGAGAGTCTTAAAATACAGGGTTTTATAAATCAGTCCTGACAAGAAACAAAGATGTTTGTGCCCAAACTGAGGCAGTGATCAAATGAGTCTCTAACTCCAGAAACAGCCTTAGCAGGAGATAAGACTGGACAAACCATTAAGACTACCAGACAATGGGAGCCAGCCCAGGGGGAACATTAAATTAAGGACCTTCACTTCCTACTGAAGCCAATTGTTTTATTTGGCCTTAAGGTGGCCACTATTAAATTGAGCAAGAGAGTGAATTATAGGGCACAGAGGCAAGTAAACAAAAGACCAGAATTTTGGCTAAAGAACTAACATACAGATGATAATTTTGTCTTTATTCTTTTGCAGTTAGAATTAATGGAAATAAGAGTCCAGGGACCCTCTAAATTTTTTGCTACAGTATGTTACCAAAGAAATCATGGGCCAGACTTGTAGACTTCTGTTACTTTTCACCCTTTAAAGCAAACTTTGTCTCCATAAACCTGTTTGTCTTACCAGCAGGAATCAGAGTACCAACATTCTGCAGTCCCCAAGCTGGGAACATTCTCTAATGCCTACTTAGTATGTGGCCATATAAAAACCTGTCTGAAGACAAAATCAGACACCAGCAGGACAGTGACCAAGGAGGTATGCCCCACAGGGTGGAGTCAAGAGCTGCCAGGTAGCATATTAACATAGGAAATTATTCCATGGCGCTAAGTCCAGTTACTATGAGCTATTCTTGTTCCTCTCTTTTCAGAGCTGAGTTTTTTTTTTTTTAATATGTTCTTTTCTTATCAGCACTTTATATTAGGTTGGAGATGGGGACAGATAACTCCATTTTGGCTTCTAGACATCCTGAAAAACCACTGCCAGTTTTGATAGACATGGGCATTACCCAAAGATGCTAGACTTGGAACAGGATGCATGACCCAGATGGGACTTTGGGGTTGTCTCTCTTGCAGAGTGGGAGGACAGGAACCTAGTCTAGCTATGAAAGTAAAGAAACTGTGACCTGAATGGGTCATGAGGACAAAGACATCTACTTTCTGTTGCAAAGAAAACTCCCTTTCCACTGAAATCCATGCTCCCACGTATAGTAGAGTGTTGATCTTGGGAAGTGGATGCTTATCCAGGGACTACATTTTCTAGTCCTCTTGTACCTAAATGAGATCATTTAATGACTTGGTAATAAATGCAAGCCCCTGTGACACATGGAGTCTGTCATTTCTTGGCCAAGTTAAGAAATACAAATACCTTTTTCATCCTCTTTCCTCACTATCCCATGGCTGGAAAGGAGATATAATCCTGTACCCCCAGAAGTAGAGTCTATATACTGAAGATAGCAGAGCTGTCTTTCAACTAGTTTCTAAATATGGGCCAAACATAAATGGGAAGTGAATTTTTATTGTGTTTGACCTATTTTGCATTTGGAGGCACATCTCTTTCTCTCCTTTTTTTTAAATACCAGCCAGTGATACCCTACCTAACACACCTTTTTACATATAATAGAATATTATTTTGTCACATGTCTACCCAACTGAGGCCTGCATTTTCCAGCCCCTTTTGCATCTGGATGTGGCCCATGGCCAAGTCCTGCCTGTGGGGTATGAACTGACGTATGTGTGTAACTATAACTTCTGTGACATGCCTTTTAAGAACATAGGCGTGTCTTTCTCTTGCCTTTTTTCACACTGAATGTGGGGATAATGATAGGAAGTAAAGCACCCATCTTAGACAAAAAAGTGGTCTGAACAGGAAGGAGGGACACCAAGATAGAAGGATCCTAGGTCAACATTTCAGGCCTGGGTCTCTTTGGAATTTTACATGAGAGAAATGAACTTTCTTGTTTAAATCATCATTATATAACATGTGTCTGTTATAGCATATGAACAGATAGCTTTTCTAATGCATGTACCTATGTATGATTGACAATACAATGTATGTGTGCTTTGGGTTATAGTTTTAAAATGTTTGAAGAGGCCATTGCATTGTATTAATTCTGTTAATATCCTTTTACTCTGATGTCCATTCATTCCTCCTAAGCATTCACTTCTTTATGCCACCTCAGGAGATCAATGACTCATGAACTCTGTCTCCATGGCAATTATGCTAACCTCCTCCCCTAAAAATGATCTTTAGTTAAATGTATGGGAGGAAAGATAATTTTCCCTTTGCCCTTCTAAGTTCTTGGCTGAATCCTCTCCCCCTGTAATAAAAGACATTCAGTTCAGTTCAGTCGCTCAGTCACGTCCGACTCTTTGCAACCCCATGAATCGCAGCACACCAGGCCTCCCTGTCCATCACCAACTCCCGGAGTTCACTCAGACTCACGTCCATCGAGTCAGTGATGCCATCCAGCCATCTCATCCTCTGTCGTCCCCTTCTCCTCCTGCCCCCAATCCCTCCCAGCATCAGAGTCTTTTCCAATGAGTCAACTGTTCGCATGAGGTGGCCAAAGTACTGGAGTTTCAGCTTTAGCATCATTCCTTCCAAAGAAATCCCAGGGCTGATCTCCTTCAGAATGGACTGATTGGATCTCCATGCAGTCCAAAGGACTCTCAAGAGTCTTCTCCAACACCACAGTTCAAAAGCATCAATTCTTTGGTGCAGAGCCTTCTTCACAGTCCAACTCTCACATCCATACATGACCACTGGAAAAACCATAGCCTTGACCAGATGGACCTTTGTTGGCAAAGTAATGTCTCTGCTTTTGAATATGCTATCTAGGTTGGTCATAACTTTCCTTCCAAGGAGTAAGCGTCTTTTAATTTCATGGCTTCAGTCACCATCTGCAGTGATTTTGGAGCCCCCAAAAATAAAGTCTGACACTGTTTCCACTGTTTCCCCATCTATTTCCCATGAAGTGATGGGACCGGATGCCATGATCTTCGTTTTCTGAATGTCAAGCTTTAAGCCAATTTTTTCACTCTCCACTTTCACTTTCATCAAGAGGCTTTTTAGTTCCTCTTCACTTTCTGCCATAAGGGTGGTGTCATCTGCATATCTGAGGTTATTGATATTTCTCCCAGCAATCTTGATTCCAGCTTGTGTTTCTTCCAGTCCAGCGTTTCTCATGATGTACTCTGCATCTAAGTTAAATAAGCAGGGTGACAATATACAGCCTTGATGTACTCCTTTTCCTATTTGGAACCAGTCTGTTGTTCCATGTCCAGTTCTAACTGTTGCTTCCTGACCTGCATACAGATTTCTCAAAAGGCAGGTCAGATGGTCTGGTATTCCCATCTCTTTCAGAATTTTCCACAGTTTATTGTGATCCACACAGTCAAAGGCTTTGGCATAGTCAATAAAGCAGAAAAATAGATGTTTTTCCGGAACTCTCTTGTTTAACAGGAGAAAAACAACCGAACTTTAATAACATATATACCTTCTGTATACTTGGGAGATACCTAAGAACACTGAGTAACTCCTTGAAGGTGAAGTTGTGGTGGCCCAAATCACCGCCTTAAATACTATCATCTCCAGCTAAAGACAAAGGATGTTAGATGTTGAGGGAAGGCAGTTATGGGAGGTTCCCAAGGAAAGCACAGTAAGTCAGGATATAGTGATTGTGAAGATTTAAGTATGTGCCTTCTTCACTGATAAGAGTTTCTCTGGGTTTGATCATCCTCTTCTTCCTGCTACAGAGAGGGAGATATTTTTGCAAATGGAGATTTCCATTATAAATGCAAGAAAAAGGTAACTTTAGCTTGGTTTTCAAAGCTTCTCCCTTGTCTGCAGTTTATTAAAAATAGTTAGCCCAAGATAAAATCTTATACCCAGGGGCATATTTGGGGGTGGCAAACCTGTTTCCCTTCAACAGTTATTCCAAAGGCTTGGCTACGGAGAAAGGTTTCTATCTATTATGCCTAAAGGATTGGACAAGTATACTGAGCTATGGGGATATTCAGAGGAATGTCCCCAGATGTTCCCTGTATGTAGGGGTAAGAACCCTTGGAAATCCCATTCAATGATGAGTAAAATTTAGGACTTCTGAATTCTAATGCAAGTAAAGCTGACTTAATTTTAGCTTATATCAATAAATTACCCAGCCCTTTTGAATAGGAATAAATAAATATTGATGAATAAATTAATAAATGAGTAGTGTTAGTGATGCTTATATATATATATATAGCAAATAAGTTAAAAAACCTAACATAAAAAATACTTGACTATGTGAAGCTGTACTTCCTGCTAATTTATGATTTATTTATACTTTCTATATAACCCATTGATTGGCTGTCTTGCTAAGCAGAGATCAAACTAATGTGGTTTAGGTTTTTTTTTTTAATTCTAATATTCACTATGCAAGGACCAAAGCTCTTTTCCTTTTCCTTTTAAAATGCAGCAACAGCTCTGAACCTTATGGGAAATAAATATCAAAGGCTCATAAAGGATAAGTAGGCCAGTCTATAAACTAAGCACACAAATCAATCAGTGCCCCTCACTCTTCCGCCTTAATATCTTGTCTTCTACCAAAGGTATGTATGTACCTTAACATCAACACTTTTGCTGACTCATTTGTAACATGTGTTTTTCTACTTGGAGACTGGCCAAGTGATTCTTTACAAGATTGGGAAGCTTCTGTGGCCTGATGTTACTGGGAACAAGATCTTGCAGAAATGAGGACATTTAATTTGGAGACAGGAGACTTGTGTCTTTTGGATCTGCCATTAGTAAGTTATAAGACAGGGCACCTTGTAGCAATATTGGACGCCCATTTCCTCATCCTTGCAAAGAGGGGCTTATGCTAGGTGAAATTTTGACTTACAGGCAGTAAAATAAAGTCAAAAAAGAAAGTGATACAGCATAAGGACTGAAGCCTATTTTGAAAGAAACAAATGTATTTAGATGTGTATGTATTTTGCTTTAGGGGGAAAAAAAAACAAGGGTAGGAACAGGACTTCACACTTATCTGAGAAGCACTTTCATCACTCTCAATTTTTTCAGATTGTTACGGAATCTCACCTCTTCCTCTCAGCTCAACAGCAAATGACTGTTAAAATTATACCCCCAGATGGCAGTGCAGTATTCCAAGTTTAGAATGGTGTGGTCCAGCGCTCTGGAAAAAGGCAATGCAGACTGTCCCTGGCACATTGACGCTCCATGTTTCTTCCTTCTGGAGGAAATATGCTGTAATCCGGGCTTCCCAGGTGGAGCTAGTGGTAAAGAACCCACCTGCCAATACAGGACGCATTAGAGACTCAGATGTGATCCCTGGAGGAAAGCATGGCAAGCCACTCCAGTACTCCTGCCTGGAGAATCCCCATGGACAGAGGAGCCTGGCAGGCTTCAGTCCATGGGGTCACACAGAGTCGGACACAACTGAAGTGCCTTAGCACACCCACACATGCTATAATTCTGACGCAGCAAGACTTGAGTAATCAATCATTTCAAAGCGAGCACAGCAGCGATCTAGTTAGATGCTTGTGTGGCCCCATGTCAAGTAAATAGGGAGTGAAACAGTCTCATCAGTCTAATGAAATGCTAGGAGTTTAAAATGTGTAAGTCAAAGAAATCCCCTATATTTAAATTTTTATTTTACATATTATTTTATCAGAATTAGGAAACATTTACTAAATGTAATAGGATTAAGTAACTTTTATCAGCAGTTTCTTTTAAAAGGTACAAATGAAGTGGTAGCATTGACTGTAACCATCATTCAAAGGACCGTACGCTTTTTGTTCTACTATGGTTGCTGAGACCTGCTTACGTACGAGACATGTAAAAATAAACAAAATAGCATCACATGGAAAGCATGAAAAGAAATCAGGGAAGGAAAAGAGATACATTTCCGTTTTATAGTAAAAATCCCACAGAACCATTTGGATCAAAACTGTATCTGGTCATTTGTATGATGGTCAAAGAGATTAGAGTGAATCCTTTAAGTTTCTACTGTTCATTGGAGACATTAAATTTTATAGATTTATAGTACTAAGATAGTATTCATTGGTAATTCCATGAAAGCGGTGTAAGATAGGAAAGTAAAAAAGGCTATGAAAGATCATCTTGAAAATATTTTATTTTCATGGCTGTGGAATGTGGCTACATTTTTATTTTCTAGAGATTCCTTTACCTTTAAGTTCTGTGAAGTCTTCTCTCTAGTTTTATGTTTCCTAGTAAGAAAAAGGATTCATGCCACAAAGATTATGAGTGATAAAAATAAGTTATTTTTTTAATCCACAGAGATGGGTTATTTAATTGGATCTACTGCTTAGGAATTGACTGTCTACCTTTACCAGAAGCATCCCAAAGGAATAATCAATCACAGTATAAACTCTTATATACTTCCATATGTAGTTTTCTAAACTACTTCTTTATTCAGTTCAATTGAGGAAAAATTCATATATGCACTGTAATATTCTAATCACTGACAGGAATGCAGAGAAAAATATATCTCTGCCTTTGGTGAGCTTGTACTCTAGTGGGATGATATGCAAATTTCAAATAACAATGAACAGAGCAGAAATTGTAAAAGAGGTAATGTGGTAAGAATAGCAGGCTCTGGAGCCAGCGTGCTTGGATTAAAACCTTGGCTCTTCCTCCTGATGTCTCTGTAGCTTTGGAAAGATTATTTTTCTGATTCCTTATAAAGATGATGATTGGATATTTATCTGAAGGAAATGAAAACACCGACTCAAAAAGATATCTGCATCCTCACGTTCATGCAGCATTATTTACAATATCCAAGATCTGGAAACAACCTTAGCATCCAGTGATGATGGATGAACAGATAAAGAAAGGGTTACAGAGAGACACGCACACACATGCAGTGGAGTATCATTCAGACTTAAAAGAAGGAAATCTTACCATTGTGATAATGTAAATGGACCTTGAGGGCATTATGCTAAGTGAAATAAGTCAGACAGAAAAAGACAAATACCATGTAACCTCATTTTATGTTAAACCAAAAAAAAAAAAAAAAAGGAACTCAAAGGTACAGAGATTGATGGTTACCACGGGCTTTGAGTGGGGCAGAAGGTGGGCAAGACGGGTGAAGGTGGTCAAAAGGTAAAAACTTGCAGTTATAAAATAAGGCATGAAGATATAACGTACAGCGTGGTGCCTGTAGTTAATAATACTGTATTGCACCCTTGAAAGTTGCTGCAAGAGTAGTTCTAGTTCTCATGACAAGGAAAAAAAAATAATTATGGTGATTGACTTAGTATGGTGATTATTTTGTAATATATAAATATTAAATCATAATGCCATGCACCTGAGACGAATGTAATATGTCAGTTATATCTCTTTGGCACCTGACAAATTCATTAACAGTTTAGAAGAAAAAAAGTTCCATCAGGTTAAGAGGAGGGAAAGACCAGTAAAGAACTAACAGTGGAAATTAGACTTTAAAAATACGCTTTCAGGGCTGTCCGTGATTTGCTAAAGTGTGGGGAATGGAAAGGGCACTGTGGCCTAAGACAGCAATATACCGAATGTCAGAGGAAGAGACAGGAGCTTGGTCTGACTGCATGTGGAGTAGGAAGAAGGAAAATATAGGCTCAAACCTACAGGTAAAGGGTGATTGCACTAGGCTAGATCCCTGGGGTGGGAAGATCCCCTGGTGTGGGACATGGCAACCTACTCCAATATTCTTGCCTGAAAAATCCCACGGACTGAGGAACCTGGTGGGTTACAGTCCCTGGGTTCACGAGAGACGTATACGACTGAGCAGCTGAGCACGCACACACAATCTGGAGGCGCTTCTTATTGACAAAATAGGGGACAGCATTGAAGATTTTTTACACAAGTAATGGATAGTCAGATCAATGCTGTATACATATCATTCCGGTAGTACTGTGAGAATTTGACCCTAGGATGAACTAGAGATGGGGATATCAGAGATGAGAAAGGCAATATCACGCAGGAAGATAGAGCGGCCACAGACCTGGCTTAAGAATCATGACTGATTCGATTGCCACTGATTTAAAAATTGCATTATCTATCTTAAGGCCTTTTCAGGAGTCTACACATTTTTTTCTCTCTTTTCCTATCAGGATGCAGAATTCTATTCCTTTTCCCATATGCGTAGCATTTTAGATGCAGAGTTTAAAAAATAACTACATTTATCTACAGGCCTTCTCCCCTGCTCCCTGAACACTTCAAACCCAAATACAAAATGAACCTCATTTTTGCTTCAAACCGAAGTTTGTTTTGAAGAAGCTTGAACTGGTCAAGGCTTCTAAGAACAGTCTTATTTTTTGGCCACTTAATTCCTTGTGGAAGTCCCATCAGTGAAACTGGACCTGCCAGCAAGAAACGTGTTAAATGGAGAGATTACAGGGTTTGCCATCCTCATTTTCTCTTCCTCTTATTTCTTTTTGTCTGCTTAATTTTCCCTTTCTATCTGCCTCTGATACGTTTCTTACAGATGCATGGAGACACCATCCACTTCTGTTTTCCCTGCTTCCCAAAAGTAATTAAAATGTTTTAGCACTTTCCTTCTTTCTCCCCACCACTGAAGCCAGAGGATCTTCATTTAGCTAATGGGCCTTGCTCTTCTGAACAAACAATGTGATCTGAAATAAAGCAACAGGCCGTCCAGATGGGATAGTGGTTCTTGCTCCCTGCTGCTGTTGGGGAAGAAGTACCTGAATTACTAAATTGGAACAGTGTGATCTGAACTTTTGAGTCTTCACTAGAGAACAAGTGCAGTGATTAGTCTCTGGAGGAAGAGCAATTAATGGCCTTGATATGAGGTCTGCTGTAGGAACTTTCCCAACTCCCAGCTGCGATCAGAAGAAGACAACTGAAAGAAAGGCTTAGAAGTTTTAATTAATGAGAAAAGAAAACCAGGAAATCAAAACTTTCAGGAAGCCAAGCTGTTCCATCACATCTTACATTACATCTCTGGGGTCTCATGGTCTCTCTCCCGGGTACTGTGCCTTGATTACTCACTTCAGCACTTTGGTTTTATTTACTTTTACCTCCAAAGGACCAAAGGAGGCTGCTCCCAGCTCCTAAATTGACATGTCCTCAGTTCCAGAGGTCAGTGCAGAGAACGAGAACCTGGCCCAGCAAGAGTGAGCTACTCAATCTTGGTCCAATTAACTCGGGCTCTGAAGCCACCAGACTTGGCTCACAGGGACTGTATTGGTCATTGTGTGATGCTGCTGCAATTAAAAAAAAAAAAAAAATCAGTGGATTTCCAGACTTTGGTTCTTCCATCTTGTCAGAGTTCTCCTTTGGATCTTCTGCAGAGGGAAGCTAAAGAGAGAAGAGAGAGAGCAATAGGAGGAACTCGTGGAAGGAGTTTCAGGCCAGTCCTGGAAGAGGCATTCCTCACTTCCCCCCATTTTCCACATCAGGGCTCAGTCACTGGACCCATCTACATGCAAGGGAGGCCAGGGAATTCTACCCATGAGCTCAGGAGCAAAGGAAATGGAATTATTAATATCTTTGCCACAGGGACCATCCTTGTTGGTCAGCAGAGGAGTTGTTGAAGAGTGTTGGGCACTGGCCAAGTACACCTAAGCTATCTTCTATTATGAGACAGCCACCTGGCTTTTCCTGGGGCTCCAGCAATGCCTTGGTTGGCTGGCTCAGATCCTGAAGCCTAGTTTGAATTACTTGTTTCTATGGGATGATGTTATTTTCTGACAGCGTTCAAGAGAATTAAAGAAATGACTTTACTCCCTTTCAGTGCTACTCATCTGGGTTCTCAGGCTGTTTATTGGTAATCTCTATTTCTTTTTAATGTCATCTCCAGGGGAGAAAATCCTATTTCAGCCAAGAGATTTCACTCTGTAATTACATCACAAAGAATCACTTCATAAGGAAAGCATTGACTTTGAATTTCTGTCAGCTTCAATTTAAGTAGATGGAAAACTATGGAATATATACTATAAACAACAATCTTTTTTAAGCTTTACAACCAGGAAGATGTTAGCTCTCCAAGTCAGCTGGTAAGCCTAGGACCTGCTCATCAATTCTCTGCCTGAATAGTTCAACAAATAAACACTTTGTTCATAAAACACAAAGTGGATATGATATTTCAGACAGAAGAGAACAGAGCTGTCTCTCAAAATGAGGTTTCATTGTTTCAGTACATCAAATTCCCAGTCTCCTTCACTCCAACTATCCTAGCAAGGCTGACTGCAATCGCTCTGTGTGCTGAACTTCCAGAAATCTATACTAATCAAACCTTTAAATTACCTCCTCTGTTTAACAGAAATCTGCCAGGGGATATGCTGTGGGAGTGTGGAAGGAATCCTAGCTGTTAAAAACCATATCAGCCCATCACAGAAATGCAATTTCTACTATCATTATCATGCCCATATTAAAAATTGGGGAAATGAGCCTTTTTGGGAAATAAGCAGAAGTTACCCACTTCTGCTGCTAAAGTCAAAAGAAACCCCTTTGGTGTGCTTGCCTTTGAAGTTCCACAGTGCATTGTGGGAGTACAGATCTGCATGCTTGCAAGACTGTAGATTCTGAATGTGCATGTCGCTGTGTAGCCAGGAAGCTAATCCCTGGATTGTTTGTTTGGAAAGAACCCAAATACCAGGTCAAGGCAATATGCTTAAATGTATGCATCTTCTAAACCATTTAAAACATTTGAGAATAAATACATTGGATTTCATGGACCAGAGGCAACTGAGTGGAGAAAATTTCTTATATATATATATATGAGAAGCTGAAAATAATAAAGTGCTTTGTTTTGAATAGTAAATAACATGTTTAAAGACACCACAGCCTCCCCCATCCCACTAGCTATGCCAGAAATGTGAGAGGCATTCTTTCCTCATCTCCCACACCTATATGGTTATAAAGACCTGCTCCCGAGTCTGTTTTCTTCCCCCGAATCCACCTGCTTCTCTTCAGTCTCACTGCTGCTGCCTCATCCAGTCTCCATTGTTTCTTACCCCAGATCCTACTATTTGCTACTCAGAGGGAGGACCTCAGTTCATCAGTTTTAGCATCACTTGGGAGCTTGTTAGAAATATGGACTCTCAGGCCCCACTTGAACCTAGATAAAAGCTCTAGAATATCCCTGATGGTTTTGAGAAACACTGATATATCTCCCTGCCTCCAGTTTTGTTCACCTCCATTCCACTCTGAACACTGAAACCACAGTAATTATTATAGAATTCAAATCTGGTCATGTCACTCTAAACTCTTTATAATTTCTTCTTCTTGACTTTTGGTTAAAGAGCAAAAGCTTCAAAATAAATTCCCAAGCCCTTTGTGACGTGGTTCCTGATTACCTCCCTAAGTTCAGCTCTTAACACTTGCCTTTGCCACACTTGTGCTATACCCATCTTTGTTCCAAATATGACTTAAGTATCAGTTTGTTAGGACCCTGTCCTCTGACCCGGCTAGATTTCATCACATCGTTTCTTGCCTTGTCATCATACTCAATGTTGTATTAACTTCTTCGATGAATGTACTTCCAAATAAACCTTAATTTCCATTAAGACAAAGACCATGTCTCTCTTGGGCAAAGCAGTAGCCCTGTGCTTAGCACAGCAACTGACCACATGGCAGTTGTGAAAGAGTGACCAAATGAACTAACTTCTCATGAAGACGAATGGGCAGTTTTCCACATCTTTAAGAATAACTGTCTTCCAAAATTATGATGCCCTGTCACAGGGAAGATGGATCAGACTTACTCCAGTGGGTTCCAGAGGGCAGGATGATACAAGCAGGGCCTGCAGATGACTGTTCTGCCATATCTTAGCACACTGTTGCCAAAGTATCTGCTGAAAAAGTGAACCAGAAATAATATATAAAAATTTTAGGCAAAGAGAGAAATTATTAAACAATTTAGTATCATTTATCAGATGCTAAAAAAATGGAATTGATTGTTTTGTGAGGGATCTCAGACTGTATGACCATTCAACAGCAGCCTATGGACTAAACATTCTTACCTTAATAAAGTGGTTGAAGAAGATGATTTCTTACATCCTTTGCAACTCTAAAAATCCATTGTTTAATCCGTTCCTCTATAAGGGGAACCGGTGTTAATTATAAGTTAGCCTTATTTTAATCATAAATGCTAACCTTAATTTTTAAAAATGTCACATAATTGTTAATGATTGTATCACTAGTTTTATGTAGACACTGGTAGTTGCTCAATTATTTGGTATAAGCGAAAGGATACTGACACCAAATATTTGCCTCTTCTCTTGTAACTGCTCCTTACTCTCCACTGTTAGAGGGTCATTCATTGGAAGATATTCCTTCTCCAGGCACCAATGTTAGGAATGCAGATGTCACAGGAGAGGCAACATATTTGACAGTTACCAATAATCACCATGTTTATTTGATATGTTTTATGAGAACCTAGTGCCTACAGTGTTAGTTGCTCAGTCGTGTCTGACTCATTGCGACCCCATAGACTGTAGCCCACCAGGCTCCTCTGTCCTTGGAAGTCTCCAGGCAAGAATACTGGGGTGGGCAGCCACTCCCTTCTCCAGGGGATCTTCCCAACCTAGTGATCAAATGCAGGTCTCCTGCATCGCAGGCAGGTTCTTTACCGTCTGAGCCACCAGGGAAGCTCCTAATGATCATTATCTTTATTTGATGTATTTTATGAGAACCTAGTTTTTGAATTGAGAGTAAATGATGGAGGAGATATGGAGATAATAGTAGCATTTAGAACATGAGAGGGCTTCAGCTAAAATAGCTTTCCCATCAGAGACTGCTTTCTGATACCTCAGTCTAAATGATATATCCCTTCATATCATTTTTTCCTATATTCTTCATTCAGAATATATGTATCGAGTGCCTACTATGTGCTAAGCACTGTTCTAGGTGCTTCAGATACATTAGTGAACCCAAAAGACAGAAACAGACAAAAATACCTGCTGGTGTGAACCTTGCCTTGCATGATAGTGAAGTGTGGTCCAAGGACCAAGAATTCCAGTATCACCTAAAAGTCTGTGAGAAACATGGAATGTGTCACCCAGATCTACCAACTCCCCTTTGGCCTTTTAACAAACTCCTCAGGTTAATCTGATGCATGTTTAAGTTTGATACACACTTTTATAGTGCACCTGTCTTTTATTTTGGAGTATTTTCATGATTTCAAATGACTTCTCTGTCTGTTTACTTGCTTAAAACCTGTTTGCCCATGAGGTTGTAAGCTGCTTGAGGTCAAGGATTAGTGGGCAAAGAGGGAAGAGATGAGAAAATGTCAGTAACAAACCTCATCTGTTATTCAGCTCTGCCAAGGCACAGACTTCTCTTTTCAGTCTCCAAAGCTGATTCACCTACTGCTCAGCAGGCTGGGCAATGGAAACCTCTGCAGGGGAATTAGCTAACATCTGTGAATTCTCCTCCACCTTCTGTCTCAACTTCATCATCTCTTGCGTTTTTAAAAACTCCCATAAAAAATTTACTAGCATAAGGATATTTGTAATAAAATTTGTTGGTACTCATCCCTGTGGACTAAAAAAAAAAAAAAAACCCTGTGGTTTGTGACAACCCTGCCTCTACTTTTGTCCCTGCAGTCCTCATTGATGATTTTCTTTTCTATCCTAATTTTATAACATAACCTAGTCCTCTTTAACATGGACAATATGTGAGTGCTCAGTCGCTCAGTCATGTGACCCCCATGGACTGTAGTGACCCCATGGAGCGTGGTCCACCAGGCTCCTCTGCCCATGGAATTCACCAGGCAAGAATACTGGAGTGTGTTGCCATTTCCTTCTCCAGGGGAATCTTCCCAACCCAAGATCCAACCCATGTCTCCTGAGTCTCCTGCATTGGCAAATGGATTTTTACCACTGAGCCACCTTGGAAGCCCAGCGTGGACAATGGGCTTCAGTGAATGATGGGACTGGCCCTACACGGCCTCTTCTGTGGCCCATATGTAGCAGGAGTTAGCAAGCTCTGTCTCATGCCCCAAATCTGGCTGATCATCTCCCATCTATTTTTGAATGACTCATGAAGAAAAATTTTTTTTTATGTTTTAGACGATTGAAAAAAATCAAGAGAAAAAGACTTCAACATTCTTAAGTAAAGTTTTATTGGAATAGAACCATGACCATTCATTTGCTCTTGTCACTGCCTAATTTCATACTATAATGGCAGTGTTGAGAAGTTGAAACAGAAACCATATGGCCACAAAATCTAACATATTTACTCTCTGGACCTTCTAAAGGAAAGTTTGCCAACTCCTACTCTATTGTAACATTGTTCAGTAGAAATATAAGCACATGTGTAGTTTTAAATTTTATGATAGCCACATTAAAAAAGAGTAAAAGAACAAAACGGCTAGGTGAAATTAATTTCAAAAAGATTTTATTGAGCCTAATAAATCCAAATGATCATTTCAATATGTAATAAGTCTTAAAACTTGTCAATATTTTGTATTGAGCTTCAGAGTCCATCGCACAGCTTGCCTTTACAGCACACCTCCGTTCAAACCTGCTGCATTTCAAGTGCTCTCAGCATGAATGGTTAGTGGCTACCACTCTGGTGAAGTTTTAAAGGATGTAGCTAAGAGGTGAATAATTTATCTTAATGGTAAGTATGGATATAAATTTATTACTAAAATTCAATAATATCCATGATAAGTATATGGCAGAACACCATGAAAGCCAAGTGTCTAAACTCCTTGGTCCTCGAGTTTGCATTGCAGAAAAGCTTTTTTTTCCCTTAGGTTTCTGGGGAGGGCAGCAGAACCTTGATAGGATGGAATTTTGTCAAGAGAAAAAGATGGACTTAATTTGTGGATTCAATTTTTCTGAAGGTTCTATAGAAATGAATGACACGGAAAAAAAAAAAAAAAAACCCAGGGGAACTTCATCTAACAAAAAGCACAATTGTCTCTAATTACTCAGGATAATCTATTTTAAACAGACCACTGGGACGACCACCTATTATTAAAAATAACTTGTTTGAATTGGACTCCTTGAAAACAGGTCACTGAGGATATTTTTAATATGGGCCACACTTTCCAAAGAGAACTATTTTTACAACCTCATGTAAGGCAGTATGACTGGCTTTCAAAGTTTGGAAGTTCTTTCATACTTAACATGCAGAATAGCACCTGACAGCCTTCCAAGTTACTAAAGGAAGACCTCCATCTTCGTCCTTGCCTTCACTTACCATCTGTTCTTTTTCAAATCATAGTGCCTTAGCTGTGCTGTGGAGATTGACAGAGTTAATGACTTCTAGCTCTGGCTCTTATTTCCAAGCACTAGGTAGCTCTAATTATCTTCCACTCTCTCAATTTCCCCAGCCGTTAAATGGGGATAATGACGACTGAAGAATGGGTATGATGTGACCTGGAGTTAGAAGTGTTCTGTTTTGTCTGTTTGCTTAGATGGAGAGAACACGGTGTTGTTTTAATGCTGTAGAAAAGCCAGAAAATGCCCTTTGCTATTTAGCAACTCATATGCTTCGCCTGCTTTAAAAGATCCAACTTTCCTTAATTAAGTTTGGCAACAAATGGGCATCTCCTTCAGGTAGAACCTGCTTCATAACAAAAATAAAAGGATTTGACAGCACGCTGGGACACTTCCTAGTTCAGTGCAGGGCATTAGAGGGTAATTCAATGAGAGGGATATATGGTCTGAGAAGGCAAAGGAGGACTCCTAATTTTATGAAGCAACAAAGCATGTTTGCAGCAGTCAACAGTGAGCCTCAAACGAGAGGGTTTTCCTGAGGAAAATCACTCACACCTGAAGAGAGCTCTGAGTTTTAGTGTTTGTTCAGTGTGGCCCTATCCTGTGCTGACAAAACACATCCCTTTGTGGATCATTCTTTGTGATTCTTCACTCTTAGGGCCCTGAGCCCTGTAATGATGTATCATCTCTACAGAGGGCAGGGTCTGCCTGATGATGGATGGGAGCACCCACAGTGAGGGAGATTCATCATCAGTTCCAGTTGAGTTATTTGAAATGACTCTGCCTGTGGCCGGTTGCCTGAAAGTACCCTGTAAAAAAGAATCTGGATGTGGCAGGACAGGCACGTTATTTCTGGACTGTGGCTGACCCTGCCATAAGAGCCTTAGTAAAAACGACTAACCAAGCGGTCAACTAAAATGAGAAGCAAAATTATGAGAAGGCGACCTGTGTCAGTTTGGACCTTTGACTCACTTCAAGGAAAGAGTAAATCGTCTAAGCAGGCTGCAGAGCCACTGAATGTGTCATAAAAGCCCCGTTTGGAAATTTCTGAGATTTATAGCATGGTTGTGGCTCAGTTGCTAAGTTGCGTCTGACTCTTTGCCTCCCCATGAACTGCAGCACACCAGGCCTCCCTGTCCTTCACCATCTCCTGGAGTTTGCTCAAACTCAGGTCCATTGAGTCAGTGATGCCATCCAACCTCTGTCACCCACTTCTCCTCCTACCTTCAATCTTTCCCAGGATCAGGGTCCTTTCCAGTGAGTGGGCTCTTCACATTATGTGGCCAAAGTATTGGCACTTCAGCTTCAGCATCAGTCCTTCCAATGAATATTCAGGGTTGATTTCCTTTAGGACTGACTGATTTGACCTCCTTGCTATCCAAGAGACCAATGATTTTGTTTTCATAGATCCGAGTTATTAGATAACTCAGATAACCACTATATCTACTACTGTGGGCAAGAATCCCTTAGAAGAAATGGGGTAGCCATCATAGTCAACAAAAGAGTCTGAAATGTAGTACTTGGATGCCATCTCAAAATCGGCAGAATGATCTCTGTTCGTTTCCAAGGCAAACCATTCAATATCAGAGTAATCCAAGTCTACACCCAGACCAGTAATGCTGAAGAAGCTGAAGTTGAATGGTTATATGAAGACCGAAAAGACCTTCCAGAACTAACACCCCCCAAAAATGTCCTCTTCAGTATAGGGGACTGTAATGCAAAAGTAGAAATTCAAGAGCTACCTGGAGTTAACAGGCAAATTTGGCCTTGGAGTACAAAACGAAGTAGGTAAAAGGCTAATAGAGTTTTGCACAAGAACACACTGGTCATAGCAAACGCCCTTTTCCAGCAACACAAGAGAAGACTCTATACATGGACATCACCAGATGGTCAACACCGAAATCAGATTGATTATATTCTTTGCAGCCAAAGATGGAGAAGCTGTATACAGTCATCAAAAACAAGACCGGGAGCTGACTGTTGCTCAGATCATGAACTTCTTATTGCCAAATTCAGACTTAAATTGAAGAAAGTAGGGAAAACCACTAGACCATTCAGGTATGACCTAAATAAATGGATTTAAAGGACTAGATCTGATAGACAGAGTGCCTGGTGAACTACAGAATGAGGTTCGTGACATTGTACAGGAGACAGGGATCAAGACCATCTCCATGGAAAAGAAATGCAAGAAAGCAAAATGGCTGTCTGGGGAGGCCTTACAAATAGCTGTAAAGAGAAGAGAAGTGAAAAGCAAAGGAGAAAAGGAAAGATATAAGCATCTGAATGCAGAGTTCCAAAGAATAGCAAGGAGAGATAAGAAAGCCTTCCTCAGCAATCAATGCAAAGAAATAGAGGAAAACAACAGAATGGGAAAGACTAGAGATCTCTTCAAGAAAATCAGAGATACCAAGGAGAAGGCAATGGCAACCCACTCCAGTAATCTTGCCTGGAAAATTCCATGGATGGAGGGGCCTGGTGGGCTTTAGTCCATGGGATTGCTAGGAGTTGGACACGACTGAGCAACTTCACTTTCACTTTTCACTTTCATGCATTGGAGAAGGAAATGGCTACCCACTCCAGTGTTCTTGCCTGGAGAATCCAGGGACGGGGGAGCCTGGTGGGCTGCCATCTGTGGGGTCACACAGAGTCGGACACAACTGAAGTGACTTAGCAGCAGCAGCAGCAGCAGCAGCAAGGAAACATTTCATGCAAAGATGGGCTCAATAAAGGACAGAAATGGTGTGGACCTAACAGAAGCAGAAGATATTAAGAAGAGGTGGCAAGAATACACATAAGAACTGTACAAAAAAGATCTTCACGAATCAGATAATCACAGTGGTGTGATCACTCCCCTAGAGCCAGACATCCTGGAATGTGAGTCAAGTGGGCCTTAGAAAGCATCACTACAAACAAAGCTAGTGGAGGGGATGGAATTCCAGCTGAGCTATTTCACATCCTAAAGTGCTGCACTCAATCTGCCAGCAAATCTGGAAAACTCAGCAGTGGCCACAGGACTGGAAAAGGTGTTTTCATTCCCATCCCAAAAAAAGGCAATGCCAAAGAATGTTCAAACTACCACACAATTACACTCATCTCACATGCTAGTAAGTAACGCTCAAAATTCTCCAAGCCAAGCTTCAGCAATACGTGAACCGTGAACTTCCACATGTTCAAGCTGGTTTTAGAGAAGGCAGAGAAATCAGAGATCAAATTGCCAATATCCACTGGATCATTGAAAAAGCAAGAGGGTTCCAGAATAATAGCTACTTCTGGTTTATTGACTATGCCAAAGCCTTTAACTCTGTGGATCACAATAAACTGTGGAAAATTCTGAAAGAGATGGGAATACCAGACCACCGGACCTGCCTCTTGAGAAATCTGTGTGCAGGTCAAAGAAGCAACAGTTAGAACCAGACATGAGACCACAGACTGGTTCCAAATCAGGAAAGGAATATGTCAAGGCTGTATATTGTCACCCTGCTTATTGAATTTATATGCAGAATACATCATGAGAAACGGTGGGCTGGATGAAGCACAAGCTGGAAATAAGATTGCTGGGAGAAGTATCAATAACCTCAGCTATGTAGATGACACCACCCTTATGGCAGAAAGTGAAGAAGAGCTAAAGAGCCTCTTGATGAAAGTGAAAGAGGAGAGTGGAAAAGCTGGCTTAAAACTCAACATTCAGAAAACTAAGATTGTTGCATCTTGTCCCATCACTTCATGTCAAATAGATGGGGAAAAAATGGAAATGGTGAGAGACTATTTTTTGGGCTCCAAAATCACTGCAAATGGTGACTGCAGCCATGAAGTTAAAAGATGTTTGCTTCTTTGAAGAAAAGCTATGACCAACCTATAAAGCATATTAAAAAGTAGAGACATTACTTTGTTAACAAAGGTCCGTCTAGTCAAAGCTGTGGTTTTTCCAGTGGTTATGTATGGATGTGAAAGTTGGACTATAAAGAAAGCTGAGTGCAGAAGAATTGATGCTTTTGAACTGTGGTGTTTCCAGAGACTCTTGAGAGTTCCTTGGACTTCAAGGAGATCCAACCAATCCATCCTAAAGGAAATCAGTCCTGAATATTCATTGGAAGGACTGATGCTGAAGCTGAAACTCCAATACTTTGGCCACCTGATGCGAAGAGCTGACTTATTGGAAAAGACCCTGATGCTGGGAAAGATTGAAGGTGGGAGGAGAAGGGGATGACAGAGGATGAGATGTTTGGATGGCATCACCGATGCAATGGACATGAGTTTGAGGAGGCTCCGGGAGTTGGTGATGGACAGGGAAGTCTGGCGTGCTGCAGTCCATGAGGTCGCTGAGTTGGACACGACTGAATGACTGAACTGAACTGAATGGAACAGAACAAAGGATAACCCTCTAAGTTTTCTACTTCAGTATGTAGAATGTAAACGTACCTCATGTGAGTTCAACAAAACTAAATAGAGCAGCAATGCTGTAAGCCTAGAAAAAAGCTTCTAGTTGACATTGCATTGCTCTATAGCTAGGAAGCCTTGAGAAGTTTATTAGTCTCATCTGGGCTTTTCTTTCCTAAATTTTGATGTGAATATACATTGAACTTGATGAGTTTAAGGCTGAATAGTCCAGTATGGGAGCCACTAGTCATGTGTGGCTACTGAGCTCTAGCAGTGTAACTTTTGCAACTGAGACTTACTTTTAAATATAATTTTAATTCATTTAAATTCAAATTTCAAACAAATGCAGTACAAATTTGAAATTGATTAGTTGCTGAAATAAAATTCACTTCCCTGGAGAAGGAGGGTTACATTAGGAACTTGGGATTAAAATAAACACACTTTATATATATATATACACACACATATATAATGTATATATAATAGATAACCAACAAGGACTTACTGTATTGTACAGCACAGGGATCTCTACTCAACATTCTGTAATAACCTATATGGATAAAGAATCTGAAAAAGAATGAATATATGTATATGTATAACTGAAGCACTTTGTTGTATACCTAAAACTAACACAACATTGTAAGTCAAGTATACTGTGATATAAAATTCTAAAAATGTACACACACATATAAATATCTGTAAGAAAACACATATACAAAGTTCATTTATCTTGTTTCTTTTTACTTCAACATGGCTACTAGAAAATTTACAGTTGCATATGTGATTCTCATTATATTTCTTGTGGACAGTGCTATCCTAGGGAAATAAGTTGTGTTCAAAATCCTGCTTCTATGGACACTTATAAAAATGACTATAAATATCCAGTAGAAATATTAATGAGTTTATATTTGTTATCCTTTCTATAAATATAATTTATTGTTTTTCCTATTTTAAGCTTGAAAGCAGTTTTTATAAGAGGGAACATATATTCTAGATGAACAGGGGTCAGAATATCACTTTCCTTAGGACTGTAAGCACCTCATAGTTACTCTTTATTAGTGTCTGCTCTGCAACTCCAGGTAGAGGCATTTATCTCCAATTTCACTTTCCTCTTTTTAAGAAACTGCTTAAGATGCATCTTTTAACTATTAAAGACTACCTTTGAGAAAGTTACTAATATAATCTCTCTTAGTTGAAGAACAAAAGTAATAAATGTTTGCCAACTTGGTGTCATTTGAGAAACATACATTTTCTGGATTTTGAAAGAATTGAGCTATTTGCTTTTTCTCCATCAGCAGGAAGGATCTTGGTGCCACTAGATCTTTAAGAGCAGTGTCTCAACCTTTCTTGCACAGCCCCTGACATTTAAAGGCCAGGGCAATCAAGCCCATCTCAGAGGTTAAAACTGCCAGTTCAAGGTTGCATATGCCAGCTTCTTCCCAATGCTGTATTCATGGCTAGGGATTTAAGATCAGCAGGTCATAATTTCCAGAAAGACAGTGCAGAGGAAAATGCACTTAGATTGTTTCATGTGGGCTGTATCTTTCCTGAACAAGTAAGATTGATACCCAAGCTCAGATCAGGCATGCTTGCCAAATGGCTGTGCTTACTAATTCAGATATTATTGTCATATGAAAATACTTCCTTGGCTATGTAGTAGTTTGCCTCAGGAAAACATCTTTATTGCAGACAACTTACATTTGATCATCCAAATGGGAAGCTTGTCCCCTTTAGCTCAGAATAGTATACTATGTTTTTGAGGGTTGAGATGACTTATTTTGTTTTCTCGGGTATTTTTTACATGTTTACAAAAACTGGGACTTTAACTTTTTGTGGCTGCCCTGAACCGTATCTAATCAGCATAATTCAAAGTTCTCTATTTAGTCTTTTGTCTGGATTTTGAGAGAAACCTAGCTGCTTTTCTGCAAACAATTTTCTTGTTTCTAACCATTGCAATTTCAACTAATTTCCTTGAAGATCAAGAAATATCCTTCACCCTAACTGCGTTTGAAGAGCTGCTAAAGGCTTATCACGCTAGAGTAAAACAACATTGCTCTAAGTGAATGCTTTTATATTTTTCATTTATGTATATTTAAATTGTTTGGAAGAAAAAAGGTAGAAATGATTCATTAAACTGAGAGTGTTTTCAAATTTCTTTTTCTCCCATTTCTTAGAATAATAATCACTGAAAATATCTTTTTCCAGGACCAGATATTTGTTTTTTCCCTAGCGTTATGACTTTCCAGGAAAAGCTGTTTGTGTTTTCCTGGCGTTATGACTTTCCTTTGTTTGCTGTGCTGGCTGATGACTTGTGTCCAAGGGAGGTGAGAACAGACTCTCTCTTCAAGGGGAAATCACTTCTCACAGGGAACTCAGAATGGCAGGCCTTGCAAATAAAGATATTGTGTTGATACAGATATGAAAACAAAGCATATCCATTGCCACAGATCAGTTGCCCAGTGTAGGGGGCATCTACCACTGCCTGCTTGAAGACTAATTGTGTGCCTTCTAAAGATAGGATGGGAGGATTACAGGTGGCCCAGATCACAAACCACCTTTTTAAACATAGCATACAGTGAAGGCCTTGAAGATCTTCTTGAAGATCACAGTGGTAGAAGCCCGGACCCACTGTTCAATTACTGTGTGACTGTGCAGCACAGTGAGAGAAGATATCTCAGTATTTTATTTTCTTAACCCATTGTTCTGTTGCCTGGCATTTTGTAAAACCTATTGAGCTGGGGAAAATCTGTCCATATTTTAGTGTTTGTTAAAAAAGACTTCTCTAGTTGCAAACCATTCTCAGAAAGTGTATTCTGAAGTTCTTAGTAATATCTTTATCAGGAAATGTGATAAAATAAAGCCTGTTAATTCCTGCTAAGGCTACCGAGAAGCTTACTGGCATGGATGTTCTCTCTCCTTTCCCTCTCTTCCCCTCTCCCTCTCTTTTGCCCTTCCCTTCCTCTCTCTTTGTCAAGGTTTCTGATGCTAATATCATTTCTTGTCCACACTGCTTGATTGGGTGTATGAAAGCTTTTACTAACACCAGTGATGCCATATACCTTGTCACCTCCATTTAGTTTTGATGTGATCTATCAGACATGTTATACGGCAGTGAAGAACAAATAATCCTCATAAGTTACGATAAAAGGCCATTAGCAACTACCAGAAATGAAGCGAATACTGAGCTGTTTACACTGTAAAATCACTGTTAGTGCCAGCATTTCAGGAACAAAATGAGAAGTGAAGTGGGAAATTTGGGCTTTGAACCAAAGAACATTTTCCCCATGTTTGGTTTTTCTCATTGGACCAGGAAGCCGTGCTTTTTTGTTGTTGTTAGAAAAAAAAAAAAAAAAAAGTACATGCTTCTTACAGAAAGGGAAATAATTATATGTGGTTTCACTAATTATATTCCTCATTCTTTCTTCTCTATGTGAAAACTTTCTAAAAGGAAAAAGCTCACATTATAAAGTCATGGATTGAACTTGTGTGTGATAATTTTGTTTAATAGAGCTGAATAAAATCAAGTTATCAAAGGGAATTTTTACGGCAAAACTATTTCTATGTACTGTTACCCAGTACTGGTGATTTGTTCATCTTAAATTAACTCCTTATGACAAATTATCCTATTGAGTACATTTTAAAAAAGATTCTGATATGTGAATAATGATGAGTCACTCCATCAAAATAAACCATCATCTATTTTCAAAGCATATTGAAGAAGGTATATCAGACAGAATAGACTAGGTAATTCTGGGCAACAACTATAAAATTATAGTGGCTTACTGAGGAAAAAAGATTCATTTCTTTTTTTATGCTACATGTCCATTTCAAGGCAGTTGTGGTTTTACTTCACTTAATCTTATGACAGACAAATCTAGGCAGCATATTAAAAAGCAGAGTTATCACTTTGCTGACAAAGGTCCATATAGTCAAAGCTATGGTTTCTGTAGTAGTCATGCACAGATGTGTTGGATCATAAATAAGAGTGAATGTAGAAGAATTGATGCTTTTGAACTGTGGTGCTGGAGAAGACTCTTGAGAGTCCCTTGGACTGCAAGGAGATCAAACCAGTCAATTGTAAAGGAAATTTACCCTGAATATTCATTGGAAGGACTGATGCTGAAGCTAAAACCCCAATAATTTTGCCATCTGATGCAAAGAGCTGACTCACTAGAAAAGACCCTGATGCTGAGAAAGACTGAGGCAAAAGGAGAAGGGGACTACAGAGGATGAGATGGTTAGATAGCGTCACCGATTCTGCACATGAGATTGAGCAAAATTCAGAAGGTAGTGAAGGACAGGGAAGCCTGGCATGCTGCAGTTCATGGGATCACACAGACGGACATGACTTAGCGACTGACCACCAATAACAAATCTTTCTTCTAGGTTCTATGAGCAAGTAGACATTTTCTGGAACACAGCCAATTAATTAAATTGACAAAGGCAATGAAGAAAATGCTAATCATGCACTCATTGTTCAAAAGTGATACCTGTCACCCCACAACTTTCATTGGTCCAAGCAAGTCACATGGGCAAATTTGTTAAAGAGATATAGTGTCCTTCCATAAGGAGGAGCTGTGAAAGGAGGCACCATATATGTGTGAACAATAATAAAATTTTTTTAGAGATTATACATCTTGCTCATATGAGATCAGAACTAATGCCTTTATAGTTTTCCAAACCAATTTCTTTTCCAATGTTTTACCTTAGAAACCTAATTGCCTCAGCTCTATGTATAATGAAAGAAAATCACCATATGTATGTTACTAAAACCTAACCCAGAATAAAAGAAAATATTATGTCCAAATGTTTATAGAGTAAGGAAAAAGGCAAGGTGAAGTGTGGACGGTGGGGTAGAATCTGACTGTCCCTCTATTAAGTTTAAAATTAGGATCAAGTTGTTATTGGCCAATATACCAAATAAAATCTTGGCCCATTTCTGTTTCAGATCAGCTAGGCACAATTATTTATTATAAAGAATTTACTATAGTCCAGTATATTTTGGGATTAAAATGGATTGTTTATTTAATAACATTTATTTTGAAGATAAGTGTAAGTGTGAAAACAATTTCACATAAGTTTCTGTTACTTTGCCATAAATATTTGGTATAGTAAATATGAAAGGGGCTATGAAGAATTTATACACTTTTACAGACATTTCTTAATCAACAGTGCAATTTTATACAGCTATGCCTGATATTTGGAATATTCGGGAGAAATTTATTCACATTTGGAGGAACATATCCTCATACTTCTCTGTTTCTTCATCTGGAAATCACGTCATGTAATTTGACATTAATATTGTCAGTTCAGTTCAGTTCAGTCGCTCAGTCATGTCTGACTCTTTGCAACCCCATGAATCGCAGCACACCAGGCCTCCCTGTCCATCACCAACTCCCGGAGTTCAACCAGACTCACGTCCATTGAGTCAATGATGCCATCCAGCCATCTCATCCTCTGTCGTCCCCTTCTCCTCCTGCCCCCAATCCCTCCCAGCATCAGAGTCTTTTCCAATGAGTCAACTCTTCACATGAGGTGGCCAAAGTACTGGAGTTTCAGCTTTAGCATCATTCCTTCCAAAGAACACCCAGGGCTGATCTCCTTCAGAATGGACTGGTTGGATCCCCTTGCAGTCCAAGGGACTCTCAAGAGTCTTCTCCAACACTACAGTTCAAAAGCATCAATTCTTCGGTGCTCAGCTTTCTTCACAGTCCAACTCTCACATCCATACATGACCACAGGAAAAACCATAGCCTTGACTAGACGAACCTTTGTTGGCAAAGTAATGTCTCTGCTTTTGAATACGCTATCTAGGTTGGTCATAACTTTCCTTCCAAGGAGTAAGTGTCTTTTAATTTCATGGCTACAATCACCATCTGCAGTGATCTTGGAGCCCCCAAAAATAAAGTCTGACACTGTTTCCACTGTTTCCCCATCTATTTCCCATGAAGTGATGGGACCGGATGCCATGATCTTCTTTTTCTGAATATTGAGCTTTAAGCCAACTTTTTCACTCTCCTCTTTCACTTTCCTCAAAAGGCTTTTTAGTTCCTCTTCACTTTCTGCCGTAAGGGTGGTGTCATCTGCATATCTGCGGTTATTGATATTTCTCCCGGCAATCTTGATTCTGGCTTGTGCTTCTTCCAGTCCAGCGTTTCTCATGATGTACTCTGCATATAAGTTAAATAAGCAGGGTGACAATATACAGCCTTGATGTACTCCTTTTCCTATTTGGAACCAGTCTGTTGTTCCATGTCCATTTCTAACTGTTGCTTCCTGACCTGCATACAGATTTCTCAAGAGGCAGGTCAGGTGGTCTGGTATTCCCATCTCTTTCAGAATTTTCCACAGTTTATTGTGATCCACACAGTCAAAGGCTTTGGCATAGTCAATAAAGCAGAAATAGATGTTTTTCTGGAACTCTCTTGCTTTTTCCATGATCCAGCAGATGTTGGCAATTTGATCTCTGGTTCCTCTGCCTTTTGTAAAACCAGCTTGAACATCTGGAAGTTCACGGTTCACATATTGCTGAAGCCTGGCTTGGAGAATTTTGGGCATTAGTTTACTAGCGTGTGAGATGAATTAATATTGTAGTCCCAAGTTATCTCTGTGACTGCTTTCTGGAAAAACTGTTTATCCAGTTCTGGATTCATGAGTCTTCCTTAACTTCATGGGGTTGGGAATAATGTTAAAGTTGATAAATTTAGCTCAATTATTTATATATATATATAAATAAATAATTTTTATATATGTACATATATAATATGTATATGTGTGTATATATATATGTGTGTATATATTATATATATGTATATATATTGTATATGTATATATATTGTATATATGTATGTATATATATATGTATATATATAAAGCCATTTGATGGAGTAGGGAGCTTTGTGGTATTTCAAAAATTTAATACTACCAATGCCTGCTATTTTATAATATAGTACCTGGTAAAAATTAATGTTTGTAAGTACTAGACTTGAAAGTGAGTCAGTCCTTAGGTACATGGAAAGAGCTCCCTATTGGGGAACATCTCAGAGGTCTTAAGAATTTGAATTATAGCCAAAAGAAGTTGAAGAGTAATTGGGAATTGAGAAGTTGAATTGTTGTGGACTTCAGTTTATTGCTTGGATGTTTGTGTTCCTTTTATTATATATTTATGGAGCATGGCCAGGCTGTTTGGTGATTTATAACAATATATATGAAACATGAATCTCTACTCTCAAGAGCTCAGAAACTAAAAATAAATAAAAAGAATGCCAGACCTGCAAATAAACTATGCAGTATGAGGAAAAGTGTGCCTCCTTCTATTTGCATTTAATTTTTCAAATCTCTATTAAATCATCTCTGTGCAAAATATTCATTGTCATGCTCTCTTTCTGGCTTATCTTAACTGCATGGTTGTGGAAACAACAGGTAACTATTTCCTTTCTCCACAATGTCCAATGTTATCAAAGCAGGGCCTTGTCTTACTATCCTTAATTTTAGAGTTAGAAGTTGACTCTCATGAGACAGTTGTTCCTTATCTTGCATGAACTAAACTGATTTTTAAACCATGACACCAGTTCGCAGCATATGATCTGTGGTGGCTAATCTGTCTTTAATGTAATGAGTGCATGTTTTATAATCTTAAATGTTTTGGTTTAGATTATGTTATTTATTTATAAACGTAAAATCAGATGAGATATCACAGTTGATGTTTAGATTTAAATAATCAAAACAGGTTATTTGAAGAGGGAGACTTCACAGTGGAGAATAAGGTGTGGATTTCAGGTTACAGAGTCCACAAATATTGTGGCTATTACTCTAAATAGACAAGAGTCGACTAATGAGAAAAACCCCAATGCTGGCAAAGATTGAAGGCAGAAGGAGACGGGGGTGGAAGGGGATGAGATGGTTAGATGGCATGACTGACTGCATGGACATGAATCTGAGCAAACTCTAAATAAAATGGACAGGGAAGCCTGGTGTGCTACAGTCCATGAGGTCTCAAAGAGTTGGACACCACTTAGTGACTGAAGAACAATACAAGAGAGACTTAACTATCTCATGGATATTACTATGTTGCTTATCTGTTTGAAACCAAAATTTAATATCACATTCAGGAAATTAAAGTAAATATCACTGAGTAAGAATGAGAAGCATAATGTGGTGTGGACCCTGTATAATTTTTTAAGTGCAGTTTATTTATGATATTGTGTTGGTTAAGGGGTACAGCATAGTGATCTGCACATTTTTATAGATAATACTTCATTTAAAGCTACTACATTGACTGCTTCCTGGTGCTGTATGATATATCCTTCTTTACTTTATACAGCATAATGTACAACTCAATCCTGTTCACCTGTCTTGCTCTCCTTCTTCCCTCTCCTCAATGGTAACCACTAATTTGCTTTCTGTATCTGTGATTCTGTTTCTGTTCTGTTCTATTACTTGATTTGTTTAATTTTTAGATGCCACCTATACTATTTGTCTTTGACTAACTTCTCTAAGGATAATATCCTCCAGGTCCATCCATGTTGTTGCAAATAGTAAAATTTCATTTTTTTAATAGCTGAGTCGTAATCTGTTGTGCATTTATAGACCGTGCTTCTTCTTTATCCAATCATCTGTTAAAGGAAATTCAGCTTACTTCCATATCTTGGCTATTATAAAGAATTGTGCTGTGAACAGTAGGATGCATGTATCTTTTCCAATAAGGGTTTTGATTTTCTTCAGATAGGTTCCCAGGAGTAGAATCACTGGATCATGTAATATTTCTGATTGTAGTTCTTCTTTGCAGCACCTCCATACTGCTCTCCGCAGTGGCTGCCCCCACGTACATTCTCACCAACAGCGTACAAGAGTTCCCTTTTCCTCGACATCCTCCACAACATCTGTTATTTGCGGTCTTTTTGATGATAGCCATTCTGACATATGTGAGTTTAGATATTCTGTTGTAGTCTTGAGTTGCATTTCTCTAATGATTAGTGGTGTTGAGCATCTTTTCATGTACCTGTTAGCCATCTGTATGTCTCCTTTGGAAAAACGTTTATTCAGTTCTCCTGCCCATTTTTTAATTGGGTTGTTTGTTTTTTTGATACTGAGTTGTATGAGCTGTATATGTATTTTGGATACTAACCCCTTATCAGTCATGTCATTTGCAAACATTACTCAGTAGACTGTGTTTTCATTTTATCCATGGTTTCCTTTGCTATGAAGAAATTTTAAGTTTAAATAGTCCTATTTGTTTATTTTAGCTTTTGTTTCCTTTGCCTTGGGAGATATATCTAAGAAAATATTGCTAGAGTTTACATCAAATATGCTCTGCCTATGTTTTCTTCTAGGAGTTTTGTGGTTTCCAGACTTAAATTTAATTTTATAATAAATTGTTATTAAAAATAAGTGTTCAGACATTTATTATTTATTTGAAAATTTATTATGAGTTTAATTTTGGGTTCTCTATTCTGTTCCATTGATCTATGTATCTCTTTTTATACCAGTACCATACTGTCTTGATTACTATAGCTTTGTGAAATGGCCTGAAGTCTGGGGGGGATATGCCTCCAGCCTTGTTAAATTTTTATCAGGATTGCTTTTGAAGTTCAGGGTTTTTGTGGTTCTATGTAAATTTTAGGGTTAGTTGTTCTAATTTTGTGAAAAAGATCATGGTTATTTTAATGAGAATTGCGTTAAATCTGTAGGTTTCTTTGGGTAAAGGTGTTAGTCACTCAGTTGTGTCCAATCCCTTGCAAATCCATTGACTGTTGCCTACCAGGCTCTTCTGTCCACGAAATTCTCCAGCAAGAATCCTGGAGTGGGTACCCATTCCTTTCTCCAGGGGATCTTCCCAACCCAGGGATTGAACCCAGGTCTCCAGCATTGCAGGCAGATTCTTTACCATCTGAGCCAGGGAAGCCTGGCCATTAAAAAAATATGGATTCTTCCAATCCATGAATGTGAAATATCTTTCCATTTCTTTCTATCATCTTTAATTTACTTCATCAGTGTTTTACAGTATAGGTAAAACAGTATAGGTCTTACAACTCCTTGGTTAAATTTATTCCTAGATATTTTATTCTTTTTGATGTGATTTTAAATGGGGTTATTTTCTTGCTTTTTCTTTCTGATGGTTTATTATTAGACAGTCAGTATATTTTTGCATATTAACCCTGTATCTACAAACTTTATTGAATTTATTTCTTAGTTCTAGTAGTTTTTTGATGAAGACTTTAGAGTTTTCTGTATTTAGTATCATGTCATCTGTACACAGTAACAGTTTTACTTCTTTCCTTCTAAGGTTGATTCTTTTATTTCTTTTTCTTGTCTGGTTACTGTGGCTAGGCTGTCCATTATGGTGCTAAATAGAGGTTGTGAGAATAGGCATCCTTGGCTTGTTCCTGGTTTTAGAGGAAAAATTTTCAGCTTTTCATCACTGAGTGTGATGTAAGCTATGGGGTTGTCATAAGTGGCCTTTACTGCAGCCATGAAATTAAAAGAAGTTTGCTCCTTGGAAGAAAAGCTATGACCAACCTAAACAGCATATGAAAAAGCAGAGACATTACTTTGCTGACAAAGGTCCGTCTAGTCAAAGCTATGGTTTTTCCAATAGTCATGAACAAATGTGTTGGACCATAAAGAAGTTTGAGTGCTGAAGAACTGATGCTTTTGAACCATGGTGCTGAAGACTATTGAGAGTCCTTTGGACTGCAAGGAGATCAAACCAGTCAGTCCTAAAGGAAATCAGTCCTGAATATTCACTGAAGCTCCAATACTTTGGGCCACCTGATGCAAAGAACTGACTCATTGGAAAAGACCCTGATTCTGGGAAAGATTGAAGGCAGGAGGAGAAGGGGACAACAGAGGATGAAATGGTTGGATGGCATCACCAACTCCATGGACATGAGATTGATCAAGCTCCGGGAGTTGGTGATGGACAAGAAAGTCTGGCATGCTGCAGTCCATGGAGTTGCAAAGACTCAGACACAACTGAGCGACTGAAATGAGCTGAACTGAACTGTGTTGAGATTTACTCCCTGCATACCAGCTTTGATGTGAGTTTTTATTATGAACGGATGTTACATTTTGTTGGATACTTTCTCTGTATCTTTTGAGATGATCATGTGATTTTTATCTTTGTTTTGTTAATGTAGTATATAATATTGATTGGTTTGTGGATATTTAACCATCCTTGCATCCCTGGAATAAATCCCACTTGATCAAGATGTATGATCCTTTTAATATATTGTTGAATTTGGTTTACTAATATTTTATTAAGGATTTTTTGCATCTATCTTCATCAAAGATACTGGCCTATAATTTTATTTTTTTGTAGTGTCTTTGTTAGGTTTTGGTATCATGGTAATGGTGGTCTCAGAATAAATTTGAGAGTCTACCCTCCTCATCAATTTTTTGAAATAGTTTGGAAGGGATAGGTACTAGTTCTTTTTTATACATGTTTGATTGAATTCCTCCTTTGAAGCTGTCCCATCCTGGACTTCTGTTTGCTGGGAGATTTTTGATTACTAATTCAATTTCACTGCTAGTGATCAATCTGTTCAGATTGTCTGTTTCTTACTGATTCAGTCTTAGGAGTTTGTGTGTTTCTAGACATTCATCTGTTTCTACTATTAGGTTGTGCAATTTTTTGGCATAGAACTGTAGTATTCTACTTTGATTTTTTTTGTGTTGCTGTGATATTGGTTGTATTTTCTCCTCTTTCTTCTTTTGTTTATTTGGGTTCTCGCTCTTTTTATCTTGCTCAGCCTGGCCTAAAGCCTGACCCTCAGGGCTTCAGCTCCAGCATCTTGGCACCTGACCCTGCTGCTGATAGAACGGTGACAGCCGCTGAGCACAGGAGAAGCCCCAGCTCACACCTGGTTCTGCCTCTAGTCATTCCATCTGTGGTCTCACCTCCCACTAGTGTGATAGCTGCCAATATAATTTATCTGCAGAAACTGACAAATATTTTGATTCAGGAAAATATAGCAAAGGTGTTAGTTTATGAAGATTCAAGTGCTTTCTACTCTATAGAAATAACAAGATGTAAGAATACATGTATTTACCTTTATATCGCTAATAGAGTATACACATTTTCTTTTTTTTTTTCCTTGTCTTTTTTTTTTTTGAGTTTTTTTTTTAAATTTTATTTTATTTTTAAACTTTACATAATTGTATTAGTTTTGCCAAAAATCAAAATGAATCCGCCACAGGTATACATGTGTTCCCCATCCTGAACCCTCCTCCCTCCTCCCTCCCCATACCATCCCTCTGGGTCGTCCCAGTGCACTAGCCCCAAGCATCCAGTATCGTGCATCGAACCTGGACTGGCATCTCGTTTCATACATGATATTTTACATGTTTCAATGCTATTCTCCCAAATCTTCCCACCCTGTCCCTCTCCCACAGAGTCCATAAGACTGTTCTATACATCAGTGTCTCTTTTGCTGTCTCGTACACAGGGTTATTGTTACCATCTTTCTAAATTCCATATATATGCATTAGTATACTGTATTGGTGTTTTTCCTTCTGGCTTACTTCATTCTGTATAATAGGCTCCAGTTTCATCCACCTCATTAGAACGGATTCAAATGTTTTCTTTTTAATGGCTGAGCAATACTCCATTGTGTATATGTACCATAGCTTTCTTATCCATTCCTCTGCTGATGGACATCTAGGTTGCTTCCATGTCCTGGCTATTATAAACAGTGCTGCGATAAACATTGGGGTACACGTGTCTCTTTCCCTTCTGGTTTCCTCAGTGTGTATGCCCAGCAGTGGGATTGCTGGATCACAAGGCAGTTCTATTTCCAGTTTTTTAAGGAATCTCCACACTGTTCTCCATAGTGGCTGTACTAGTTGAGGTATCAAAAACACATTTTCTTTAGCATGCTAAAATAATACAATCACTTCATGATAAATAAAAGAGAAAAAATTGCCAAAATAATTAAAAACCTGAAAAAATTAAGTTTTTAGTGAAAAGAAATTAATATGAGTTAATGACTGCCGGGAGCTGTTGACTATTCCCTTGTATTCAAAAGCAGAGACATTACTTTGCCAACAAAGGTCCGTCTAGTCAAGGCTATGGTTTTTCCTGTGGTCATGTATGGATGTGAGAGTTGGACTGTGAAGAAGGCTGAGCGCCGAAGAATTGATGCTTTTGAACTGTGGTGTTGGAGAAGACTCTTGAGGGTCCCTTGGATTGCAAGGAGATCCAACCAGTCCATTCTGAAGGAGATCAGCCCTGGGATGTCTTTGGAAGGAATGATGCTAAAGCTGAAACTCCAGTACTTTGGCCACCTCATGCGAAGAGTTGACTCATTGGAAAAGACTCTGATGCTGGGAGGGATTGGGGGCAGGAGGAGAAGGGGATGACAGAGGATGAGATGGCTGGATGGCATCACTGATTGGATGGACATGAGTCTGAGTGAACTCCAGGAGTTGGTGATGGACAGGGCGGCCTGGCGTGCTGCGATTCATGGGGTCTCAAAGAGTCAGACACGACTGAGCAACTGAACTGAACTGAGGAATAATGGAATTTTGAACTCTTGAAAATTCGCATTTGTTGTTTTGTAAGCATCACTTATATGGTCTATTTTTTCTGACACCTGAATTTCAAACAAGTGCAAGTTTTCTCCATATAACTGAAAAGGTATTGTGTATGTACAACCATATGTATGGACTCGTAAGTATTAATAGCATATAAGATACAGTATTTCTATTTTGCTTACCTAAGATTTTTATTCTGAAGCTTAAGCACTGTGCCATGGGCTAATATGTTATATGAGAATGGGATGTTTCTGTTTTATATTGAGAATCACTTTAATGATAAGCCTTGCTATTATTAGGTATTAATAGAAAACTCCTCCCAGAGACTCCACTCAAACATTACCTCTTCATTGGACCACTTCAGGCCTCTCAGTCACCAATTCTTCATCTGTGTCTGTGTTCTTCTAGTATTTTATATATGTCTTTGTTATATAACTTGTACTGTTTATGTGTCTTTATAACTTGTTTTAAATATATAGCATTTTATATACGTCTTTATTAAATAACTTGTACTATTTGTCTTTCTCTTTCATGATACATGGAGCTTCTTATTTTTGACTCTTTCCTTCTTAAAATAATTTCTCTGCTTCCTAAATTTAATGCTGTTAAGACTATTAGGTTTTTTAAAATGGCTATTGAATCATGTATTAGATACTATTTCTATTATTTAGAAGTTTTCTAGATATAGTAACTTTTTAAGGTAGAGGATAATTATTATTCCTATTTTAAAGAGAAATCCTAGATATTTTCATGGGCTTATTGGAGGTGTGATTTGTCCCATTTCAGACAGTTAGTAAGTATAGATTTGAAACTCAAGATTTACATATTTTGTCCCTAAAGCTTTGTCCTCTGAGTAGCTGAAACATGAGAATTCTCATTGATGCAAATGTTGATATTTAAATTGAAAGATATAGGAAAATATAAAACAGTAGAGCTTTAGATAAAATATTAAGACAAACAAAGTTTAATTAAAATATTCAAGGGTCTGAAATGATTGTGGGTTGGTATGGATTTAGATCAAGATATTGTTTTTATTTTATAAAAATAATATTTCAAACTATTGGGTGGAATTATTATATTGTTTTAGTTAATCATGTAACATACATACTCCCTTCATATTTCTGTTATGAGAAAAAATAATGATATTTTCAGTAACTTCCTTAGAATTCTCTGACTGTTTCTCAATGTGAAATATTATTGGATCATAGAAAAAAATGCATTCTTACACTGGGGGATGTCTTTGGATAGTGCAAGAGTTTCTAACAGAGAATGAAAATGAGAATCAGTGAGGACCCTGAAAGTTTAAGAAAAATTTTATATATGTAAATTTTGCATATGCATTTTTCTGGGAAGAAGTTTATAGCTTTGATGAAATTTTCAAAGTTGTTCATGACCATGTAGAGGAAAGAGCTGTGGAACAAGAATTAATTTGAATCCCATTTATAGACTCCTGTATATAAATTGCTTACCTTATGGGGCTGATGGGGAATTTAATGATACAGCAGAAGAACAGGTTTTGGAAGCTATAAAAATTCTTGCAATATATAGTATATTTCTCATCTTCATCTATTGCTTGAGATTAAAGTCCAGATTTTCATCTTGGCATTCAACAACATGGATGAATTTTATCAAGCTGCCTTTTCCGTCTTCTTTTCCCCATATTATATTCTCCAGTCAGACTGTGTTATTCACTCTCACAGGATACCCACATTCTCACTCCTCTGGGTTCTTGTTAATGCTGTTCACTCTGTCCAAAGCCCTTCCTGCCAATTCATCTCTTCTAAATTTTGTCCAAACGTCAAGGCTCATTTCTGGGAGAGGAAATGGCGACCAACTAGTATTCTAGCCTGGGGAACCCCATGAGCAGAGGAGCCCAGTGCGCTACAGTCCAAGGGGTCACAGACTTAGCAATATGGGGGGACATGACTTAGTGACTAAACAACAACAAGACACTTTTCAAGAGCTACTGGCTCCATGGAACCTTTTCTGTTTTCTCTAGAAAGAGCTTGTAAAAATACCCCTCTCAATTAATAGCACTTTGTAACCTCTAATGATTTTTAATATATTTTATTTAACAAAAAGGGATATGTGTGTATCCTATAACTTCTCTCTTAGCCTATATGCTCCTTGGATCAAAGACCACATTTTCCTCAAGTTTATATGCGCCTAAAACCCAGAATAAGAACTTACAATAAGCTAGTTTGCATGAATGATATAGATATTCAAATTCAAGAAATAAAATATATTCCTTTCTTTCAGAAGAAAATCCAATGTACCTTGTATAGCACTTATGTCAGTATCTGAGCCTATGTATGCATAAAAAAGTGTTAGTTGATCAGTTGTGTCCAACTCTTTGCTACCCCATGGACTAGCCCACCAGGCTCCTCTGTCCATGGCATTCTCCAGGCAAGAATACTAGAGTGGGTAGCCTTTCCCTTTTCCAAGGGATCTTTCCAACCCAGGATCAAACCCAGGTCTCCCCCATTGCAGGCAGATTGTTTACCATCTGAGCCACCGTTTATATGTCATTCAGTTGCTACATCATGTCCTACTCTTTGCGACCCCATTGACTGCAGCATGCCAGACTTCCCTGTCCTTCACTATCTCCCAGATTTTGTGAATAGACAAAATCATGTCCATTCAGTCAGTGACGCCATCTAGCCATCTCATCCTCTGTGGTCCCCTTCTCCTCCTGCTTTCAATCTTTCCCAGCATCAAGACCTCTTCCAATGAGTTGACTCCTCTCATCTGGTGGCCAAAGTATTGGAGCTTCAGCTTCAGTCCTTCCAATGAATATTCAAGGTTGATTTCCTTAGGACTGTCTGGTTTGATCTCCTTGCTGTCCAGAGGACTCTCAAAAGTCTTCTCCAGCATGACAATTTGAAAACATCAGTTCTTCAGTGCTCAACCTTCTTTATGGTCCAACTCTCACATTTTTACATAACTCCTGAAAAAGTCATAGCTTTGACTATATGAATCCCCCAACACATGCATAAAGTGTGTTAAAATGAATTTGTGTGTGCTTTTGTTAAAAGTCATTAAATTATGTTTTATAAAGGTAGTTAACTTTGGCTTCAAAGTAATGAAACTTTCATTAATATCAACTATAGAACCTATAATATTTTCCTCTTTTTTACTTTTGGTGATTCTTTTCTGAAATTACTTCTGTTTCAGAACTGGCTATCCAGACTGCCTAATCCAATTACCACCCATTCCCTTCCTCACAAAGTACAGCTCCTTGATCTGCTTTCATTCCCAACTCTCTTTGTTTGTAGTAGCTGAATATTTCAGAATAAAGTGTCCGGGAGCACTATTGTAGAATATTAAGAAATATCTTGTCAGTGGGGAGTCATTGCTCTTCTACCCCCTCATTATTCCACAGAGAAAGAACGAAAGTTCAGGATTTCTTTTTCCCCAGTAATACAGAGGTCTGTGAAAGTATAGCCTGTTAATAAGCAGTGTTAACAGCATGCGTTGGTTAATGATTGGATACTCTATAGATGCAAC
This sequence comes from Bos mutus, assembly GCF_027580195.1. Lineage (NCBI taxonomy): Eukaryota > Metazoa > Chordata > Mammalia > Artiodactyla > Bovidae > Bos > Bos mutus. The sequence continues at coordinate 64,530,328 of NC_091621.1, read as the reverse complement.
AACGCAAGTGTTGCCCTTTCACTTATATAAAAGGTCTTTGCTCTGTGTAGCTGGAAACTCAAATTTAAGTACATGCCTACTTTCCAGAGGTCAATATTTGGCAAAGTATTACCTATCACAGTTCCTAATTACCTTTAGTGTAGTTTTTTTCTCCTTTTACCTAAAATGATTCCTGAGGGACAGAGAGAGACAGAGATAGGGTAAAATTGAGTTAGGATAGCACTCAATGAACTTAGGTGGAATAAATTTCTTGCCTGTGATGAAAACAATCAATCTCAGGAACCCTGAGAAACGTACTTATCGATCATAAAGAACATTGCAAGGGAAAAGATATGAGGAGAGATTAAAGTTATCACAAAAGGACTAGAAATTGGCTTCCTTCTCTCAGTGAGTTGTCATACATTGTTTTTATCTGTTTATCAAAACACTATACTTGGAACAATAGGTGAAACTACAGGAAACAGAAAAAGCAAACACACACACACACAACACATATACACAATCCCCAACAACCTTTTAGCAGGAAGTAAAATCTTTTGAGGAGAGATCCTCTAAATCTTTACTTTAAGACAATGGTGTATTTAAAAGAAATGAGATTTCAATAGACCTTAACGAAGCTTGATTTCACCTTCGTTAATCAAGTCGCCTCTGCTTGAGAATGTGAAGGCTGCACTAAGATATTTTTAGAACCGTTTTATCACACATTTCATGCCTTTACAGCATGTAGTTGCTAATTTTCTTAATAAGGTCACCTTTCAGTAAATGGCGTGTATTTTCAAATTCATGTGGGGTTCTTGCCTAAAAATTGGGCCAATTTATGTGAGCTGAGGATTCTTATTGTATCCCAGGTGTCTTTCTTATTACAGTATGCCCAAATCAGAAGAAATGGCTTTGGCAGCACTTATTCCTGTTCATTTCTGTCTTTCTTCTTATGGTCCAATGAAAGAATGAATGATGTCGGCGTTAACTTCTTACCCAGGTTCTCCATGCTTGGAGATCTTCAAAGGCAGGGATAATTTCCCCCTTTCTTTTGTGCCAATACACGGTGCAACAGCACAGGCTCTCCACAGAGAAGAGGCTCAATACACCTTGTTAACAGGGGACTGAAGTCCCATAATCAAGTGGGGAAAGATTAAAGAAATACTCATACTGTCTCAACTCAAGGGGAGGCAGAGTGAGAAAGTAGGTCCTGTCACCCTAGCTGATGAGGCTTAGGAATCAAAGGCTCTCTCATTTGGAGAGCTGGCCATGTGCGTTCCTAGCATCTTAAGGTCAGCTCTGCCCTAGTGTATAGGCTCTGTTATTTTGCTAAAACAGCAGGAGGGACTGGTGATCACTTTCTCTGAGCGTCTTGCCCCACGTCTTCCTCAACTTGTAATTTTCATCCCCATGTGAGTCCCTTAATAAAAAATCCTAAACCTTTTGCCTCAGAACTGTCAAAAAATATATTTCAAGCTGATGAGTGTTACGGTGTCAAAGACAGTTTCTAGTAAAGATCATGAGTGTTCTAGAGTGCTAATTGAAACAGCAGGAGAGAATGATTATTTTCCAGATATCCCAGGGGAGTTCCATGTGCCAAGGTGATGGTATAAATAAGCTAGACTAATGGACTTTGATTTCTTAAGCCACAGACCAAATGCATAAATTTTAAGAAAGAAAAGTTTTTTTGTGCCATGAAAATTTGATCAATACCATTTATAAATTAATATAAAAAATCTGTTTAACACAGATGAAAGGACTCTTCCATATGGTAGTACTTCATTTGCTTAGAATCTGTCTGAGGTACAAATACTTTTATTTTGATGTATGCATTTTCTTTGATATAAAATCATTACTTAGTGGATCATTTTTTAAATTTATTTTTTTAGTGAAGGATAATTGCTTTATAGAATTTTGTTGTTTTCTGTCAAACCTCAACATGAATCAACCATAGGTATACATAGATCCCCTCCCTTTGAACCTCCCTCCCGTGTCCCTCCCCATCCCACCCCTCTAGATTGATACAGAGCCCCTGTTTGAGTTTCCTGAGCCATACAGCAAATTCCCATTGGCTATCTATTTTACATATGGTAATGTAAGTTTCCATGTTACTCTCTCCAGACATCCCACCCTCTCCTCCCCTCTCCCCATGGCCATAAGTCTGTTTTCTTTGTGTTTCTCTATTCCTGCCCTGTAAATAAGTTCTTCAGTACCATCCTTCTACTGCTACTGCTAAGTCACTTCAGTCGTGTCCAGCTCTGTGCGACCCCATAGACGGCAGCCCACCAGGCTCCCTCGTCCCTGGGATTCTCCAGGCAAGAACACTGGAGTGGGTTGTCATTTCCTTCTCCAATGCATGAAAGTGAAAAGTGAAAGTGATGTCTCTCAGTCATGTCCAACTCCTAGTGACCCCATGGACTGCAGCCTACCAGGCTCCTCCATCCATGGGATTTGCCAGGCAAGAGTACTGGAGTGGGGTGCCATTGCCTTCTCCCCCATCCTTCTAGATTCTGTATATATGTGTTATAATACGATATTTATCTTTGTCTTTCTGACTCACTTCACTCTGTGTAATAGGTTCTAAGTTAATCTAGTGGATCATTTTGGTTCACATTTTTAATAACTGAGTGATACAAAGAAACAATTTTGCTTGTAATGAGTTCATTCATGAATGAAATATTTACTGAAAACTGACAAAGACGGCAAAGTGAGATCGCAGTGGTGAATTAGACATGAATCCCGATCTAAGAACTTACAAATCAGTGGAGAATAAAACATGTATATATAAAACTATAGTGGAAGTAGAGAGTGATAAATGACATACGGCAATACAAAGTGCTATTAATTTCAATGTTTTTGGTCAAAAATTTAATGAAAACTCATATCTCTATTTTTTTTTGACTTGTAAATAAAGCTTGCAATATATAATGGGCTATTTGAAGTTAGAAAGTCTGCAATTCTCTCATCATAAATATCAATTCTTATTATACAATCATCTAGAAAATAGAAATAATCAAATTGAGTCCATTGTACCCTCATAACAAGAAATGTAGCAATAATCGTGTGGAGTACCTGGCTTCTGCTTAGACAACTGAGTCATTTCTGTATTATATGTCGGGCATTCTGAAATAATGAATAATACATTTGCCATTTGATTTTAAGACACACATAACAACCCACAAGGCTGAGTGATCTCACATATATTGAGGAACTGAACTGTCATTATAAGAACAACATCATTAACTTAAAATTATTAGAAATAAAAAAGCACTTACCTGTTACACCACAGAGTGCTAGTATTTCCATTGCTTACAGGGAACAAGGTCTTTACCAAGGTTAAAAGAAACTGAGTTTCCTTCACTAAAGGCTATTAACACAAAAGAAATTCAGCCCAAATGGAACTGGCACACAGAGGTGACATTGTGAGAGAACAGGATTTCAAGCTGGGGGGCCTGGGTTCAAATCCCAGCTGCGTGTGCCGGGCACACAAGCCTACAGACTGAAGTCTATTGTTCCAAATCCACGTCACAGGGTTCATAACATTAAACACAAGGATGTTGGTAAAAGTAAATCGCAAACATTAGTTGTTTTGTATTTATACTTATTTCTTTCCTGAAATTCTTGTACATTTAATCTTTTTCTTTGTACCAAAATGAAGGCTTTCTCCCACAGAGGTAATGCCCTCTGACTACTATCTTTACAGGAGGGAAAATCACCTGTCCATCAGTCTGCTTTATCTTTATGAATTGATTCCAGAAGAGAAAGTGTTTTGGGTTCTAATGTATTTTATCACATTTTTAGGTATGTCATAACAGTGCCACAGACTACAGAGCTTAAAAAAACAGTTTTATCTTCTTCAGTTCTGAAGGCTGTAAATCCAAAATATATGCTTTCAGTAATTTTTTTTTAATTTTTACCAAAACATTGACATTTTTCTATGGCATTTGTTGCTTTATAATTACACTATGGTTTTATATGTGAATGTGCTATCCTCTACTGAGGTGTAGGTTCCTTAAGATCAAGATTCAGGTCCACACAGAAATACATGTAAAATACTGGGAAATATTTCTAACTTTAGACATTCTGTTCTATCTTTTCAAGTGGAATTATTGCCCCAAATCACAATTTCTTTCCATGAGCCAAGAGAAAAGAAGGCATCTATTCAAATAGCAAACAAATCAGCAGGCATCTGATGCCAGGCTAGTGCCCTCTGGAGATGCTCTATATTGGCTAGCAATCTATTTTCTTCTAACCATATGGTTTTGTGCAGATGATTTAGCATGAAAATAACCTTCTTCAGTGAATAGTGGTGCCGTGTGCAGAAAGCTCGCCCTTCCTTTTTAACCACTCGCAGAGGTGTAACCTGCCTCCCAGGAAAGGCACCATCCTCTGGCACAGTCAAAACCAGAGGTTATAGATTTGACAACTCACTGAAATGTCACGAAGAATCATTTTCTAAACAAGAGTCTAGTATTCCTCTCTATTGAAGTTCAGAACTTCAACAATGAAGCACAAGCTCTCTTGAGTTCTGTGGGGTTATTATTTTCATTTCAGCATTTTAATATTTGATTCTGCTGGTCCGTTAAGCCAAGGCGAATGATGTAGCTTGCTATTTTTTCTCCCTTTTCTTATCTGTTGTTTGTTTAAAGAATGGAAGTTATTTATTCCAGTATTTATTCACTGTGTTGCCACAGAAAGTATACATTTAATGCTCTATGTCCTAAGTCTCTTCCAGGTTTTATTGCACATTCCTGTGAGACTGGGAAAAAATGCAGTGTTTTTCAAACTGTAGAGTTTGTGTTTATAAAGTGGAGGCAGGTAAAGTACATTATAGTCAATAGCTAATAAAGAGATTAAATGTTAGAGCCAATGCTAAAAATTAAGTCAGCTTCCCATGGGCTGATTTCTAAATAGCAGGTCAAAGATCCTGATTAACATCTGCCATAGTACTATTCATTCATCCATTCACCAAATATGTTTTGTGAGGTGTTATTCTACACTCTTGGGATACACCAATGAATAGAACAAAGACTTTTGTCCTCATAGATCTTATACTTAAACACAAGGAAATCTGCAGCTGATAATAATCATAAATACATAATTGATATAGTTATGTTAGTTGACAACAAGGAAAGAGTAGAGCAAGTTAAAGTAAATTGGGCATTAATTGGGCATTGGGCATTGAGCAAGTTAATGAATTGGGCATTCAGAGTTGAATTTTAAACGAGTGGTCAGATAGGGCCTCAAAGGCAATTGTAGGCCAGACCATTGTAATAATAGAATAAATAATGCCTAAAATGAATCATTTTCTTCTTAATTCTTCTTTCTTAAAAATGAAATCATTTTTCAGAATCAGGTATGAAAAGTTTAGCAAAACACGTTTAGCATTTCAGCTATTTGTTTCTGTAGCAAATTTGTATATGTGTTTAATAAATGGTGATACTTTACTACTGTAGTTTTCCTTTGTCCCTGTCTGGGAAACATGGTTTGATCTAGCTAACTAGTTTCCTGTCTCTCTCTCTCCAAACTTTAAGCCTGTGCCTCACAGTTCAATTCTCCATGTTTAGGCATGAGAATGTCAGATACTGCAAAATAAAACAGGGCATTTCTTTTTCCTTCCAGGCAACTTTCTGTAATCTGTCTAGATACCATGGGACATGAAAAGAAAAGAAGGCCAAACATCAAAATAAAAATTATCAGTAATACTATACTATCGAATAATCCCAGGGTGCATATTCATCCAGGTTAATTTGCTTTCAGCAATGCTGGGTGCTACCAACTAAAGTTTTTGTGGCTAGGTGTTAAAAGAAAGCACCTAAGCCTAGGAAATGTTAGCAAAAGGGCAGAATTATATTTTTAACGAGAAAGGCTAAGCAAGATAAAGGAGCACAAAAGCAGAGAGGGTACTTTGCAAATATACAATGCTCTATGAAGCTGGCAAAACATTTCGAGACGTCTCATTTCAGCTGTCAGAGGGGCTCACATTGATTTTTGTGTGCACTGTGTATACTCTTAGGGTCCTCTAAATGGAGTCTTATTTATTTGGCTCTTCTGTAACCTATCTTTCTCAGGGGAAAGTTAATAGTACTTTCTAGGAGGAAAATAGGAAGTTAGTTTAGATTGGCATAGTTGAGAGTCCATTTGGCTTCTGTTTAGATTCAAGAAAATGAAAAGGCTTAGACTTTTCAGGTAAAGAAAGCAACAGAAACCCAGAAACCCTAAATCACTGCTCTAAATGCACATGTCTTTGTTCTCCTGCTCCATGCTTTTGTTACTGTCTGATTCATCTATTTTCAGCCTCCCCAAACTCCGAATCGCACAAAACTACTTCTGAGAATTAAAGGAATATCATGACTCAGTTAAAAATAGTTCTGTAAGAAAGCATTTAAAAGCTAGCCAAACATTAAACCCAGACCCTGACCAAAAGTATCTGTTTAGAAAATATAATCTGCATTTAAGGATGATTCATCTCTGCTGTTCCAAAATATTCTTTTCCTAAAATACCTTGGCAGTAGCTTATTAAAACAAACCATTTTACTATCTTACTTTCACAATATGACTTAGTTATTCTAATGGTCCTTATAAATAGAAAATGTAATTGTTTTCCTTCAGGCATGATATTTTCTTTTGTCATTTTATATTATGTCTGTTTATTGCAGACTGCAGGGTTTTGTCTTTGAAGCTCCTATAATGGGTTTAATGAATTATTTCAGCTTCTGATTTAATGTACAGTGTAATCCCAAATGTTACACTTTAGAATCTAGTCATGCTTCGACTGGTCTAATTGTCTCAAGATGAGACAGTTTCTGTGATATGAATTCATGTGATATGTCAAGTGGTATTTTATAGTTTAAATACACCAGGAGGAGAATAACTTTCTAAAACTCTGAAATGATGGCTTTTCTGCAATCAACCAAACCATCAAATTGGTGGGAATGTTAGTAACCGTTGTGTTCACTAAGTCAAAATGTCAGTCTCTGAGTACTGATGTATCTGTATGGAACAGGGCAGTTTCGGGGTTTGCATTACATCATTCAGATCTGTTCCACATGTTTTATAGTGTAACCCACTTGAGTGGGTTCAAAACAAATTTCAGGAGGTTAAAAAAAGGATAGACAATGCAGAGATATCTCTTAGGATGCCTTCACTGGGGATCCACAAACCTTAAAGGCTGCTATCTTGGGGGAAAACATTCCCAACTTCATAGATACAGTAAGACCTCTTTTAAATGCAAAACGATTCTAGATTGTAAGAAGAGACATTTTGGGGATAACATGTTGGTCCTTTGAATTCAGTAACTCCTGGACAAGGGTGATAATGCAGCAATCTTGGAAAAGGGAGATGGAGAGTGTAGAAGTATTAAGCAAAGTCCAGTAATTGATGGAAAAAATAAGCCTACTTTTTTAACTTAAGAGGCAAACTTCTGCAGTATTTATGTTAAAAACCAACTATACCAACAGCTGGCCCTAGAAGAGCCAAAAAACTATATGTAGCATTCAGATGGTTGGACTAGTATATCTTTTTCCTTCCTAGCATTTAAATCACTATGTAAAACTTGTAGTTCAGTTCGGTTGTGTCTGACTCTTTGCAACCCCATGGACTGCAGCACATCAGGCCTCCCTGTCTATCACCAACTCCCGGAGTTCACTCAAACTCATGTCCATTGAGTCGGCAGTGCCATCCAACCATCTCATCCTCTGTCATCCCCTTCTCCTCCCGCCTTCAATCTTTCCCAGCATCAGGGTCTTGTCCAGTGAGTCAATTCTTCACATCAGGTGGCCAAAGTATTGGAGTTTCAGCTTCAATATCACTCCTTCCAATGAACACTCAGGACTAGGATGGACTGGTTGGATCTCCTTGCAGTCCAAGGGACTCTCAAGAGTCTCCTCCAACACCACAGTTCAAAAGCATCAATTCTTTGGCACTCAGCTTTCCTTATAGTCCAACTCTCACATCCATACATGACTACTGGAAAAAACCATAGCCTTGACTAGACAGACCATTGTTGACAAAGTCATGTCTCTGCTTTTTAACATGCTATCTAGGTTGGTCATAACTTTTCTTCCGAGGAGTAAGTGTCTTTTTATTTCATGGCTGCAGTCACCACCTGCAGTGATTTTGGAGCTCAAGAAAATAAAGTCTGCCATTGTTTCCACTGTTTCCCCATCTATTTGCCATGAAGTGATGGGACCAGATGCCATGATCTTAGTTTTCTGAATGTTGAGCTTTAAGCAAGCTTTTTCACTCTCCTCTTTCACTTTCATCAAGAGGCTTTTTAGTTCCTCTTCACTTTCTGCCATAAGGGTGGTGTCATCTGCATATCTGAGCTTACTGATATTTCTCCTGGCAATCTTGATTCCAGCTTGTGCTTCTTCCAGCCCAGCGTTTCTCATGATGTACTGTGCATATAAGTTAAATAAGCAGGGTGACAATACTCCTTTTCCTATTTGGAACCAGTCTGTTGTTCCATGTCCAGTTCTAACTGTTGCTTCCTGACCTGCATACAGATTTCTTAAGAGGCAGGTCAGGTGGTCTGGTATTCCCATATCTTTCAGAATTTTCCACAATTTATTGTGATCCACACAGTCAAAGACTTTGGCATAGTCAGTAAAGCAGAAATTTAGATGATTTCTGGAACTCTCTTAAACATTAGGTTGTGATAATAAGGATATTTTACTTACATTTTGCGGGGACATTTAAGGAACAAAGTATGGGAACTAATGCCCCTATAATGCCTGATGTGCTTTTATAGATGTTACCTAATTTCATCATTAGATTAATTAACTCCCTGCATTAGGAACAGTTTCTTCCAGGTTAGACATGAGGAATACGAGGCTCAGAATCATGTGAATTGACTACAGACAGACTTATAAAGCAGTGCAGCTGATCATGGACCAGGTCAGAAAATGGGTACTCTTCCTTCCTCAGAATGCTATAGTGTGCTCAGAACTTGGTTTAGATTAAGTTATTTATGTCATAGGTTTAAAGGAGTGGTTCTCAAAACTCATGACCTAGAGGGTTGGGATAGGGAGGGCGATGGGAGGGCGTTTCAAAAGGGAGGGGATATATGTATACCTATGGCTGATTCATATTGAGGTTTGACAGAAAACAGCAAAATTTTGTAAAGCAGTTTTCCTTCAGTAAAAAATAAATTAATGTAAAAAAACCTCACTGACCATGAGAATCACATAGAAAGTTTTTAAAAATCTTGATTTAAGGAATCTATGCCTATTTTGTTATAATCAATCTTCACCAAAGCTCAGGATTTTTGCTTTTGTATAACTCTTCAGGTAACTTTAACCTACAATTAGAGTTCAAAAATACTGATCAGTGGACACTTTAAATAATTGGAAGAGCAGGGACTTGAACTATCATCTATTTTCTACCACTATGCGAAGCTGGTACCTAGGTTAGCTTTGTATGTTGCTATCAGTGTATTGACACTATCTAATTTAATGCTTACAGTAATGCTCAACCTGGGCAGCAAATTAAAAAGCAGAGACATTACGTTGTCAACAAAGGTCCATCTAGTCAAGGCTATGGTGTTTCCAGTGGTCATGTATGGATGTGAGAGTTGGACTATAAAGAAAGCTGAGTGCTAAAGAATTGATGCTTTTGAACTGTGGTGTTGGAGAAGACTTGAGAGTCCCTTGGACTGCAAGGAGATCCAACCAGCCCATCCTAAAGGAGATCAGTCCTGGGTGTTCATTGGAAGGACTGATGTTGAAGCTGAAACTCTTAATAGTTTGGCCACCTGATGAGAAGAACTGACTCACTGGAAAAGACCCTGATGCTGGGAAAGATTGAAGGCAGGAGGAGAAGGGGATGACAGAGGATGAGATGGTTGGATGCCATCACTGACTCAATGGACATGAGTTTGGGTGGACTCTGGGAGTTGGTGATGGACAGGGAGACCTGGCATGCTGTGGTTCATGGGGTTGGACTTGTGGTTCACAAAGAGTCTGACACGACTGAACTGAACTGAATGCTCAATGGTAAATGTTTATCTGCTGGTGTTTAATGCTCACACATGTGTTGTATTATTTGTTGTTGCATGACATTTTTACTGCAAACGTATCAGCTTAAAATAGCACACATAGGAGCTTTCTACTTTCAGGAAGATAGAGTAGTTCTTTTTCCTATTCCTTCTGCCAAGTAAAAGTAAAATACCTGGGCATTTATATATGAAGCAAGCATCCAGAGTGAAAGGTGGAGAGAAGACAGACAAGCTTGAGAATGCAGGTCCTAAAGAATGACATGGCTGTGTGTTTTATAGGTTTCCTTCTGTTTCTTTGTGTACTTTTTAAAGATATCATTATTTATTTCCCAACATGATATTTTATAGTTTAATCATATGCACTTTTAAAAAACAGATATATGGAGATATAATTCATTTGCTGTACAATTCACCAGCTTAAAATGTGCAATTCGCTAGTTTATGGTATCCTATGTGCAGCTATTACCACAGTCAATTTTAGAATGCTTTCATTGCTGCAAAGAGAAACCCCAAATCATTTAGCTATTCTCCCCTATTTCATTATTCCCTGAACCCTAGAAAACCACTATTTTACGTTCCTATTCCATGGATTTGCCTGTTCTGGATAGTTCATGTAAATGAAATAATATATTACTATTTTTTTCGTGACTGGCTTCTTTCACTTAGCATAATATTGTCAAGGTTCATTCATAGTGTGGCAGGTATCAGTA